>NC_135905.1:12369689-12674689 GCF_964194155.1 Cetorhinus maximus | reverse complement strand
TCGGTAGCCCTGCTTCCAGCCACTTAACCCTTCTTGGAGGGTTAAACGACTGTGGGCTGCCAACATCGACATCGTTCACTGCCATCTCTTCCGATTAAATTCTACCCCATCTGGGGGCAGAGAAACAGAGAACATCCCAATGAAGGGTCATCGACTTGAAACATTAACCCTGTTTCCCTCTCCACAGATGCTGCCTGGCCTGCTGAGTATTCCCAGCATGTTCTGTTTTTATTTCAGATTTCCGGCATCCGCCATATTGTGTTTTTTGAGGTTTTTTTTTCAACCTTCCTGAGGAGCCAGGAGGTAATGAGGGCCTGAGTCTCACCTCCTCCCTTTCGCCAGTGAACAGCCTGGTGACTCTCAGCCCACATTGCAGCTCACCATTCTAATTTCAATGAAACCTGAGGCTAAATTTTGACCGTCCCACCTCCTTTGAAGCAGGGATCAACCTATTTGTTCAGTTCCCTGCCTTCCAGGCTGAGGCTATTCATTTTTCAATGTCCACCCCGTGTTACATCTCTCACTTGAACATTAGAGTATGTCGAGGGCTTTGAGACTTGACAATCGAGTCCCCTTCTATGACTTCTCTATCTCAGTCTCAACCAAACCATTTCAGATAGGATCCATTCTCCAATCAATATGTTGATGATGGGAGGAGGCAATTATTCCCCTAAAAATGTGAAATAAAAGGGGCAAAGGGATTTTAAAAAAATCACAACATTTGGCCCAGACGCCAAGACCATCCATAAGATCTCAACAGACCTGCATGGAATATGGCTACAAACTCATAGCCACCCATCTTCTCCAAGTCCAACAATATGTCAACCTTGTAAGATCCCTCTTTATATAAATAGAAGCTTTGATATCCTTTGGTTTGACTGAATCGTAGGAATATTACCAATATCCTGACTCCTCCTAAACAATATTGTTTCCAGTCTGTGCGTAAACTGATGACTTGTACATACGGACATACGAATTAGGTGCAGAAGTAGGCCATTTGGCCCTTCGAGCCTGCTCCGCCATGCAATAAGATCATGGCTGATCTGATCATGGCCTCAACTCCACATACTGCCTACCCTGATAACCTTTGACTCCCGTATCAGTCAATAATCTATCCACCTCGGCCTTAAAAGCATTCATTGACCCCACCTTCACCGTTCTCCGGGGAAGAAAGTTCCAAAGACCCACGACTCTCCGAGAGAAAAAGTTACCTCCCATCTCCATCGCAAACGGGTGACCACCCCCCCCCACCACCACTCTCAAACGTGTAACAAGTGGAAACATGCCCTCAGCATCCACCCCACCAAGTCCCCTCAGGACCCCAAGTGCTTCAACAAGACCACCTCTCAATCCTCCAAACTCCACAGGCCCAGCCTGTCCAATTCCTTCCCCCGTTCGATAACCCCAATGGCAGATTGGCCTTCAGGTACCATGTGACGAGTTTGTAGATGTAATCTTTCCGAATATAAAAAAAAATCTTCCTTCTTTTACATTTACCCATTTCATTTCCTTTCTATATTTTGGTTCACCCCCTCCCCATCATTAAATCTCTGCGCCCTGTGATTTACATCCGCTATATGTTCCAACCAAGGTAACCAGCTCGGTACATAAGAACCAGACTGTAGAAAACAGCATTGTGAGGCCTAGTTATTAAAAGAAATTTAAAACCAGTCAGACCAAGAAAGCTACGAGCAGTTCTGTTCCTTGAATTGGAAAGACACAGAGCTATGTGCTTGAGAGAGACAGATAGCTTTTATTATGTTCTTTATATCCATTATTGCCTAGTGGGAAAATCATGATGTGCGTTCTTTGACTACATCAACAAATAATGCTTCTGTTCTATATTTCAGTCCCAACAAGAGCTGCATCAAATAAAAGAAGGTTTCTGAGGAAACAGGATACGAAGTCCATTCTGGTAAGCAGCTCCTGGATATTTCTTACCATTTTAGCCATGTTTTAAAGATTACCTCAATAAATTAACGGGGCTGGGGTGGAGAGGTGCTCGTTTTATTAATGTTGGAGAAGGAAGAATGGGCTGATTCTGGATTTGCACCCTCCCTGCACAGATCGTCGTACATAGTGTTGTAATGCGCCTTTAAGAGATAGCAGCATGCCGCCATTTTAAGGGCAGTGTGTCATGTGATCGGCCTGGATCACATGGCTCACTTCCCTTAAGGTGATTGCATGCTGCCACCCCTTAAAGGCATATTACAACATGCAGGCCTAATTTGCCTCCTTATGGGGTATCTGTCAGCCCTCAGTTGTCCAAAACCTCCAAGTTACCCTGAATCACGTGCATTGCTAGTTCTACACGGATGCCTTATTAATCCAAACCATTTCTTTTACTTTGTTTCTCTTCATGATAATTTTATCCCAGAAAGCTGATGTATAACTTTTTTTATTATAACCGTAAGTCTTTAACACCTATTCAATTGACAGAGTGAAAAAAAATGAGGGGGAGCGATTTCTCTCATTGTGCAGAACAGCTTATATTAATCCTGCAAATCTCTTTTAAAACCAAAGTATTGCTGCTAAATTTCAGTGTGCATCTAACACAATGGCTCACTGGATCAGACAGAAGGACTTTGTTGGAGCCTTCAGGAATTTAAGATTAATCTCTTGGACACCACTCTTGGGAAAAATCCTCGGGAAATTATAAAAAAAAATGATGCTTTTTTAAATTCGTTTTCTTTGAAGACTTCTGTTTACTAGTTACTTGAACACTGGAGATGGGAGAAAAGGCTGTTGATTGGACAGGAAGATGAAATCTCGAGGAACGTGTCCCCCAGAGTTGGCAACCCTATCAGTTGCTTGTATTTCATTCTAGTCTCTTTTTTGCTTCTATCTGATTTACTGCATGCATTTTACATCAATATCTGCCAGTCCCTGCAGTATTTGTTTTAGATATTTAGATTGTCAAGGCAGTGAGCCTACACGGAATCTGGGCTGCTATCGCTTCACGTACAATTTACTCATCATAGGCTTGCTAATTTTATTGTATCGTTATTGCTTTCTAAGATTCAATTATTTATTTAGTGCTCTTTGGCTTTATTGAATTATAGTTACTATCAGACCATCATAAAAATGTATGAAAACCACATATCAACCCAACGTACAGGGTGACCTATATTCCAGAATGTCGCATTATTTTTCATATCCACTCATAATAAGATGAGGAATAAATAGATAATCTACAATAGAACACAATGCAATTTTATGATAATTCAATCAAACACCAGGAGAATGTGATTTCATAACTTGATGTGCTAAAATTTGCATGAGTTGGGTTTACTGGGACTATTTTCGGAGCGGTTGTAAAGGGCCATAAAAGAACCTAGTGTGGTGGAATCAGAATAAAATAAACAGTAATTAAATGAGAGAGCAGGATTTAACACACACACTTTGAGCGTGGCTGGTGAAGAAAAATATTTAACCTCGATCACATCACCAACACAAAATGGCTGAAGTATTACAGTTGCTGCTTTGGCAATATTGCATTATTGCCTTAATCCACTTACTGGCTATGGTGTTTAATGAAGATCTTTTATTACAGCTCAAGTTCTGTGAAGGTTCTTTTAAATTAACTTGTGTTTGTAAATCGATTTATTCTTCCCCTGGTGTTTTGTTGAAGTCTTTATTGAGTTACGTGCATACTTGATTCTGCCAAATATAATGCAGATTGCGAAAGGGTGCGGATCATTCTGAAAATGGTGGTAGTATTGCAGTCCGAACAATGCACAGACGTGTAGCACTTGGCAAATTTTGGCTTTGGCCTATATAGGGTTACATGTGGGTTTACATCGTTTTCCCCCCCCTCCCCCCCAAGGGATTTTCAAAGGCTCTATTTAAGGCCGGGCTTTTCCAGTCTCATTAGTAGTGGGCATCATCGTGTGCTGGATGGGAAAATTTGGAGAGCGGCCAAAAGTCAGCTGACTTTTGGCTGCTCTCCAAATTTTCCCTTCCCACCCTGTGATGATGCCCACTGCTGACGGGAGTGGAAAATCCCGCCTTAAATGTCTTCCGCCTCATAACTTTCTGGCACAACATTCCTATTTCCTCACATATACGTATTGTAGTTATAATTTACCCTATGCCATCAAGCTTGCAATGTATCTGTACTGACAGTCATAAATGGCTGTGGGTGTAGAAAGCAGGTCATTGGAAAGCGATCAGTTCCACAATGCTCAACCACTGTCACCATCCGCCGTCTCTTGATTCGAGGTTAACAGCTACTCAGGGCCGTGAGTTTCTGCCTTGGGTCTTCATGCGACTGAACAGACCGATTCCCGACCCGCATACCTTTGGACACACGGTGCAGGACATTTCACAAGGTAGTGGGATCCATGAGTGCAGGTTGCTTCCTTTTATTCCCATTATTCCCGTTGGCCATTTGAGAGTTGGGAAAACAGGATCCAGGGAAGATGGTTTTCGGCCATCCGAACACTGTGTCCCACTGAAGTTGATTTTGCAGGAGCTTTGCCTGAATACTTGGAGAGCTGGTTTCAAGAAGCATTTGTTCGACAGCCCCTCCCATTGAGTTAAATATAGCAGAAGGGAAATCAGGCACTAATCAAAATGTTTTAGGTTTTGAAATGGCTCCACTGGTTATTTAACTGCATGTTCACACATCGTGGGCAATGAGGGAAGGGAGAAAATGCTGGCCTTGCTGGTGACGCCCTCATCCCAAGAACATATCAAGAAAAAGGGCAAAATTATCCTTCCTTTTACATTGGGGTAATAAAAAAAGATTACATCTTAGAGAAGTACATGGTATTTTTGTCACTTAGTAATTCCTAAAGTAATTTAGTTCCCCTGCTATCCTGGTAATCACATGATGCAACAATAAAGAAGTTAATGACTAATCATAGCAATCAGCCTCTATATCATCCGCCAATCAACATATCCACATCTCGCCATTCCTTCTGTTGCCATGGTACCTGCATTTCATGGTGTATGGGGAGAGGGGGCAGAGATTCAATGATGGAATGCCAACTCAATGTTAATCACTGAGGAGATACACCCAACAGTATCGCCAACAGCACGATATCCATGGAAGAATGGATTGTTGTTATCATATATTAGAACTCTTGACTTACATTAAATTTGGATGCAATGGACCTCAACGATCCAAGTAAGGCAAAGTGATGAGAATTTTGTGTTGGACCAGTGAGAAAATAGTTCTGTGGTGTGTGTTACATTATGATCTTTTTTAATATCCAAATGCCTAATATTTGAGTTACTGGACACATATCAATATATTTATTATAATTTGTGTTTTCCAAAGAGACATGTTTTGAAGGATTGATACCAGCATAAAGTAGTATATCACTCATCATCCGTAGCTTTCCTCTACATTCAGGTGAGATTGCTCCAAAATAGCTTCATATTAGTTGAAAATATCCTCATCCGTGAGACTTGAGGAGTGAGATCTTAACTCACTCAAAACTCATTCATTTAGACAGTTTATTTATCAGGCCTCTAGTGTTTCTTCTCACTTCAGTTGACAAAGTTAATGGTATATCTTAGGCCAGAACTTATCCCGTGTCAGGTGGGCTCGGCGGGTGTGGTCATGGAGCCAACCACCGCCTGCGATCGGCTCCGCGCCGTCATTTTACACAGGCGGGCCAATTAACGCTCACCCAGTGTAAGACACGAGCGGTAACGCTCAGCGCTACCTGTATGGGTGGAGGAGGAGGGAGAGTCTGGGCCAGCACTCTTTCACGCATGCGTGCGAAAGCGCTTCGGTCTCCCTGAGGCACGGAGCTGCCTCAGAGATTGAAGTGGTTTGTAAAAACATTTTTACAGAAATTAAAAAATTAATGAAACATGTCCCCTCATGTGACTGTGTCATGTTTTTATTTTTCATACAAAATTTTTATTTAAGTAGTAAAAGCTTTAGGAAACCTCACCCCGCTCCTGGATGAGGTTTCCTAAAAAACGTGAAGGCCACTTGGCCTTTTCGCCTGCCCGCCAACCGTAAGATTGGACGGGCAGTGTAAACAATGACATTAATTAATTCGTTAATGGCCTTAATAGGCCTATCAGTTATCGATGGGCATGCAGCCAACTCCGGCGTGCGTCCACCGATTGAAACATCGCGAGACAGTGCGATGATGTCGGGACACACGCCCGACATCATTGTGCATCAGCTTATATGTTGGGCCCGCCCCTGCATGCCAACTTAAAAATCCTGGCCTTAAAAGTCTTAACTGAGATGGATATTACCGCTTTGCACAGAGCTAGCCAGTCATGAGACACTGTTGTGAGGTATTGGACATAGTTCAGTAGGTCTTATAAGGTATTTGTAGCCTTAGGTAGTTCAACAGTAAGTATTTATTAAGTACTGGAAACTATATACATCGGTACAGTAAATGTCCAAGCCAGGAGCGCTCTCCATGCTTGCTTCTACACACAACTCTGTCCAACACTACACTGAGCCCTAGGTCACGTGTTCTCTGACATAACTGTGTGGGCAGTACTGTATTCAGTCCCACGTTAACCCTTTATGTGCCAGACCCTTATACTACGTACACCTGACTGGTAAATGACTTCTGGTTTGGCATAAAATGGTTCTCAGTCACTTCTAACCGTTTCCTAGATTAGGTGAGCCTGTACTTACACCTAGTGTGATCCAGAATACTGACCTCTGTGAATTATCAAGGCATTTCGAGGTGTATGTCGGATCTATGTTATCAAGCAGATGTAAGCGGGAGTGAAGATTGGGAATGGTGATTTTTCCTAAAAGTAACGATAGCGATTAAAGTCAAACTGAAAGTTTAACTAATACTTTATGACCAATAAAAACAGAACCGTGCTCCCTTCAGTTCTAATAGTCTTATGTCAGCACCAGCTCCTCAATATTTCTTGCAGTTTTGGAGCGTGGACATGATGGGATTAACCCAGGATTCTTAACACAATAAATATTGGCACAGTGGGCTAGTGTTTATGTTATTGAACCAGCAATTGTGAGGTCGTGAGTTAAATCCTATCCTATTCTCCCAAATGGCAAATGATGCGAGATCAATTGCTAATTTTAAATCAGAGATTGGTAGATTTTGTTAACCAAAGGTATTAAGGGTTATGGGGCAAAGGCAGGTACATGGAGTTAGGTTATAGATCAGCCATGATCTGCTTGAATGGAGAAACAGGTTCAAGGGGCCAAATGGCCACCTCTGGTTCCTATTTTCCTGTCAAGTTGAAAAATTGAATTCAACAAATCAGGTAGTATCTGTAAACCTGGCATCAGAACATGTCCATGAAATCTGCCAGATTTTCATAAAAACCCATCAGCTTCACTCGTGATGGTTCTCAAACTGGGGCCTGCACACCCCTGGGGCTACACAGAGGCTTTCCAAGGGTTCTGTAATGTGGGGTTGATCTTTAGAGGTGGGCGATGTGGGCAATTGCCCAGGGCGATGTAGTCAAGAGTAAATGTATATGTAGCAGCCAAGGTGTGCTCAACCGTCCCTTTCTCCAGCTTTCACCCTGCTCTTTTTTAGTCTAGTTCTCCCCCTGAGTTCCTGTTTTCCCTTTACTTTGCTTCCCTGTTGCTCTCCCCCAGTTTCGGCCCTCTGGCGGGGCCCCGGCCCTCTTGTGGCCTCGCGGGGCTCCGGCCCTCTCCAGGTTCTTGCCAAGAATCAACTGACACTGTGGTGAGAAACAGCACCATCTCACTGAAATCTGTAGGTAAATACCTGTTTTTGTGAAAGCACTATTAAAACAATCTTCACTTGCAACACTTCATACCATAAGTATTATTTAGTATGACACTCTCTAGATGGGTTGGAGGTTCCATGATCACTAACCCATTAGAAAAGGGGACCTTCAGTCAATAAAGTTTGAGAAAGTCTGATCTAATGCCCTTCACTGGACCGAGTCTACCCCAACTTACTTCACCTACAACTGGTGCCCATGGAGTCTAGAGATGGGCACTAATTGCTGCTACCACCCATGTCCCAAAACCACATTTAACAAATGGCACTGAGAAAATGAAGGAACAGATCTCTCTCAAGAACGCAGAGCAGAGCGTGGCTTGCTACTCTGTTCCGGTGTTGGTTCAATACTCTCAAACAGCTGGAATTAGTTGGTATTTTCTTAGATTCTTCCTCAGGACTAAAGAGTCACATTCAACTCAAAAGGTTAACTCTGTTTCTCTCCCTTCACAGATGCTGCCAGACCTGCTGAGTTTTTCCAGCACTTAGTTTATGGTTTCAGATTTACAGCACCCGCAGTATTTATTTTAGAGAGTGTTTGTGGCCTAGCATGGAATTTTCTGATCTTATTTTCAGTTGCTTTGAGTAGGAGGGGATCGAAAAGCATCCAGGTCATATTTTCCTAGCATAGCTTTTCAATTACCATAGTTAACTCATGAAGCATATATGGCATTTATTAAAAAACAACTAAAGTTAAATGCTTCAGTGCACATTCTCACTCAGCAAAACATGCAGCCGGACCCACATCATTCTGATGTTATTTTTTTGCTTTCTTTCTGATGTGCTCTTGAAATTCTCTACCTTATGATGGAACATTGAGATGGTTAAACCAAATGGCCACACTCGTTTTTTTAAGAAGCTTAATGCAGAGTCAAGGCTCAGAGTACAGAACAGCACCAACAACAACAACTTGCGTTTACGTGACACCTTCTCATGCGTAAGACACCCCAAGGCCCCTCACTGGGGTGTAATCAATAAGGAGACCAAACCACGTAGGGCAGATGACCAAATGTGCTAGATGTCCAAATTGGAGGAGCACAGAGATCCTTAGTGGGGAATGGCAGAGCTGGATGAGGTGATAGGGGCAAAAGTAGGCAAGGGAGGAATTTGGAAACAAAGACGTGAATATTAAAAATGAGGGTTGCCAAACACCACTCAGTTTTAATATAGGAGCAGAGATGACAAACGGTTCTAAACATGAGTATTCAAAGCCTGGAGGTTGTAGGGGATTGAAAGAGGGAACACAGAGATAGGAAGGTCCATAATTTTGAAGTTCTAAAAAGGAATAGGCCGGAATTGGAGATGATGCGAAGAGTCTTGCTTTCGGCCCTGGAGCTGATTTGTGTTGCAAAACGATGTAATATTCTCATAAACATTACCAGGAACTAATGGATTCTTCCAGTTGCCAGGTACTGTCTGACCACTGAGGAACACTGGCTCCCAGCATCCATCAACTATCCAATATTGTCAGCTGCCACTTTAATATTTGATTTACAATCTTCAACACTCTTTCATAGAAGCTCATTTTCAAAGAGATGATGCAACAAACTTTGTCATTTCAAGTGACATTTTCGAGCAGAAAAATAGGTTTTGTGAACCAGCTCGAATCCATTTAAAAATACTAAGTCTGGAACCTTTCATAATACCTCTCCCTATTTGAGAGTGGGTGGCAATGGCGGGGGGTGGGATTCACATAAAATAAAGGGATGCCACTTTCCTACCCAGCCCCTTCTCTCAGCCAGGCCCACCTAAAATCCCCTGAAGAATCTAAAGTCCGGGAGATATCTTCACTTTTCCTTTGGGGCTGCCTGTAGTCCCAGCAGTGGCCATCGCTGTCTCCTGGTGCTTCTGGGACTACAGAGCTGCCAGCCTATCAGATTAGCCAGCAGCTCGATAGGGTGGAGCTTCCTGTCCCTGAGGGGTGGAAGTCCCACTCTGATCCAGTTTATTGTATTATTATTACTAATTATTATTAGCAGTATTATTGCTGCAGGGCAACCAGGTTATAAGTCGGCCGGTTGCCGACCAACGTTTTTCGATCCAGGGGACAAGCAATCCATCCCACCTCCTTATCTTCTGACCATCAACCACAAGAGGCAGCATTTGGAGATTAGTAAAATTAGTTGAGTCATTGATTTGGCTCTTTGTAATAAAGTTTGTTCAGGCTGCGGACGGTCAAGTGTAGAAAGGGAGCTGACGACCACCTTTCAGTTCAGTTATTGTCTTGGTTATTCAAATCAAGCCGAAGATTGAGGGCTGATCTCCATTGGCTGGTGAACTTGACCATTTCTGTCACTAAGATGAAACACAAACCTGATCTTTGTTTAAAAAAAAACAATCTGTTACTACCAGTTCAAATATGTAACTTGTATGTAGAAGAACAGAACTCAACTCCAGAGTGGAGATTATCTTGTGACCTCTTAACTCACCAACCAAATTTCTGCCTGTTGTTCTAACCTGTCAATGGTTAACCCCTCTGCTAAAATAGCATAACAGAATTTGGTTCAAGTGTGTTAAATCAATAATTTACCAAGTTCACATTACTGGAGAGATTTTTCACCTATCAATTGCACTATCCGTTATATCACTTTATCAAACAGCATTGGCTGCATTATCTTGGCTAATACAATTTTAACAAATCCAAGTTCACTGTCATTTATTAACCCACATTTCACTAAGTGACAATAAATTTTGTCCCAGATTATGATCTCTAAAAGTTTCCCCCACCACCAACAAGGAGCTGACTGACCTTCAGTAACCAGGTTTATCTCTCTCTGCTTTTGAACAAGGGGGTGACATTTGCAACTCTCCAATTCCCTGGCACCCCTCCCATGCCAAAGGAAGATTGGAAGATTGTGGCCAAGGATGCAACTCACCCAGGCTGGACGTCTTTTCTACTTTGTACCTCCTCTTTGTCTATTTTTTTATATCCCATTCAATTTCTCTACTACTCATTCCTTACTGTGTTATCAGTAGCACCTTCAGACAAAATATTTGATTCGTACCTCAGCCATGCTGTCTGACTTTGTAAGGTGATCTTTTTGGTCTCTAATCAGTCCACTGTTTTTTGACTAACCTTTTAACTCTTTATACGTTTATAAAAGACTTTAGTGATCTCTTTTATGTTGCCCATTACTCTTTTCTCACATAGGTTCTTAACCCCTCATCTCCTTTATGGGTTCCCCCTGCATTCTGCTGGATACTGGTACCTATCATAAGCATTCTTTCATTTGAATCACAATTTCCTTAGTTATCTAGGGAGCTCTAGCCTTCCGCCTCCTAGGAATGTGTTTAGTCTGTACCTAAACTTACTCCTCCGTGAAGGAGATCTTTTGCTGCATTACAGGAAGCCATAGATTCATCTGAATTGGATAAGGCTTCTTCGCTGTACTAAGCTGGAGTCTTGGGCCACCTGCTCCCACAATTGTGTTTTGCCTTGTCATTTAATCAGCTTGCTTTTCAATAGGCTGGAGCTGCGAACAAAGCATGTCGGTATTCTCACCAACAAACTGACGGGCCCCAAATACTGTAATTACTGTAATCACCTCCAGATCTTTGCAACTTGTTATTAGCATCGTCTGAGCTGAGATAGGGCATTTTTGTTTAGATGAGAAATATGTGAGTTGAAAGAAAAACTGCGTCTGATGAACCTTCCCAGGTGCAATCTCAAATACCATTTGTCGACGTGTCCCTTTGTGAAATTTGGAATTATTTCTGGATACCTGCACTTAAAAACAGCATTCCAACATCATCAGCTCACCACCAGCTTCTCAAGGGCAATTAGAAATTGGCAATAAATGCTGGCCCAGCCAGCAACGTCCACATCCTGTAAATGAATTTTTTTAAAAAACAACAACTCTGGGAGATTGTTCAAGTGACATCTTTTCAAATTGCAGGTCCTGCACACTAGAACGTGGTAAATCAGGAAGCTACATCTGCTCGAGGGAAAACAGCTTGTTTTGGGAGCTCACATTTTTGCTCTGCATTGACATGGCAAAACCTCACATATACAAGGATGGTGCTAGAATTGAGAAAGTCCATCTATGTGGCTTGTCTGGACATGCTGGGACTCTTTTCTCTAGAAGAGAGAAGACTGGGAGATGACCTGACAGAGGTCTTTAGCACCATGCAGGGATTCAGTAGGGTAGAGGTGAGGGAGTCCAAAACCGACTGTAAACATAAGACATTCGCTGATAAATCCTGTAGGGAATTCAGGAGAAACATCTCTACTCCGAGAGCGGGGAGATTGTGGATCTTGCTGCCACATTGTGGCAAATAGCATGGATGCAGTTAAGGGGACGTTATGAGGGAGAAAGCAATTGGTAGGGTTAAGCGATGTAAAGTGGGAGGAGGTCAGTGTGAAGTGTTTACAGCAGCATAGACATGTGGGGCAGGATGACCTGTTTCAGTTCTGTAAAGACTCTAATGTAATACTACATAATGCTTAAGGTTTATCAGTAGTTTCTGAGTCTATCATGAAAAGATTTTTAGTTGGGTGGGTATCTATAAAGCTTTTTTTACATTCTTTCACAGGATGCGGATGTCGCTGGCTATGCCAGCATTTATTGCCCATCCCTAATTGCCCTTGAGAAGACACTCCACCATCCTCGATGTGACTTTTTCAGGCTCCCCCACTTAGTTCGCTTCAGCCAATCACACTGTGGATATCCTTCGGTTTCCTGTATGTCAGTGAAATTATTCTTTAACAGAAAGAACCTTCCATAACAATGGACATCGGGTTCCATTGCCTTATTTGGCCACTGGCAGCCTGGGCTTTTAAAACAACCCTTGTCTCTACTTCGCTGTTAACGTGTTCATGTTCAGCCCCGAGCTCGTCCTTATCAGGGCGTCTCCTTTCAATTTCTTCCTCCAGTTTATTGCCCTTTCCATGCACACCCTCCCTAGCTGAGACACACTAAAGCAAATAGCAGCCTTCCTGCTGCTGCGCTTCAGATCAGTGTGCTTCAGATCAGTGTGCTTCAGATCAGTGTGCTTCAGATCAGTGTGCTTCAGCTCCATGTTGCCCAGGGCCCTTATCATTTGAACAAAGACATGCAAAGATCCTTCACTAGGTTTTCTGGTGCTTTGCAATCAAGTACACCGATTGAAGGTTTCATTTTTACTTTTAATTTTAGTCTAAGTGCATGCTACCTTGCTTTCCTCCTTTCATTCACTCCTCAAAAACCAAACTCTTGGACCAAGCGTTTGGTCACCTGACCCCATAGCTCCTGGTGTGGCTCAGTGTCGTATCCTGTTTAACTGTGAAGTGTCTTTAATATGTTGAAGATGCTATGTAAATATAAGCTGTTGTTGTAATGTTTGCTCCATCTGTACGATTTCACCGTCCCGCCTCCTGCAAATTCTCCTGTGCGTGTCAGCTCCTTTTACCGTGGCATCAGAGCGGGCACCTTGACAATTAGTACTCATGGGCTATTTGGCTGTGGGGGCATCACAACTTCACCTGATGTCCGCACAAAGGAACAGACTTTCCCTTTTACTTTGAGCAACAGTGTAAGTGAATTGGCAGCCCGGCTTTCTCTGTCCAGTAGTTTCAAGTCTGAATCTACCCCCGTGCGCTTCGGGTAAAAGTCATTGGCTGGTGTCAGGGAGCAGGAACCTTGGCTGATTATTCCCTTCCGTATCCCGGGAATACTGAGGCTAAATTGTGGTGGCTCCACCATTGCTCTGGCTGAGATCAGCAAACTCACTTCAGCCCAGGGATCAAAGCGAGGATCTCCCAGTTGCAAAAGGCACTGAGATGTACGCCTTTTAGCTGAGCCACTCTGCAAAGCCTCCTACCATTGGCATATTTCATCTATGTGGGTATTTAGAGCAGTCCCCAGCTGTCTGAGGGAACCCGGTTTAAAATGTTGGACCACAGGAGTGCTGATTTTTCACAAATAATTGTTCCAAGCTTAGAATCTTCCAGCACAAAAGGAAGCCATTAGGCCCATCGTGACTGTCCTGGCTCTTTGAAAGAGCAACCAAACTAATCCCGGTCCCCTACTCTCTCCGCATGTGACTGTAAAGATTTTCTTTTCAAATATTTATCTAACTTTTCTTTGAAAGATACTATTGAATCACCTGCCACCTGACAGTGCATTCCAGATTGTTCCAGCTCGCTGCGTAAAATAATTCTCCTCCTCTCCCCTCTAGCTCTTCAGCCAATTACCTGATACCTATATCCTCTGGTTATTCACCCTCCTGCCAGTGGAAAATGCCTGTTCCCTCTCTACTCTATAAAAATAATTTTGAACACGGCCACTGAATCTCCCCTGCTCTATGGAGAACAATCCCAGCCTCTGTAGTCCCTCCACAAACTGAAGTCCTTCATCCCTGTTACCATTCTGGTAAGTCTTACACACTCTCTGTGGCAGTGCTGGGCAACCTAGGCTTGTGACTGGGCCTCATGAGTAGCCCCCCTCCATCTCAGTGGGCCGCAAGATTGAAATCGGGCTGCCAACACAGGCCGTATGTGAACTGATGGATCATATTTGTTTCCTTGATCAGAGTGTTTCTCCAGCATTTTTTTTTTCCAATTTGGGAATTGAGTGTAGTCACATGAAGGTAAGTGAGTGAACATTAACTGCGGGTGTAGCATGAAGGGGTGGCCCAACATTTTAAACCGGATTCCCTCAGACAGCTGGGGAATGCTCCAAATACCCACATAGATGAAACATGCCAATGGTAGGAGGCTTTGCACTGTGGCTGAGCTAAAAGGTGTACATCTCAGTGCCTTTTGCAACTGGGAGATCCTCGCTTTGATCCCTGGGCTGAAGTGAGTTTGCTGATCTCAGCCGGAGCAATGGCGGAGCCACCACAATTTAGCCTCAGTATTCCCGGGATACGGAAGGGAATAATCAGCCAGGGTTCCTGCTCCCTGACACCAGCCACTGACTTTTACCTGAAGTGCCGAAAGTCGGGGCTGCCAATCCACTTACACACTATTGCATAAAGTAAAAGAGAAATGTGCACTAACCATGACCCCATGAATAAGGTTGAATACATTTAATATACGTGGAATATTGCCTCTAACAAGTAAAATTCTCAATCATTCATATATTAATAGAACTGTCATCAACTTCAAATGATTAAAGCAAAAGAAATATTTACGCCTGCCTTGCCTACATTGGTTGGATCTGCCCTCCACAAGCCTCCTTGAATCAGGGGTGTGCAGACGCTCTGAAGGAGGGTCATATGGACTCGAAACGTTAACTCTGTTTCTCTCTCCACAGATGCTGCCGGACCTGCTGAGTTTTTCCAGCACTTTTTGATTTTACGATGTGCAGATGCTTTGCAATTCAGCACTGAGGGTTCCATCCATTAGTCCGTTGTGCTTTTTGTATTTGATGCGTCTTATAGCAGAAAAAGTCTGCTTGCATGTGTGTGTTGATCCAAAGATTGACATCAGCTTTGCAATGCAATGCTGGAGAACTGGATCGGGGATATTCAACCAAAGTTCTCGTACCCCTTTCCACTTTAGCTGGTTAATTTTGCCTTCATCCAGGGCACGAACGTCAATTAATTCCTCGTCAAACTTCCTTTTATGAACCCTAAGCCTTTGACATTCTGTGCCACATCTGCTCAGATCAAATTTAAATAGATTTGAGAGCAACAAGAAGGCTTCAGATCAGAGAAGAAAAGCGGTTCTCAAAACGCTCTGCCCGTGTAGACAGCACTTGTATGTGAACTGACGGGATCATATTCGTTTCCTTGATCAGAGTGTTTCTCCAGCATTTTTTTTCCGATTTGGGAAGTGAGTGTAGTCACGTGAAGGTAACTGAGTGAACATTAACTGCGGGTGTAGCATGAATTTTCTGACTCTAGCAGCTAGTGTGGGCAAGGGGTGATTTTTTCCCTCTGCAACGACTCGTTCAACGCGTTCAGGTGACCAGGGATGTCAGCGAGAAAAGCCACATCCACAATCCAGTTTTCATCTTCTAACTCTGGGTTACCGCCAAAAAGTAACATCAAAAAGCACAGCCTCCCATGTCCACCAGTGTCATAACCACCACGGTCTCCCGGGATAGGGTACTTTTAGTAACAGTCGACAAAATGTCTCGCGGGCCACAATCAGTACCCTGATGGGCTGCGTGCAGCCTGCGGGCACAGGTTGCCCACCACTGTTCTTATGGCCTTACATCCTTCCTAAAATGTTGTGCCCAGAACTGAACATAATACCCCAGCTGAGGCCAAACTATGAACTTATGAATGTCTAGCATAACTTGCTTAATTTAATACTCTGTACCTCTACCACCAAAAACAAGGACTCCATAATCATTATTTACAGCCTTATCAACTTGTTCCGTCTCCTTCAAAGAGTATAGGCAGTTCCCTTTTGAATGTTACGGCTGTATCTGCTTCCACCACTCTTTCAGGTACTGAATGCCAGGTCATAACATCTCGCTGGAAGATTCTCTTCCTCTCCCCACTGGTTCTTTTATTCATTCATGGGATGTGGGCATCATTGGCTGGGCCAGTGTTTATTGCCCATCCCTAAGTGCCCTTGAGAAGGTGCTGGTGAGCTGCCTCCTTGAACCGCTGCAGTACATGTGGTGTAGGTACACCCACAGTGCTGTTAGGGAGGGAGTACCAGGATTTTGACCCAGCGACAGTGAAGGAACGGCGAAATATTTCCAAGTCATGATGATGAGTGGCTTGGAGGGGAACTTCCAGGTGGTGGTGTTACCATGTGTCTAATGCCCTTGTCCTTCCAGATGGTAGCAGTTCTGGGTTTAGAAGGTGTTATCTAAAGAGCTACAGTATTTATATGGCTAGTCCAGTTCAGTTTCTGGTCAATGATAACACCCAGGATGTTGATAGTGGGGGATTCAGTGATGGTATTGCCATTGAATGTCAAGGGATGATGGTTAGATTCTCTCTTGTTGGAGACGGTCATTGCCTGGCACCTGTGTGGCACAAACGTTACTTGCCACTTGTCAGCCCAAGCCTGGATATTGTCCAGGTCTTGCTGCATTCGGATATGGACTGCTTCAGTATCTGAGGAGCCGTGAATGGTACTGAACATTGTGCAATCATCAGCAAACTTCTGACCTTATGATGGAAAGAAGGTCATCGATGAAGCAGCTGAAAATGGTTGGGCCGAGGACACTACCCTGAGGAACTCCTGGGGCTGAGATGATTGACCTCCAACAACCACAACCATCTTCCTTTGTGCTAGGTATGATTCCAACCAGTGGAGAGTTTTCCTCCTGATTCCCATTGACTCCAGTTTTGCTAGGGCTCCTTTATTCCATGCTTGGTCAAATGCTGCCTTGCTGTGAAGGGCAGTCACTCTCACCTCACCTCTTGAGTTCAGCTGTTTTGTCCATGTTTGAACAAAGGCTGGAATGAGGTCAGGAGCTGAGTGACCCTGCTGAAAATGAGCGTCAGTGAGCAGGTTATTGCTGAGCAAGTGCTGCCTGATAGCATTGGTGATGACCCCTTCCATCGTTATACTGATGATCAAGAGTAGACTGATGGGGCAGTAATTGGCCAGGTTGGATTTGTCCTGCTTTTTGTGTACAGGACATACCTGGGTAATGTTCGACATAGCCGGGTAGATGCCAGTGTTGTAGCTGTACTGGAACATTTTGGCTAAGGGCATGGCAAGTTCTGGAGCACAAGTCTTCAGTACTATTGCCAGAATATTGTCAGGGCCAATAGCTTTTGCAGTATCCAGTGCCTTCAGCTGTTTCTTGATATCATGTGGAGTGAATCAAATTGGCTGAAAACTGGCAACTGTGATGCTGAGGACCTCTGGAGGAGGCCAAGATGGATCATTCACTCGGCACTTCTGGCCGAAGGTTGTAGCGAATGCTTAAGCCATATCTATTGCACTGTTGTGCTGGGCTCCTCCATCATTGAGGATGGAGAAATTTGTGGAGCCTCCTCCTTCAGTGAGTTATTTAATTTTCCACCACCATTCATGACTGGATGTGGCAGGACTGCAGAGCTTAGATCTGATCCATTGGTTGTGGAATGCTTAGCTCTGTCTGATGCTTGCTACTTACGCTTTTCAGCATGCAAGTAGTCCTGGGTTGTAGCTTCACCCAGTTGACACCTCATTTTTATGTATGCCTGGTGCTGCTCCTGGCATGCCCTTTTGCACTCTTTGTTGATCCAGGGTTGATCCCCTGGCTTGGTGGAAATGGTAGAGTGGGGGATATGCCAGGCCATGAGGTTACAGATTGTGGTTGAGTACAATTCTGCTGCTGCTGATGGCCCACAGCGCCTCATGAATGCCCAGTCTTGAGTTGCTAGATCTGTTTGAAACCAATCCCAATTAGCACAGTGATAGTGCCACACAACACGATGGAGGGTGTCCTCAATGTGAAGGCGGGACTTCATCTCCATAAGGACTGTGCGGTGGTCACTCCTACCGATACTGTCATGGACAGATGCATCTGCAGCAGGCAGGTTGGTGAGGGTGAGGTCAAGTATATTTTTCCCTCTTGTTGGTTCCCTCACTACCTGCCACAGACCCAGTCTAGCAGCTATGTCCTTTAGGACTCTGCCAGCTCGGTCAGCAGTGCTGCTACCGAGCCACTCTTGGTGATGGACATTGAAGTCCTCCACGTGGTGTTCAACATGGAGGGGTATTTGTCGGAGATTAATCACACCAAGACATCATTTCGTACGTAGAAACCCCTTTTATTACTTGTGCACAAGGGAGACAGCACAATGAGAGCTACTGTACAGTCTCGTAGCAGAATACACGCAGACCTGTTAAAAGCATTTTTACAGCCGATCAGTAAGTTTTGCAACAAACCTATCCATTTATTTGCATAAGTTAACTGACCAATCCATGTTCCAGTAAATTTCCATTTCCCTCACAGCAGATGTTTGGTTACGCAGTTGCTTATCACAACCCTGATTACATTCGGCCTGAGAAAGAACAAAATGGAATGTCTCAGGGCTCATCCTACAATGGTGGTCAGACAAGATTGTATTCTTCTCAAGGTTGTAGTATTTTTCTCTTAGGCCTAGGCATACAATTCAACTTCTCATTAACCCTTCCAGTGCCAAATGGGCTCCTTGCAGTTGCCTAGGCCACCACACTTCCCCCCCACTTTTGTCCTACAAGGACAATCCACCACCCTTAGCCAAGTCCTATGTATCCTAGTTGCCGGGCTTCATCCTCAGTGGGGTCCTGATTCCTGAGGAGAGGGAGGGAATGGTTAGCTGGCTTGCCACCAGGACTCTGGAGGTTCTGTAGTCGACAGACAGAGTGGATGTAACAGAGGACGAGCTGGAAAACAATGTACAGAACAATGCGTAGGGCAAGACCTATGACAAGGTATTTGAGGAGGGTTTTAAAAAGGCCCCCAAACCACCCGCTGATGTTAGGGAGCCACCCTCACCAGTCAAAGGATGGGAAATACAGTACAAATCCAACATTTATTCTGTCTTAAATTTTCTAGGGCTTGTTCCAGTGCCCAAGATCCATAGGTGCTGCATACATCATTTCTGCTCGCTTCGTCTGAAATATCTTTCCCTATTTCAATTAATTTATTGATAGTCCCCACATGACTTTCGAGCATGGTAGCCAGACTTTGGATTAACCGTGTCATGTCCTGGTCCATATGTAATTGGGTATCCTGGATCCCCTGTCCCCTCTCTAGAATCTCCTTAAGTTTAAAGCTCAGACCCTCTGGTCAACAGTTACCAGGTTCTGGATTAACCAATGATGTCCCTATATTGAATATTGTAGCGGCATCATTTATCAGGCTGCGCTTAACGCAGTTCCCTCCCGAGCCTGATCGCATCTCGCCATTGAACTGAACTGCTTCAGTCATCAACTGGTGCGTCAGAGCCGTGTAGAGTGCTTGGGTATGGGTTAAGCACCACTGGGGCAGGACGACACCGGATATGTTCAAGATTACGGGTACCAGCTCATGGTGTACATTATCATATAGAACTTTATTTTGATTGATCTATACAAGACCATTTGTTGGCCCTGGATACATGGCTGGACAAGGTGGGTCTGTTGGCTTGGTCTGAGGGGCTTCAATTATCTCTACTCAGACTGTGGAAGTAGGTGTGGAAGGTGGCTGGGTAGTGGCGGACCTCCCACGCCCGATCTGAAGCAAACCCTTACTACAATTCGAAAGCACTTGTTCTCCTAATGTTACATTTATCATTCCCCGTTGCGTGTCGCATTCGGCATTGTCCGTGCTGTACCAAAGTTTCTCCTGCGGTGTGGAATGAGCAGTGATGATCCCCGACCTTGTTGCCAGTACTGATATGCCCACGACCAGGATCGTAGATCTGTGGAGACATTAACATCTGCCCTTGTTCTCTGGGTTACCGCTTGGTCAATTGTCATGTATCTTTAACTGTGTGTAATGCCTCCATTTACTTCCTGTTCTCATATCTACAAGTGCGCATGTATCACCTGCCATAATTACCTCGTATGGTCCATGCCTGTTCGCTGTGAGCTCACCTTGACCATCACCTTATTCCCCACTTGCTCCATTGTTGCTCTTTGGATTTGCTTGTTTCCATATCCTCAATCACCTGTCGGTCTCTGACTTCCTTCCTTAACTCATGCAATTGCTTACTTAATTCCCTTACATAGTCCGTATTTTTCCTTTCAGTGGCCCTACATCTCCTCCTCCCACTAAAATGCCTTCAGGTAATTGCATGGCCCTTCCTGTTATCAATTCAATGCGGTGAACCTGGTAGTCCTATTTGGTGTCACCCTAAGGCGCATCAGAATGCTGGGCAATGCTGTGGCCCAGTTGTTGCCTGTCTCCTGAATTGCTTAGGCTATAGATGTTTTTAAAGTTCAGTTCATCCTTTCCACGATCCCTGGACTCTGGGGGTGGTAAGGAATATGGAATTTCTGTTTAATCTCCATAACATTACACACTTCTTGAATGACTCTCCCTGTGAAATGAGTTCCCTGTTCTGAATCCATCTGGGTAGGCAACCCCACTCCTTCCAGTTTACTCTCTCCTGCTGCTGTCTCATGCCAGACCTCAATTCCTTAAACAACTCTACAGTGCACTTTCTTATCCTATCTTTCAATGGCTCAGTATCTTCACTTCCAGTGATGGTTGTCTCTGGGAACCGCTTAACTCTCCCTGTCATCAAGGTGTTATCCTGTGGTCTTACTTTTTGTAGCTCGCAGGCACATTAATATAGTCAATAATACATCTATTTAGCCTTTTCCCAGCTTTCCCTTTACCTGTATCTATCTTGTGATAAATTGTTAAGTATTTTTTTCTCCTTACCCTTCAATTGCCTCAACTACAGACACTGAATAATTTTATCTCTAAGGTTTTTTTTCTGACCACAATCATCTTGATTCTCTTGAAGTTAGTTTCTCTATTGTCTTGATTGTTTAAAATGTTTCCTTACTCTTTAGGCCATATTAACTATTCCATTTCAACGGGGATCTCTGTCTCTAGATCTTTGCTTATCTCCCCCTGTGCAGTTCCAATGCCTCAGTTGATGGCCAGATTATCAAATTCATTTCCCTTAAAACAGTTTGTACATTATGTCCTCTCTCCCTAACTCATTCCCCTACTTGCCTCATGCCATTTTACACATGCAACAGCTACCATCTTGTTCAGGTTACCCGGAGAGACTTTAAAATGAATAAAATATTCTCATAACAGTTTTAAAACAGAAATCAGGTATTGACATGTTTTGCTTCCTTATCTTCTTCTCAAACATTTTATTGTCTCAAAAGTAACCCGCTAAATTGTGTCTGACCCGGTTCTTTTAGAATTATCCCAGATTCATTAACTCGGCCAAAAATTGGATTTCTGCCAAACTTTGTCAAGGTCTTGAGCTTAGCTTCACATTTTGGGAACAGACTTGACAAATACAAAAGCTTACAGCATTTGAATTAGTGCCAATTGTTGTCAAACCTTTTAAAATGAAAATTCCCTTTTGAGAACTTTAACAAGAACCAAACCTCAAATTTTTAAACTTTGTAAGAACTGTAATTTACACTATCAAAATTAAAACAACCTCTTTTTTCATGTGTAATGATTTGTATCCAGATTAGAAGTCCCATATGTTTATCGACACATTCTTTATCTTTGGATAGCATCCTCGTTATTCAAAGTAACCTCTTAAATTACACTGCACTTTACATCTCAAGATTGTCCCAAATTCAAATTACAGTGCTGTTGGGATGCAGATTTCCTTTAATATTTAATTCATCTCTTCATAAGAAACCCCTTTTTCTCCATTGGAACCACCTAGACCTTGTGTTTATGTCATTTGGTTTTCCTAGAATTTCACGTAATCTTGTCCTCAGAATTTTAGAATACCAACTCGTATGTATTAATCCCAATCATCTTGGAAGCTGGTGATGAGGGTTATTCCCTATTAGTCTGCAAGGGGGTAGTACAAGGGTTGGTTCATCTCGACCAAAGGCAAGCCCTGTTTTATCTTTACACTACCTTCACATTACGATTTTTGCCAGAAGTCTCAACTCAAACCTTATACTCAAAACTTTGGAATATTTGAATAAACTTTTCCTTTAATCTAATATGGGGCTTTCGACTCTTAAGTGCTTAACTACACACACAGAAGACAATTCGGGGAAGAAAACACATTAAAGCTCACATATAAATGCTTCATTGCACACAAACAAACATATAGATAAAGGTATGTATCGATACTCCTATAATATTGAACTTAACTCTAAACGAAGCTTCGAGTAGCAATGGGGGAATAAAGGGATCTTGAAGGCTCCACCTAGAGGGACCTTCAAACTGACGAAAGCTCACATTTTCTCTGCTGCTGCTTGTCAATTGCTCATTAGCCCCCTAGGGGTACCCTCCCTTTCTCTCTCTCTCTCTCTCTCTCTCCCTCTCTCTCTTCAGCACAAACAGCTCTTGTAACTTAGATCAATTCATTTTTTTTTAAGTTACAGAAAATTCAGTAGCAGACTATCTACATCCCTTAAAACATATAAGCGCTCAATTCTGACCCGATTGAAAGTTACATCTGGTGGGAAGCTCTCTCCTTTACCTTGAGTCCATTTAACCCAATCAGAAACATATTGGACAATTTCAGGACCGTAATGGACATACATATAAGCACTTGGGGCTCCCTTCAAAGGGGGAACCTGGGGTTTCTTTGATGCCATATTACCCATTCTCTATCTAATAACTAAGAAAGGCCAGTCCTTGGCAGGTCCCCAACCCGCAATCTACTAATGTACTTTCACCAATCAGTCCACTCACACGCTCAAGGGATCCTGGACCCCGAGCCGCAATCATGCACACACACACTCAGTACAGACTCCAGAGGCTACTGACCCCGAGTATATCCTGAACTCCAGAGGCTACCGACCTCGAGTATATCCTGGCCAGAGCAGTCCCGGCGACAACTAATCTCCTAAATACTTAAATAGATGACTTACCCTAAGAGTCAGCCACAGGCAGGCGAAGACAGATCGCAGGTCAACGAACCCCAGAAGCCCAAATGGGGCTGCCGCGGACTGAGGAGTCCTTGAACCGTGAGGTCCTAACACTGGCGCTCCGTGACTCAACCCCAGGGGTTAGTCATCTTGGTGGAACCTCCAAGAAACTGTCGGAGATTAATCACACCGAGGTATCATTTCGTATGTAGAAATCCCATTTATTACTTGTGCACAAGGGAGACAGCACAATGAGAGCTACTGTACAGTCTCGTAGCAGAATACACTCAGACTTGTTAAAAGCATTTTTACAGCCGATCAGTAAGCTTTGCAACAAGCCTATCCGTTTATTTGCATAAGTTAACTGACCAATCCATGTTCCAGTAAATTTCCATTTCCCTCACAGCAGATGTTTGGTTATGCAGTTGCTTATCACAGCCCTGATTACATTCGGCCTGAGAAAGAACAAAATGGAATGTCTCAGGGCTCATCCTACAATGGTGGTCAGACAAGATTGTATTCAAGGTTGTAGTATTTTTCTCTTAGGCCTAGGCATACAATTCAACTTCTCATTAACCCAGTGCCAGATGGGCTCCCTGCAGTTGCCTAGGCCACCACATATTGATTCATCAGCCAAGGGAGGAACTGAATGTGGTAATCAGCAGGAGATTCCCTTGCCCGTGTTTGACATGGTGCCATGAAACTCCATGGGGGCCGGAGTTGATGTTGAGGATTCCCAGGGCAACTACGTCCTGGCTGTATACCACTGTGCCTCCAACTCGGCTAGGTCTGTGCTGTTGGTGGGACAGGACATACCTAGGGATGGTAATGGCGGTGTCTGGGACATGGGCCAGGATTTTCTGGCCCTGTTGTGAGTGGGACCTGCCATGGGCGAGGCAGTGCCCCAGCCAGATGTCCATAGACTTGCGGCAAGACCGGACGATCCCGGTAGCAGGCAGATGTGGAAAATCCCACCCATTATCTGTAAGGTGTGATTGATTCTGTGAGTATGACTATGTCAGGCTGTTGCTTGACTTGTCTGAGAGACAACTCTCCCAATTTTGGCACAAGCCCCCAGATGTTAGTAAGGAGGTCTGTTTGGGGTTGACAGGGCTGAGTTTGCCATTGTTGTTTCTGGTTCCTAGGTCGATGCTGGTTAGTCTGACTGGTTTCATTCCTTATTGACTTGTTTTTAGCGGTTTGATACAACTGAGTGGCTTGCTGGGCCATTTCAGAGGGGATTTAAGAGTTAACCACATTGCTGTGAGTCTGGAGTCACATGTAGGCCAGACCAGGTAAGGATGGCAGATTTCCTTCCCTAAAGGACATTAGTGAACCAGATGGGTTTTTACAACAATGGTTCATGGTCACCATTAGACTTTTAATTACTTAATTTACTGAATTCAAATTCTACACTTGCCTTGGTGGGATTTGAACCCGGGGCCTCAGAGCATTACATCGGGTCTCTGTTTTACTAGTCTAGTGACAATACCACTACGCCCTGTAACTTTTGTCAAGTATCTTAAATCTTTGCTCTTGGCTTTTTTAAAATTTTGTTTTAGGTTGTTTGGTAATGCTGTTTCTCTCTCTCTCTCTCTTTCTCTCTCTCAGCCTCGAATTGTAGAGGATAGTCTGACGTATGCTGAACTGGAACTTGTGCCAACACAGCCAAGTGCCCCAAGCAATCCTACATCTCCGAGCTCCCAGTCTGCCACTACGGTCTATGCCAAGATCCTTTTCTCTGAAAACCAAGGTCAATGAACTCCAACTGGAAGAGCTTCAGGAAATGCACATTTAACACTGACAGAACAATATTTAAGGAACAATAAAGTGTTTGTAGTGTGCATATTTATGTGACTTCAGTGAGACTGACGCCTTGTTACGATATTCCCCAGGCCTGTTGAAGCATTTGTATGTAAACCTGTATGGCACAGGCAGCCTAGAGACTGCAGTGGTAAAGGGGAGTGGGCTATCTTATCCACACTGTCAAACAACATAGTTCAAACCACCAAACTACACAAATAGTGAAACTCACCTTGTCCACATTGGGGCATTTGCTCAGTCACTGCCCCCAAATAGGGGAGGAATACACAGCTTTTGGGCCTTCTCCATCAAACTGCGTCTTCAATCATTTAGTTGCACTAGGATCGATTTTGAGCACGAGGAGGCCTGGGACTGAGTACACCCCATCTTCCTGCATCACTGAAAGCCCTGCGGTAGACAAATAAGGAATGCATGCACATTTGCAAGTGTGTGTGTGAAATAATTTAATGGGTGGACACTCGCAATAAGTTTTGAATTAATGGTCTTTTGTGAGGAAAAGAATAATTATTTTCTGTGTGAGTTCGAGTGGGTGAAGCAGTGGGCAAGCAAACGCGAATGCATGCATGAGCTGAATGTGTGTGGATATATATATATATCTATGTTAAATTTTGTTTGATAATGTCCCTGTGAGGTTATATTATAGACACTATACATGTGGGTGGGGAGGTGGGCGGTGAATTGAATGAATAAGTTGAAGAGAGATGTTTTTTTCTATTCACCTTGGGGATGTTGGCATCTCTGGCAAGGCCAGAATTTATTGCCCATCCCTAATTGCCCTTGAGAAGGTGGTCATGAGCCGCCTTCTTGAACTGCTGCAGTCCATCTTTTTATTCTTTCATGGGATGTGGGCATCATCACTGGCAAGGCCAGCATTTGTTGCCCATCCCTAACTGCCCTTCAGCTGAGTGGCTTGCTAGGCCATTTCAGAATCAATCACATTGTTGAGGGCTTGGAGTCACATGTAGGCCAGACCAGGTAATGATAGCAGATTTCCTTCCCTAAAGGACCTTAATGAATCAGATGGATTTTTACAACAATCATGGATTGTTGTCATGGTCACCATTACTGAGTCTAGCTTTATATTCCAGATTTGTTAATTGAATTGAAATTCCACCAGCTGCCATGTTGGGATTTCAACCCATGTCCCCAGAGCATTAGCCTGGGCCTTTCGATTAGCAGTGACATTACAACGATGCCACTGTTAGGAAGGGCATTCCAGCATTTTGACCCAGTAAGGTGGGCTATATAGGTTGGCGTGTGGCTTGGAGGGGAACTTGCAGGTGGTGGTGTTCCCATGCATCTGCTGCCCTTGTCCTTCCAGGGGGCAAAGGTCACAGGTTTGGAAGGTGCTGTTGAAAGATCCTTGCTGAGCTGCTGCAGTGCATCTTGTAGATGGTACACACTGCTGCCACTGTGTTAGTGGTGGAGGGAGTGAATGTTTAATGTGATGGATGGGGTGTCAATCAAGCGGGCTACTTTGGCCTGAATGGTGTTGAGCTTCTTGAGTGCTGTTGGAGCTGCACTCATCCAGGCAAGTGGGGAGGTATTCCATCACACTCCTGACTTGTGCCTCGTAGATGGTGGACAGGTTTGGGGAGTCAGGAGATGAGTTACTCGTAACAGTATTTGCAGACTCTGTATTTATATGACTACATAATTTGTCTGTGTATGTTAGCATTGTGAATGAGAGTGCGTGAGCCACTAAGTGTGCCTGAGCGAGTGTGTGGTGATGTGAGCTATTGTTATCATCCTAACTTGGTACCACAATCCTCACACTATATAGGTACTCTGTATGCGTGTCAGTGTGTAGTGCTAACGACCGATGATACCATATAGGGACTGACACTAGTTTGATTCCCAGCCTGCTCACTGCCTCTGTTTCATTAACTGGAGCCGTGGGATATCTCAGCTGAGAAACCCGTAAAATGAAGCCAAGTGTGGACAGTCTTTGGCGCCTCTTAGTGGCCATCGAGGCTCCCTCTTGGCTGTTGGAGTCAGCCCTGGATGGATAACGGAAATACATCATCTAAAAGTGACTGAAGTATCCCATAAAAGTAGCATTTTCAACAAAATCATGTAATGGAGAAGCCACCAGTGTGAGCTCTGAAATTGGTCAAGCTGCTCCAACTCAGCCTTTTCTGTTCTGATAATATTGGCAGTTTAATATTTTCGTGTCTTAGGGGTTCAGATACTTGGCGGATTACTTGAATTATTTGCATGGAAGATGTCCCTGTGCAGAGTCTCGTCATGAAATGCCAGCTATGAGTTTGCATATGTGGAAAAAAAATTAGAAGTTGATTTTCAATGTAATGCCAGGATATGCAATAATGAACAATAATAAACTGAAGTGACCTTGTGCTTTTACGATATATGTACCTTGCAGAATTTAAAGGCAATCATTTCTACATATATGAGAGAGAGAAAATATGATATGACAGAGAACCCAAACATTGTACTGAAAAATTCAACTGCAATCCCAGGTTCCTTCATTTGCGCCAATAACTGATATCTTTGTGAAAGCAGGTCTGAAGTTTCCTGTTTTGTTTCCATCCAGATATCAGCACATTCTGGGTGAAATCAGCTGAAATAGCGCAAATTATCATGAAACACCGATAACCACTTATGCTTGAGGTTACGTGATCTATCGAGAGTCAGTTTGCCAGCTCACACCCATCATACTGCCCATGTACCCCCCCAGGGTCTACATGAACAGGATGGTGAGCTTTCACATGCCTATTCACGGGGGTCTGTGTGCTCACCAGTAGACACCTGGGATCATGCCTTGTCTTCCCTCATCTTGCTGTGCAAACAGACTAACCAATCTGCTGGCAAGAGAGGCATATGTGGAGAGATTGAGTCGAATGGGCCTGAAATCCCTGGAGTCATGAAGAATGAGAGGTGTTCTAACTGAAATGTTTAAATTCTAAGAGGGCTTGGAAGGGTCGATCACAGAGAGGCTACTTCGCTTGTCTGGGGAGCCTAGAACTTGGGGTCATGTTCACAGATTAAGCAGTTGATAATTGAAGACTGAGATGAGGAGAAACTTCTTCAATCAAAGGGTTGTCAGTCTTGGAAATTCTCTATCCCAAAGAGCTGTGGATGCTCAGTCATTGAATGTATCAGAGAAGGAGATTGATAGATTTTTGGATACTAAGGGAATTAAGGGATATGGGGATAGTTCGGGAAGGTGGAGTTGATGTGGAAGATCAGCCATGATCTTGTTGAATGGCGGAGGAGGCTGGAGGGACCAAATGGCCTACTTCTGTTTCTACTTCTTATACTGATTGACTGAGTACATGTACAATTAAGCAATGGCTCCTGAACCCTTTTGAGCAGTGGTGCTGGGCAAATGTTGACAGATTCCTGAGGAGCCCCCCTTCTAACTTACAAAAGGCAATGAGGAGGTCAGTTTAACCTGACGTTCTGGGTGAGAAACCTGTTGGACTGGGTGGGATATCAGTTTTACACCCTGCCAAACATTGACATCAATAACGAATACAATCGAGCAGGGCTTAAAATCGTTTCTGCACCCGATCCCGTCAGTTTCTCAGCGGGAGGCTTAGGTTTAAATCCCCCCCATTATGTTACTCTCACGGGGAAGGCTGTGCTCTCGTCGGGGAGAATGATTTCACTCGTCCATTGCAAGAATTGATTTGCTTATAAACCGAAGGAAGACGCAGTGCAAAATTCTCAAGGCGCTGTGTTTGACCCGAGAAAGGCAGGATCTAGTTATCCTATGGACTTGAGGTATTTACTCTCACAGTGTGAAAGGCTAGACCGTAAAGGAGTTCACGAGCTGCACAGGAATCATACAGGACTAAGTGTATGCATAATTTTACTTATCACTCAGAGTTTACCGTGATTAAAGTAAGAATAACTCAGTCAGGTCGTCAAATCTAGAATTGTTTTCCCTAAGAGGATGGCATCCTTCTGGATAACTGAGGTCGCTAGGTTTTTGTTTGGTAAGAGTACGAAGGAACATTTAACTCATGTGGATTGATGGAGTCAAGATACAGATCACCCATAATGGAATTGAATAACGGAACAGGGTTCGCGGGGCAGAATGGCCTAACTCCTGCTCCTGTGCTCCTAAAAGGGTGTGCCAGATGAACCAAACTCCTGGATCCTAGGTGGCACTAGAGTGCTGCTGTGCCCATTTACAGACTGAAGTTGTGCTTCTCCTGCCGCTTGGAGAGAAGCGCTTGAGGGAATTTGGCCGCTCCCTGCTTGAGGTTTTTCCACCTGCCGTTTGTGGGCTGAGTGTGTGTGGACTGAGCAGGATCACCATTGGGCTAAGCTGAATGTTGAGACTGTCGGTAGGCAGCGATGGGAGGGAATTCTTTGTGATACTAGCTTCTTTCCCTTGCCTGCGTTTGAGCCCAGCATTTACCATGAAAGTGAAGAAAAACAAGTTTTGGTTTCAGTATCAGGATAGGGAGACTAGATGCACAGCAAAGCTACTCTACCTAAGCAGTAACTTCTTGTTTTTTTCATTTCAAATGGTTTTGTGTCTAATTGCCAATACTTCTGGCTCGCAACTCACGGGTGCTCATGTTTCTGTTGCAACTCCAAAGTAAACTTGCCAGATTCATTAAGACCAACTCCAACCCAGGCAGAGAAAATGAAAGACATATTTTCCCTGGTGGTTAAATGTAGTCAATTTACTTTGAGTTTGGCGCTGCCTGTACGAAACCCACACATCGGAAATCAGGGGCAGTAGAAGGTCATAAAAGTGAAAACAGTGTCCCAGACTACACATTACAAGCAGTACACTACACTTCAAAAGGGGAGAGGGGGTGGTGTAGTGGTATTAGCCACTGGGCTGGTAGTCTAGGGACCCAGGGTCAAATCCCACTATAACAGATGGTGAAATCTGAATTTAATGAAAATCTGCAATTAAACCATTGCTGGTTGTCATTAAAAATCCATTTGGTTCACAAATGTCCTTTATTTAGGGAAGGAAATCTGATGGTCTGGCCCACATGTGACTCCAGACCCACAGCAATATGGCTGACTCCTAAATGCCCCCTAATTTAGGGATGGACAATAAATGTTGGCCAGTGATGCCCACATCCCATGAACGAATTTTTTAAAAAAGTAACTGCAAAGTGCCTCAGGACTTCATGAGGTCATGAAAGGTGCCATACAAATTCAAGCCTTTGCTTTCTAACTCCATCAACAACTTGCATTTGTATAGCACCTTTAACATAGAAAACGTTGCAATGTGCTTCACACAGAGGTCAAAATAGGCATCATTAGAGGACCATCCCTCCTGCATCTGTGACATTTTCTGTTCTCGTTCGCTACATTAGTCTTCCTTGTGGCTTCCCTAAGTGACTGGCAACTTAGTGCCAGTTAGCACAGAATTACATGCTAGAGCTCTACCTTTGTTCCCATCGATCCTCTCACTGCAGGCATGAGTGCCCTGAATTTACTCTCCATTCTCCACGGCATACACCATTTCCAACATGAATTAAGGCCTCCAATGCCCTGCTGCATTGTCCTCAACCAACAGGCTTTCAATTTCAATCGCGGAACATAATGTTGACATTTAATGAGTTGGCGCTGGGATCATATTCCAGGGGTGGGGAATGGACGGGGTGGACAATCGTTCTCCCCTCAGGGGGCATTGTTACTTTTCGGGGCTGAGGGGCAGGAATATTCCACTCACCGCCCTCAAACCTGCCAAAAAAATCTCAAACCCTTGTTGTGTTATCCAGAGCCAGGGAGAGAAATCATGGGCCTTGGTGCTTCTGATGAGTCCAGGTCCCTTATCTTCCCACTCACCATCCCCCTCCCTTTAACCGCACCCCCCTCCCCCAACCCCCCAAACATGCATGTAATTTTTACCCCTTTCAAGATTCTTTTCTCTTTATTCTTTCATGGGGTGCAGACGTCACTGACAGAGCCAGCGTTTGTTGCCTGATTGCCCTTGAATTGAATGGCTTGCTAGGCTCTTTCCATTGTAAGGTTGTGTAGTGATTGTAAGTTAGACCATTTCTCACTGTTATGGGGACTGTATAGGCCAATCGGCCCTAAGTGTGGGGAATCTTAGGGGCGGAGCTTTTTAGCCTTGGTCTTGGAACAAGCATGTAGCCTCCTCTGAAGTTAATAAAGTTTACTGTTTCTTGCAAGAAACCCATCCTGCACTCTCCAAGCTTATTACAACTGGCGACGAGGACGGGATAGCGCCTACGCAGCACCTCGCCTCGTGACTGTGAGTATTCCAATATTTTAAGGGAAGAAAAGATGTATACTGACCAGCACTACCTCGCTTGCACAGGATTGACCTGTACGGCTCATCCATCGTGGACTGGAGTCAATACGTTGAGCGCTTAGGTTTCTACTTAGTCGCTAACCAAATAACGGCGGAAGAGAAACAGAAAGCAATTCTCGTAAGCGCCTGCGGGAGCAAAACCTATAATCTAACCCATAGGCTGACAGCACCGAACGTACCAAATTCCAGAATCTTCCCACAGCTAGTCCACCTCATGAAAGGACATGTTCAGCCTAAACCCGCTGCGATCATGCAAAGATTCAAGTTTAATTCTCGAGTATGGGCTCCCCCCGGTGAGTCAATCGTTGCAAAATTAAAAGTTAACGGGGCGCTGTGACTGCGGTGATACTTTAAGCGACATGTTGCAAAACCGTTTAGGTTGCAGCATAAACGACGAGGCCATTCAGCACCGTTTGCTTGCAGAAGTTGAGGTAGACCTGAAACGCGCCATGGAGATAGCGCTAGCAATGGAAAGTGCTGAGATGTAGATGTAAAGAGGCAGAATGCCACTACAGCCACAATAATTGGCAGCTCGTTAAACAGTGCAGGGCTAGATCAAGACAGCCATCCAGCCAGCAAGTCAAGTTAAATGAAGTGCACAATATAAAAGAGCCAGATGTTACTGAGGCTGACATTTATTCCCTACACAAGCTGAAGGCCAGGAAAACTGAACCAATCACTGTTACACTTCAAGTAAATGGAAAGCCTCTGCTCATGGAGGTGGTACAGGAGCTTCGATCACAGTGGTGGGAGAAGACATCTATAAATACCTCAGAGAAGGTACCCAGCCATTGCGTTTGGAGAAAACCGCTGCTCAGTTAAAAACATATACAGGAGAAGCAATACAGGTGAAAGGCAACACCTCTGTACTTGTACCTGTATCATACGGGCGGTTTAGCTGCCAATAATTGTAACTGGAGAAGGACCTAGCCTTCTGGGCTGTGATTGGTTGAAGGAAATCAAACGAAACTGTCAGAAATTTTTCAGGTCCGGACTGGAGAAATTCCAGAGTTGCTGAAAAAGTATGACAGAGTATTCTGAGTTGAGTTGGGGAAAATCAAAGGTCTGCAAGCTAAGACATACGTGGACCCTGAAGCAACACCTCGGTTTTTTAAGGCAAGACCTGTGCCTTATGGTTTGAGAGACAAGGTTGATGTGGAATTATGTTGTTTGAAGAAATTAGGAATAATACAGTTTTCAGAGCGGGCAGCACCCATAATCCCTATGCTAAAGACAGACCATTCGCATCTGTGGGGATTATAAATTAACGGTAAACAAGGCTGTGAAATTGGACAAGTACCAAATCCCAAAGATAGAAGATCTGTATGCTAAACTCACAGGAGGAAGATCCTATACTAAACTGGACATGAGCCATGCATATCAGCAGCTCAAGTTGGATAACACATCAAGAAGGTATGTCACCATAAACATGCACAAGAGCCTGTACCAGTATACTGGCCTACCCCTTGGTGTGTCCTCTTCCTGTGCGATTTTCCAGAGAACTATGGGAAGCTTATTACAAGGATCCCCTTGAATTATAGTGTACCTGAACGATGTCCTAATTACAAGATCCATAGAAGCAGAGCATGTGGCCAACCAGGTAGATGTTCTGGAGAGATTTTTAGAGGTTGGTGTTTATTTAAAAAAAGAAAAATGCACCTTCCAAGCAAAGGAAGTTGTATATCTGGGTCATTAAGTTGGTGCCCAAGGGTTGCATCCATTAGAGGAGAAAGTCAGGGCAATCAAGGAAGCACCCTCTCCTCCCAACGTCACGGAGCTCAAGCCTTTTTTGGGCATGGTTAACTATTACTGTCAATTTTTGCATAATCTATCTTTAGCCTCTTCACACTTATTATTGAAGAAGAGCCACAGATGGTCCTGGAAGGCTCAGCAAGAGGAAGCCTTCACGAGAGTTAAGAAGATTTTACACTCGTTGTGTCTTCTAGTGCACTATGACTCATCTAAGGAATTGATACTCACTTGTGATGCACCTCCCAATAGAGTAGGGGCAGTATTGTCACACAAGATGGAGGATGGATCTGAAAGACCGATAGGAGATGCATCCAGAACCCTTTCTGCAGCTGAGAAAGGATACTCACAAATTGTAAAAGAAGGCTTACCTACCGTATATGGAGTAAAGAAGTTCCAGCAATATTTACACTGATACTTCACCATAGTGTCAGATCACAAACCACTGTTGGGATTGTTTATTGAAGATAAGGAAATCCCACCAATAGCTTCTGCCAGAATTCAAAGATGGGCTTTAATATTGTCGGCATGCGAGTACACTTTTATGCACCGTCCGGGTGTGCATATAACAAATTCAGACGCCCTCAGTTGTCTCCCTTTTCCAGATACTATTGCACACATACAAGTCCCTCACTTGCATTAAATTTCCTCACCAGTCTGCGCAAGACAGATAAAGAATTGGACGAATCGGGAACTAGTTTTATCAAGAGTCCGTGAACAACTATTACAAGGATGGTCAAATGCACAAGTTCCTGAAGGATTAAAACCATTCTTTGTAGGTAGATCTGAATTGAGTTGTCAAGATGGTATCTTATGGGGAACAAGAGTAGTTATCCCTGTACAAGGAAGAGAACCATTCTATGAGAACTTCGTAGTGTGCATCCTGGTATTTTGAAAATGAAGATGCTCATACTAAGTTACATCTGGTGGCCCAGGTATAGACAGTGATATTAAAAAAATGGTGGAACACGGTCTCCAGTGTCAGCAACAGCAGAAGTTGTCCGTTCATCTCCGCTGCTTCCGTGGGAGTGACCTGGTCAACCCTGGGTTAGAGTACAAATAGACAATGTAGGCCCATTTCTAGGTACCTTGTTTCTGGTGATTATTGACGCACATTCCAAACGGATGGAGGTTTTTGAAGTGAGATCACCTACTTTGTCTGCAACTATTGAAAAACGGTGCCAGAGTTTCAGTGTTCATGGTTTACCTGAAGTTATTGTGTCAGACGATGGCACAGCTTTCACTAGTGCTGGATTCCAAAGGTTCGTGAACCTAAATGGGATTAAACACGTCAGAACAGCACCGTACCATCCCTCATCTAATGGCTTGGCGGAAACAGCAGTATAAACCTTTAAAGCAGGTATGAAGAAACTATCAGCGGGAACGTTAGCAACATGAATTTCAAGATTGCTGTTCAGCCATTGCATAACTCCCCACATGTCCACTCATTTAACACCTTCAGAATTGTTGATGAAGTGCTAATTTCCTATGAGATTGGGTCTAGTATTCCCTAATTTAGAGGGGAAGGTGGAAAGAAACCAAGGGAGCCAGAAAGTAAATCATGACATTCACAGTAAAAGTTGAAAGTTTACTGTGGGAGAGGTAGTTTTTTTTGTACAAAATTTTGCAACTGGACTGAGATGGGTCCCTGGTACAATCGTCTCTGAAATAGGACCTTTATCTTATCAGGTAGAAGTGGAAAGTGAAAAAAGAAGAAATGTTCGGAAACATGTGGATTATCTCAGAAGTTGAGAAACCCTCCAACAACCAATGAATCCACCTGAAATTGAAATCAAAACTTCGACGCCTCAGGTGCCAGATCGACAAAGAATAGACTTACCGGGCGTCTCCGCTGAGGTAAATAATTCTGAACTGCCAGTGTCTAGGGATGTCCCTGAAGCTGCAGTTCCTGTGCCAGTCGAGCCAGTGGAAGAACCTCCAGCTGTAGAGTTGCGTCGCTCTACCCGAATCCAATAACTTCCTCAAAGACTAAATTTATAATGGCACGAACTGTATACAACTGTATGTGATATGGGTTAGGATGTTCTGTAAATAAGATTGAGTAAAACAAAATTAAAGGGGGAGGAATGTAACGATTGTAAGTTAAACCATTTCTTACTGTTATGGGGACCATATGACTGTGTAGACCAATCAGCTCTAAGCGTGGGGAATCCTAGACATGGAGGTTTTTAGCTTTGGTCTTGGAACAAGCATGTAGTCTCCTCTGAACTCTGTAAATAAAGTTTACTGTGTCTTACAAGAAACCTGTCCTGCACTCTCCAAGCTTATTACAGGTTGCATGTTGTCTCATGAAGAGGTCTGGAGGCTTGTATGGTTGAACAATAATGCTTTATTAACAACACATAACTGTATATATACATATATATAGGATACAGTCCTGACTAGATGCTACCTTCCTGCCGACTTCTACCAAACTCCCGATTACACTCTACTACTCCCATGTGCTACTCTACCTCATAATATGGGTGGTACAGTTTCTCCAATCCCACATGAACCCTTACAGTCCTGAACATCCTAATACTACACCTCCCCCCAAGTCTTTACCCAAATCTATTTTCAATAATGTTTGCACGCTACCCCTTGTACCCCCAAGCCCCCGACTTTACAGATTCGGATCACAGAATTATAACGGTGTAGAAGGCGGCCATTCGGCCCATCGTGTCTGCACCAACTCTCTGAACATTTTAACTCAGTGCCAAACTCCTGCCTTTTCCTCATAACCCTGCACATTGTTTCTATTTGAATAATCATCCAATACCCTCTTGAATGCTTCAATTGAATCTGCCTCCACCACACTTCCAGGCAGTGCCTTCCAAACCCTAACTACTCGCTGTGTGAAAAAGATTTTTCTCACCTCGCATTTGCTTCTTTTGCAAAACACTTTAAAACTGTGCCCTCTGGTTCTCAATCCGTTTACAAGCAGGAACAGTTTCCCCCTATCTACCCTGTCCAGACCCCTCATGACTTTGAAAACTTTTATCAAGTCTCCTCTGAACCTTCTCCTCTCCAAGGAAAACAGTCCCAACTTCTCCAATCTTTCGTCATAACAGAAGTGTCTCACCCTGAACAATTCTCGTAAACCTCTTCTGCACTCTCTTCAATGCGTTGACATCCTTCCTATAGTGTGGCGCCCAGAACTGTGCTGAGGTCCAACCAGTGTCTTATATAAGTTGTGCATAACCTCCCTGCTCATGTACTCTATGCCCTCATTAATGAAGCCTAGAATACTGTATGCTTTAGAAACAGCTCTCTCTACCTGTCCTGCCACATTTAATGACTTATGTACATATACACCCAGGTCTCTCTGCTCCTGCACACCCTTTAGAATAGTACCCTTTACTGTCTTTCCATGTTCTTTGTACCAAAGTGTATCACCTCACACTTCTCCGCATTGAACTTTATCTGCCCCCTATCTGCCCACTCCACCAATGTGTCAATGTCCTTTTGAAGTTCTACACTGCCCTCCTCACAGTTCACCATTCTCCCAACTTTTGTGTCATCCGCAAACTTTGAAATTGTCCCCTGCACACCAATATCTAGATCATTTAAAAATATCAGGAAAAGCAATACTGACCCCTGGGGAGCTCCACTACAAACCTTCTTCCAGCCCACAAAATATTCACTAACCATTATTCTCTGTTTTCTATCCCTCAGCCAATTTTGTATCCATTTTGCTACTGTCCCTTTTATTCCATGACCTATAACTTTCCTCACAAGTCTGTTGTGTGGCACTATATCGAACACCTTTTGGAAGTCCATATACACCACATCAATGGCCTTGTCCTCATCAACCATCTCTGTTACCTCTTCAAAAAACTCCAGCAAGTTAGTTGGACACGGTTTTCCTTTAACAAATCCTTGCTGACTTTTCTAAATCAATCCACATTTTTCCATGTGACTATTAATTCTATCCCGAATAATTATTTCTAGAAGTTTCCCCAGCACCGAAGTTAAACTGACTGGTCTGTAATTGCAGGGCAGATCTTTACAGCCTTTTCTGAACAAGGATGTAATGATTGCAATTCTCCAGTCCTCCAGCACCTCCCCCAAATCCAGATGCATCTCATCTGGTCCCGGTGTCTTGTCAACTTTAAGTACCGACAGCTAATCCAATGCCTCCTCCTTATCAATTTTAAACCCTTCTAGTGGCTGAGTTTCCTCCTCTGTCACCATGGCCTGGGCAGCATCTGCCTCATAGGTAAAGACAGATGCAAAGTATTCATTTAACACCTCAGCCAAGCCTCTTGCCTCTATGTGTAAATCTCCTTTTTGGTCCCTAATCAGCCCCACTCCTCCTGTTACCACCTTATAACTATTAATGTGCTTATAGAATACTTTGGGATTTCCTTTTATGTTAGCTGCCAGTCTTTTTTCATAATCCCTCTTTGCTTCTCATATTTGCTTTTTCACATCCTTCCTGAACCCTCTGTATTCAGCTCGGTTCTCAATTGTATTTGCTACCTGACACCTGTCGTAAGCACACTTTTTCTTCATAACCTTAATTTTTATCTCCTTTGTCATCCAGGGAGCTCTGGATTTGTTTGTCCTACCCTTCTCTTTTGAGGGAACATACCTTGATTGTGCCCAAACCATCTCCTCTTTGAAGGTAGCCCATTGTTCAGCTACTGTTTTTCTCACCAACCTTTGGTTCCAGTCTATCCGGCCCAGCTCTGTTCTTGCCCCATTGAAGTCCGCTCTCCGCCAATGGATTATTCTTGCTCCAGATTGACCAGTGTCATTTTCCACCATCATCTAAACCTTATGATACAATGATCACTGCCCCCTAAATGTTCCCCCACTGTCACTTGATCTACTTGGCCCACTTCATTCCCAAGAAGTGTAGCAGCGCCTCCTTTCTTGTTGGACTGGACACATACTGCTGTAGGAAATTCTCCTGAACACAATCTAGGAACGCTTGTCCCTCACTACCCCTTACACAACCACTATCCCAGTCTATATAAGGGTAGTTAAAGTCCCCCATTATAACTACTCTATGATGTTTACACCTCTCTGTAATTTCCTTGCAGAATTGTTCCTCTATATCCTTCCCACAAGCTGGTGGTCTATATATTAGACCGAGCAATGTAATTGCACCCTTCTTATTCCTTAGCTCTAGCTAAATCGATTCTGTCCTTGAATCTTTTGACATATACTCTTTCTCCAGTACTGCAATGTTCCTTGACCAAAAACGCCACCCCTCCTCCTTTTTTCCTTTTCCTATCTTTTCTGAACACTTTGTAACCAGGAACATTTAACACCCAGATCTGCCCTTCCTTAAACCAGGTTCCTGTTATCGCCACAACATCATAATCCCACAAGGCAATCTGTGCCTGTAACTCCCCAATTTTATTAACTATACTCCGTGCATTCACATACATGCAGTGTAACTCTGAATTAGACTTCATTACTTGCTCCCTTACTCCGACTCCATCTATTAACTTACTATTCTCTATTTTATTGCTATCTGCCTCTCCCAGCATTCCGTGGAACCTGGTATCACTTTCTAATATTCTCTCCTGGCTCTCACACCCCTGCTGAGTTAGCTTAAACCCTCCCCACTCAACATCAATCCTGCTTCCTGCAAGAGTTTCAAGGCAGCAGTGAGGCTACTTCAGCAGTCATACCGTGGACAAGGACATCATCCACATGGTAGATGACTCCTTTCTAGCCTTGTAAGATGGCCAACATCATGTGTCGAAAAATCTCGGGTGCCAGGGTAATCCCAGAGGGCAAATGATTGAAGCTGAATCTGCCAAATGGGGGTGATAAAAGTTAAAAGCAACTTAGATTTCTCATCTAACAGAACCTGCTGTTGGCATCAAGTTTCGAGAACACTGTCCTCTTGCAGAGTTTGGTCAAACTGCCATCCACCAAGGACATGGGGTAGATTTTCCTCCCAGCTGCCTTGTTGAGTTGTTTCAGGTCGACACAGATGCGAATGGACCCGTTTGACTTTGAAACCGGGACCATCCTGGAACGCCAATCTGTCGGCTGAGTGATGGGGGAAGGTAACCCCCATCTTGGTCATCTCATCAAGCTGCTGTTGTACTTGGTTCATAAGCGGATTCGCTATCTTCCATGGTGTGAACAAGCACATGGGTTTGACGTAGTTTCTCAGTGTTACGCTGTATGCAGTCTTCAGTTACTCCTGTCCAATGAAAATTTTTGGAAAAGATTTTTTTACAATTGGAAATAGATCCTTGCTGGTTAATCTTGTCGATCTTTTGGATGGGGTTGAGGTTACCACAGGCTTTCCTGCTCAGGACAGAAAATTCTTGGTTGTGGAGCAATATAACGTCTCCCGTGTTTGTTTTTATACTGGAGCGTCACTTGCAATGTACCTTTGACCTGGAGCTTGATGCCTCCTAGCCCATATAACTGTGCTGTAGTTGGCTTCAGACATTGTTCCACTAGCCATGGTTCTTTGTCTAACAGAACCATCACACTGGCTCCTGTGTCTAACTTGAAATTCGTGAGGTGACCATTTACAGATAAGTCAGCATTCCGAAATGTGAATCTGGGATCCTTGATTTCTCCCAAGAAGCATTGTTGGACTTCTGCCTGGTGTGGCTCATCTACCTCAAGGATTCGTTTGGGATCCTCTCCACATGTCAAGGTTTTGGACACATCTTTCCAAAGTGTCCCAGGCAGTTGCAGTGAAAGCGCTGCACAGTGATTGCTGGACACGTCTCACACCTATGAGGTATTCCGGTATCACAGGGCTGACATGGTCTTCCACCATCTAGTGTCTTGCTTAGGTATTGCTTTCCTTGCCCTGGAGTCTCCTTGCCCTTTTGTTCCTTTATGAGTTGGATTGTTGGGGTTGCTCTGTACCACAATTTAACTTCACCATGCAAAATGGATCGGTTTTGCTTCCGATTGTCTGACAATTTAGATATTTTTTCCTGAAGTCAGATCTTCATTAGATTGGAGTACACCCTAAAGAGTATCTTCGGCCAGTCCCACTAGTATTTAATCTCTTATGAGCTCCGATTTAAGGTCACCATAGTCACAGCCTTCAGCCAATCTGTATGACCCATTTACAGGTTTCCAGGGCTTTTGGACTCTCTTGTTAAATTTTGCTCACTCCAAAATGTTATTGCTTCGTACATTAAAGTAGTTGTCAAAGGACTTCATGACCACTTCAAAGTTATCGGAAAATTCATTTATTCCTTGTTTAGTAATTATGTCATCCGTTATTGGACCTACTGAATATAGTAGTATGATAGCTGCAACACTGGCATCTCCCCGGCAATGTGGAAAATTGCCCAGCTATGTCCTGTACATAAAGGGCAGGGCAAATCCAACCCGGCCAATTACCGCCCCATCAGTCTACTCTCCATCATCAGTTAACTAATGGAAGGGGTCATCAACAGTGCTAATAAGCAGCACTTGCTTAGCAATCACCTGCTCACTGATGCTTATTCTGGGTTCCGCCAGGATCACCCAGCTCCTGACCTCATTACAACCTTGGTTCAAACATGGACAAAAGAGCTGTACTCCAGAGGTCAGGTGTGAGTGACTGCCCTTGACACCAAGACAACATTTGATCGAGTGTGGCATCAAGGAGCCCTAGCAAAACTGGAGTCAATGGGAATCAGGATGAAAACTCTCCGCTAGTTGGAGTCATACCTAGCATAAAGGAAGATGGTTCTGGTTGTTGGAGGTCAGTCATCTCAGTTCCAGGACATCACTGCAGGAGTTCCTCAGGGTAATGTCCTAGGCCCCATCATCTTCAGCTGCTTCATCAATGACCTTCCTTCCATTATAAGGGCAAAAGTAGGGATGTTTGCTTATGATTGCAAAATGTTCAGCACCATTCACAACTCTTCAGATACTGAAGCAGTCCATATCCAAATGCAGCAAGACCTGGACAATATCCAGTCTTGGGCTGACAAGTGGCAAGTAACATTCGTGCCACACAAGTGTCGGGCAATGATCATCTCTAGCAAGAGAGAATCCAACCAGTGCCCCTTGATGTTCAATGGCATCACCATCACGGAATGCCCCACTATCAACATCCTGGTGGTTAAATTGACCAGAAACTGAACTGGACTAGCCATCTAAATACTGTGGCTACAAGAGCAGGTCAGAGGCCAGGGATGCTGTGGCGAGTAACTCATCTCCTGACTTCCCAAAGCCTGTCCCCAGAGCACAAGTCAGGAGTGTGATGGAATACACTCCATTTGCTCGGATGAGTGCAGCTCCATAAAACACTCAAGAAGCTCGACACCATCCAGGACAAAGCAGCCCGCTTGACTGGTACCACATCCACAAACATTCACTCCCTCCACCACCAATGCACAGCACCAGCAGTGTGTACCATCTACAAGATGCACTGCAGGAACTCACCAAGCCTTCTTAGACAGCACCTACCAAACACACGACCGCTACCACCTAGAAGGATAAGGGCAGCAGACACATGGGAACACCACCACCTGAAAGTGCCCCTCCAAGTCACTCACCATCCTGACTTGGAAATATATCACCGTTCTTTCACTGGCGCTGGGTCAAAATCCTGGAAATCCCTCCCTAACAGCACTGTGGGTGTACCTACACCACATGGACTGCAGCGGTTCAAGAAGGCAGCTCACCACCACCTTCTCAAGGGCAATTAGGGATGGCAAAAATGCTGGCCTAGCCAGCAATGCCCACATCCCATAAATGAATTAAAAAAATCACTTGTTCAGCCTCTGTTTTCATGTTTAAGCCTGATGTTATCCTATATCTTAAAAATCTTCTTCTCAACAATATGCAATTTTGCACCTGGCCTGGCCCTGCCTTAATTGGCCTGGCAATATTCATTTACCATCAATCTATGGCTGTTTTCAGCACTGGGGAGTACAGCTTTAAATTTTTATTTTCTCCCTGCGCTTGTTGGGATTTGGCAAGAACCCGTCATAGTTATGGAGCCGTTTTAAACTTTAACTATTCTGTAGGAAACGTTTTGAACCTTTGTCCAGCTATTTGCTTTCCTGAGCTGGGAGAATCGAATAAAGCCGATTTTTTTGCTTGGCGTAAATTTATTTTTTGCCGTTCGTCCGCTGTTGCCGTGTGTTACGGCACCGACTCTGGATCCAGGCTGCAGCATCCTCCAAGCTGTGCCCGCTAAAGCAATCATCCTGGCAGTGCTGTCCGAGTATTGTGCCGAATTTAAAAGCTTATTTCAGCCTCTGTTTCTGGAGTTCGTGATCTGAGACTAAGTCCTTTGGCTTTGTTTTCGATCGGGTCTCACAATGGACCTCCATGTGCTCTGGTGGAGCCCTTCTACATTGCACGGTGGACCTTTCTTCCGCCCCCACGCCTGTAATGCAGCTTCTTTAGACCATCTCCAGCTGTGTACTCGAGGTCTTCAAGGTAGGCTCGCTTCTCTCAGGTCAGACTGCAGTTTCCCTACTTCTTCATTCTTAGGGATTTTGGGGTCCTTCACTTGCTGTCACCAGGTTGTAAGCTGCATCATCAAGAGGTTGTATGGTTGAACGATAAGTGTTTATCAAAAACACTGAACTAGATACAGGATAAAGTCCCGTCTGGGAGTTATCTTCAGGACAACTTCTACCAGCCTCACTCCTAGACTCTAATACGCCCATGTGGCTCTCTACCTCAGAATGTGGGTGGTACTGTTTCCCCAGTTCCACATTAACCCTTACAATCCTGAACACCCTAATAGGGAAATTAAGAGTCACCCCACATTGCTGTGGGTCTGGAGCCACATGTAGGCCAGACCAGGTAAGGATGGCAGATTTCCTCCCCTAAAGGGCCTTAGTGAACCAGATGGGTTGTTACAACAATCAATGATGGTTGTCATGGGACTAGCTTCATATTCCAGATTTATTAACTGAATTCAAAATTCACCATGATAGGACTCGAACCCACATTCCCCAGAGCATTAGCCCGGGCCTCAGGATTACTAGCCCAGAGACATTATCACTATGCCACCATCTCCCCTAAACACTGACTCACCAATCAGTATACTAAACAATCACAGAACGGTCCGAGTCAAATTATAGTGCCCATTGTTTAGACCTGGTTATAAATATCTTCTGATGTATATGCAGCATAGGTCATTAATATTAAGAGCAGCAACGATATAATACAGTGTTTGTTTGTGTGTCCCCTGTAGATGATCCCACAGCGATTATTAATCAAACCATAAGGTAATAATTTTATTTTAACAGCATTGAACAATATTGTTAATTTGACAGGAAAATATCCCATTAGTTATTTATAACACTGTGCAGATGATAACACTGATTTTGGTGACTGCCTCATTAACATGTTCCGCACCTTTGCACCATACGTACACGATAATAGTAAATTCACATTTGGGGGAAAGATTCAATACTTGCAACCGAGATTGCATGAAAACCTTTCAAGTGTTGTTTTATATGCAGGTACAGAGTCTTAAATCCGGTATCTGAAAACCAGAGACACCCGAAAAATCAGATATTTTTAGAAAATGCCACACGCAAATTTTAATTCCTGTTAACCAGCTTGTTCAGCCAGGTAGGTGTTGCTTCGGTGCAGTGGTGCGTCAGGCTGGTTATCGGCTTTGCGTGATGATCTGTTCCTGCCCTCTGAGTGGTCCGGGCAACCCTTGACCCTACCCGAACCGGCTCGGCCCAATCCGCCTGAACTGTCAGGACCCGGACTCGAGTTTGCCAATTTTGAGGCCTTGTACCTGTCTTTCGACTGCCTGTTCTGCATAGAAAGGAAAGACTGACTCCATTATACAGCTTGCATTATTTCATTATTGGAAAGCTGTGGAAGGGAAAGAGGGAGGGAGGGGAGGAGGTGAGGGGCTGGTCCCATTCGCTTGCTGCTGCCTAAGCTCCCTCCTCCCTGCCCCTACACACTGACGCAGGCAGCACTTACTCACCTCAGTCAAGGTAACTCAGTGCATTGAGAAGACAAGTTCCAGTTCCCTGGGAGTGTCTTGTGCTGCGGACGTGGATGACAGCCAGGTCTGACCCGGTGTGAGGCTGAGTGACGGTGCCCCTGGGCCAGCTCAGGCCTCATTACCAGTGGAGGCCCCCTCCTGCTCTTGCATTTTCTGTTTCTTGCCGGTGGCCTCCTGAAAGATGTTGTCACAAGTCGCTCAGCGCAGCTGAAAGACTCCTGCATGGTGGCCAGCAGGAATGGCCAGAGTAACTGCTCCAGTTCCTCCAATCACAGGTTCCGTCTCTCCTGCCCTTGCTGCTCCTCCAATCATAGATTCTGTCTCTGGAGGAGTGGCAAGATTGGGAGAGAGGAAACGTTGTTACAACCGGGATGGGAGGAGTGTGCGAATTATCAAGCGCCACTACTCCGCAGGGCATACGATTAACTTAAACGTTTAATTTTCTCACCAAAATGGCCAATCGTGTACCTATACCTCTAGTACCCAGAAGGAAAGAGACTCTGACCAGGCTTCTTTCAAAAACTCAGAATGATTAATTTATTTTAAACAAAACTTCTTCTAACAAGTTGCAAGTTAACTGGTTAACACACAATTGTAATCGGGAAGTGTAACTATCCATCTCTTCCTAAAGAATTCCCCCAGCACACACACAGGCAAACAAAGGACAAACAGATAGAGTCTCTCTGCGGAGATGGGCTTTGGAGGATGGGTGTTATAAAATAAAGGATAAATTCGGCAGGGTCTCGAAGCTGTTGACCTGGAGTTCTCTCATGACCTGGTCCCGGTAGATGCCTGGAAGTTCCCACCAACTGTCCGGCTTTGCAGCTTCAAATGTAGACCAGTTACACTCAGATGAGGGTTGTACCCTTGGTGTTTGATCCTGTGATCTCCTGGGCTGATTTTCATTGCCTGAGGGGATTGTGTTATATACCTTATATCTTGGACCTATGCAGGGATGACACTAGTTTCTATGTGTGTAACAGGTTTTATTCACGGTGCTTTAAAATGTCTACTCCATGCTTCAGCTCTGGTTTGCAGCTCTTTTTACAGCTTTATTTATTTTTTCTCTGAGTCCACACGCAGGCTTAACCAATCAAGCACAGTGAGCATCAATAGTAAACAGACTCAGATAATCAAACACTGAACGTTTGAACCATTGAACACGACAGATCTGAGTGAAGTTTTCCAGAGTACTTATTTCCTTATTGGCCCTGTTTTTGTGCCTCTCCCAGGACATGACATGGCTGTGGGGGTGGATGTGAAGTAGGAGGAGAGGGAGGAAGAAAGTGGTTATGATACTCCAGTCATCATGAGTGTACGGCAGGTTGCCTGCCATGCGTTTTTAACACAATACCATTGCTCCATCAATCAAAGCATGCCTGGTTACATACCTGGAAAGCAACTGTGATATTTAATGTCTCTCTCACCTTACTGCCAATGAAGGAGACCTTTAATGACAGCACTGTAATGTAAATGAGGAAGCCGTGCAGGAGGATTGGAGATCCACACCACTGCTGGGCAAAGGAAATTGGGGATGCACATGAAGCGAGAATTGGAGGAACTTAGGTCTAGGAGACTTGTAGGGCTGGAGGAGATCACAGTAATCGGGAGGGGGGAGGACAACGTGGGTTTTGAAAGTGAGGATAAGACGATTGTAGAACCACAATGGTCTAACTTATGGTGGTCAAGACCAAATGTGTCCTTCTTAGAAATTCTATCTGAGTTTCCTAACAGGGCTTTGTTCCAATATAGACCTCAAATACAAAGGATCATAATTGTTCAAATGTTCTATCCACATTAAAAAACACAGCCCATACCTTTCGGTTATCTGCAGCGCTGAGGTTTGGGACTATAATAATTAATCTGTTTGCTATTTAATTGCAGCCTCTGTGCATCACACTAGTTGATTTCTAGAATCCCACCGATACCCAAGGCTTTATACTAGAATGAAGGCATGATAGTTTTCTTTTTAAGCCACTATCTTAAGCGTGCCCAAATGAATTATGACTGATTATAAAAGCACCCAGTCTGGGAGATGCTGGGTGTGATTAAACACACACTTCTAATTCCAGTGTAAGCCTATAGGACTTAGCTATAGCATATTAAATCAGAGTAATACTCACCTCACTCAACACCCTCACAGGGGAGGCTACATATCAAATGAGTGCAGAGTGTCTCAGATACCTGATTATTGGCTTTCTTCATTTATACCCTGCCATTTGCTACATGCGGCACTTTCATTTGTTTTATACCCAGGACAAATGATAATGCAGCATTTATAAACCTTTACCCATTAATAGCCGCAGGGCAGTGTGCTTGTTATTGGAATATATCTGCATTGAATGATACATGCTTTTGTCACTCATTGCACATAACTGAACTTGCTGACTTCATTTTAGAAGCAAGAGCGTCATTGTAAATCCTATGGAGAGATATGTTCAAGAAAGGACTTGAATTTATTTATCACCTTTTCACATCCCAAAGCGCTTCACGGCTAATTAAGTATAATCACTGTTATGATATAGGGAAATGTAGCATCTAATTTGCCCAAGGTTCCACAAACACAATGAGATAAATGGCCAGTGTAGTCTTCAATGGTTCAGTTCTTCTGTTTTTGATTGTGTGTATCTGTTTAACATTGGTACTCACTGCGCTTGGTGTACTGAGAAAATTGCTTACTATGGGCATCTTTTTCCTCATCCATCAGGTAGCGTATGTACTTTACCATATTCAATCCAAAGATGTGTTTACGATGGACTTTAGGATTGATTTCCTTGCTCTCTTAGTCATAACCAGGGAATCACTTGGCGCTATCTGGAATAGACAGGCCACAGTCGACTGCACCTTTCAAAGCTCTAAAGACCTTGTTGGCTATGGTGGTTCTGCCAAGTCCAGCATCAAGGTAGCAGATGAAAGCACCAGGCTTCTTTTCAATGCTCTCCACATTGTATTTATCACCAGTCACCTCCACCTGACCCTCATTGATCTTGCCCAACCCAAATATGCTGAGCAGCCTGTGGGAAAGAATTAGACCAGTGCAGTAAGATGCAACACAATTGGTGATGAATTCGATGTTGAAAGCGTTGGTGGGAAGCTTTTGCTTTGCACGTGTGAGTTTGGATCCCAACCTCATCACCAATTTGTTGTTTATTTTATATCTCAGATCTATGCAGAGATGACACTAGTTTCCATGATTTTGTTCACAGTGCTTTTAAAATGTCCACTCCATGCTTCCAACTCTACGTTCCAGCTCTTAGTACAGTTTCTATACTTTGCTCTGAGTCCACACCCAGGTTTAACCAATCAGGCATAGTGAGCATCAATGGTAAACAGGCTTGCATAATCAAACATGGAACAATTGCCAATTGTCTATGATAGTAATGTTGATTGAAGGATAAATGTTCGTTAGAAAACTGGGAGAACTTCCATGCTCTTTGTCAGACAGTGCCATTGGATCTTTTACTGAGAGGGCAGGTGGGATCTCAGTTCAACATCTAAAATGCAGAATCTCTGACAGTGCAGCATTCCCTCAGTACTGCACTGATGTCATAATCCAGATTATGCGCTACCACTAAACCAAGGATGCCGCTTGACAAATGCCTGGTCAAATTCTCAATCGTTCCTATGTTAACCGACTGTACTTAGATCTAAATCATTTCCCAAGGTCATTCCCTTCTGTTGAAATAATAACTGCAGATCTTAACCAAAGTTCAGAAGAATTTTGACGTTAAGGGATAAAATAAAAAAGGGACAGTTTTGGTTTTGAACTACACAGGTTTCACTAGAACTGCCAGCATACCAAAAAGGCCACAGTGGTGAGGACCCAGCAGTTGTTGAATAGCAATGTGACTGCAGTGCATTAAAACCGAACAAAGAGAAAGTTGTCTAACAGCAAATATGTAACAGTAAAGTGTACAGTATGCCAGGTGCACAGCTTTTCTGGAGCCATGTTATTGGGGTTTTGTGGTAACCCACCACTCATTTTTGCTCCGTCAGCCATAGCGCAAAAGATGTGAAGTGCTGACCAAATTTCAGAATAGATAGGGCACCTGGACACAAAAAGAGGCAGGACCACTGGAGAGGAGGCTTTTCACACCAACGCTTCCTGCACTTGTGAGGAGCTCATTTCAAGAGATTCTGTGCCCTCATTAATTATGGTGCAGAGAAAATTATGGCTTGAAGGGGTCATTGGGAACACTGAAATGAAAAAAATCTTCTCTAGAGCTAAACAAACTGTGTTGTACCATGTTTAGGGATATACAAATAGGAGGAGATCATTCAGTCCCTCAATTTGGTGCAATTGGATCATGGCTGATCTGTACCTGAACTCCATATACCTGCCCTATCTGCATATACCTTAATAGCTTTACCAGACAAAAAACTATCAATCTCAATCCTGAAAGTTTCAATTGTCCCAGCATCTATTGGAGGAAGAAATTTCCAGATTTCTACTGCATGTATGCATGTACTTATAATGCACATTAGGGACACCCAGTGATAACATTAGTACTGGCATGAACCTCACCTTCATTCACTGAGAGACTTCAAACATTGTAGAACTCAAAGGTTGAGGAGCAGGAACTAGTCCTTACCTGAAATTCTGATCTAAAAACTCGATAATATATTACAAATGACATTACAGCAAATACAGCAACGTTTTTCTCTCTGCTGCAATGAGTTGATCAGAGCTGATCCACACTTTGACGTGATTGGGTTGTGTTTGATCCCAAGATGAATTTCCGACCACATATCCACTCCATCACCAAGGCTGCCTTTCCACTTCTGCAACATTACTTCTGCCTCAGCCCACCTGCTGCTGAAACCCTCTTCCATACCTTTGTTACGTCCAGACTTGCGTACTCAATGTTCTCCTGGTTAGTGCCCAATCTTCCACTGTACAGAAATCTGTGCCCATGCAAAACTCTGCTGCATGTATCTTAATTTGCACAAACTCCCCCTCACACATCACTCCTGTACTTGCTTTAACTTATTCAGTAAGTTGGACATATGTGCCATGTAGAAAATTCGGAAGAGGTTAGGAATGGGAAAATTTGGAGGGAAGGGTTGTTGAAAAAGATGAGTGCAAAACAAGGTGGCCGAATTGACCTACACTGACACTTAGACCAACAATGTCTCCATTGTAAAATCCTCAGTCTTGTTTTCAAATCCCTCCATGGCCTCGCCCCACCTTGTCTTAACTTCCGACAGCCCCACAACCCTCGGAGATATCTGGCTTCCTCCAATCCTGGCATTTTGTGCCTCCCTGATTTTCATCGCGCCACAAGTGGCAGCTGTGCCTTTAGCTATCTAGGCCCAAAGCTCGGGAATTCCCTCCCTAAACCTCTCTGCCACTTTGCAGTTGAAAGACACTCCTTAAAATATCCTTTTTGACAAAGGTCACCTTTTCTAATAATAATGTGAAGAGCCTTGGGATGTTTTACTATGTTAAAGGAGTTATGTAATTTTTTTTCTCTAGTCTTTCATGGGATGTGGGTATCGCTGGCAAGGCCAGTATTTGTTGCCCAACCCTAATTACCCTTGAACCGAGTGGCTTGACTTGCTACCGTTTTTACTGGTGTCCCATTTTAAGGCATACAAGACCAGTTTGGGCCAGTATTCTTATTTCCCAGTTTTTACTGTTTTTTCCTTCTGGGTAGGCCATTTCAGACAGGCAGTTAAGAGTCAACAACATTGCTGTGGGTCTCGAGCCAGATGTAGGCCAGACCAGGTCAGGATGTCAGATTTCCTTCCCTAAAGGGGATTAGCGAACCAGATGGGTTTTTACAACAATCAGTTATAGTTGCCATGGTCACCATTACTGAGGCTCACTTTTATATTCCAGATTTATTAATTGAATTTAAATTCCACCCGTTGCCGTAGCCTTGTCCCCACAGAATGAGCCTGGGCTTCTGGAGTACTAGTCCAGTGATAGTACCGCTACGCCATCATCTCCCCAAACATAAGCTACTGCTGAGATAGCACAGGCTGATGGTGATGAGTGTTCCTCTGTAATAATGAGAAGTGATTGAAAACTCTGTGGCATTCAGAGCACACACTTGGTTTGCCTGAGAGGGACTGTTTCTAGCCCTCTTACACAAGCCTTATGATGGCAGATCATCAGAATATTTAAGTAGTAACAAAGTGGTGGCGGGCAAACAGGTTTCAATCCAGAAAATGCTGGAAAAACTCAGCAGGTCTGACAGCGTCTGTGGAGATAAAGACAGAGTTAACGTTTCGAGTCCGTATGACTCTTCTTCAGATCTCGGAGACGTTAACTCTGTCTTTCCCTCCACAGATGCTGACAGACCTGCTGAGCTTTTCCAGCATTTTTCGTTTCCGTTTCAGATTTCCAGCATCCGCAGTATTTTGCTTTTACCTTAGATTTCAGTCCAACTGTTCTAAGTTACTGCAAGTGGTTACAAGAAATCATGGTTAACTAGCAACTCCTGATTAAGTAGCAGTAATAGAGTGGTTATGGGTAACTATCGCTATCAGTATTCATCTCAACATCGAAAAGAAACTGCAGTATAAGGGTCTGGCACACATAGGGTTATTGTGTGACTGAGCATAGTACTGTCCACACAGCGATGTAAGAGAACACATGAATCACACCTGGCGGTCAGTGTTGGATAAAGGCAATTCTTAGCTTGTACCTTTTTCCGTATATTTGTAAATAGTTCTAGTAGTTAATAAAGACTTACAGTTAATCTGCTAAAGACTACAAAGACTTCATCAAACCTACCGAGATATAACCAACACCCCACAACAGGAACAAATCAAATTAGAGAGTTTCAGCAATCTAGTTAAAACAAATTTTGATTAGTTTTAAAACTCCAGTATCATTCTTCAAACAGAGCTACACGTCAGTTTAATGAATTCAGAAACAGGCAGTCCAGTCTCTGGGTATCTCCAGCTGATTTATAAAGGTAGCCTAATTAAATTTAACTTAAATAACATTTAAATAAAAATGCGCAGGGGAAATAAACGCTGAAATTAAAATAGCAGACAATGTATTGTTTTGTGGGTCAGTTAGACTATACAGCACCCTTAATTCTTTATCTTTCCCATATTAACATACTTAATAAATGGCAATTTAATTAGAAAAATAATGAAACAACCTTTAATTTATTCAGTAAGTTGGGCACATTAGCCATGTAGAAACTCTAGAAGACGTTAGGAGTGGGAGAATCTGGAGGAAGGACTGTTGAAAAAGATGAGCACAAGACAAGGTGGCCTCATTAGAAAATGGCTTTATCACTAAAATTTGGCAGGACAATTTTTTCTGTCCAAGTTGCACGTGATGGTTCTCAGGACAGACGATGGGTCTCAAGCTGTTGCCTTTGGTTCTAATAAGTGAAAAGTATTTCGCTTTTTCTTTTTATTGGTATATTTTGCCCTTTTTAAAGAGTGACAAGACATTTAAGTTTTGATATCTGGCCTGTGACAGCTGTGGGGTCTCTTATTTCTGTGATTCTGCTTGTAAAGATCCAAACGCTTCCCCAGATGAAGAGTCATAAGGACTCGAAAGGTTAACTGTGTTCCCCTCCGCAGATGCTGTCAGACCTGCTGAGTTTTTCCAGCTATTTTTGTTTTTGTTTCAGCTTTCCCAGAACTGCCTTGTCTCTGTGGTTCTCGCATTCTTGACCCTTTGTGTGACATTCTTCTCTTCCTGTCTCTCATCTCTTTTCCCTCACTCTACCTCTCCTCGTACTCGCTAGGTCCACACACACACACACACACGCACACACACACACACACACTCACACGCACACACACTCACACACACAAACACACCCACACGCTAGGTCCACACACACACATACACACTCACACGCACACACACAAACACACACGCACACGCACACACACACACACACACGCACACACACACACACGCACACACACACACACACACACACACACACTCACACACACAAACACACACACAAACACACGCACACGCACACACGCACACACACACACACACACACACACACACTCACACACACAAACACACACACAAACACACGCACACGCACACACGCACACACACTCACCCGCACACACACTCACACACACAAACACACTCACACGCACACACACACACGCACATACACACACACACACACACACACACGCACATACACACACACACACACACGCACATACACACACACACGCACACACACACGCACACACACACACACACGCACACGCACACGCACACACACGCACACGCACACGCACACACACACACAAACACACTCACACACGCACAAACACACACACACGCACCTTAAACTAATAGCCCAAACCCACTGAGCCTGCAGAGAAGCTTCACAATGCCACTGGAAAGGAGTTTCACAGAGGCAATGGAGGGGGGAGTGAGTTCCAGATGAAGGTAGTTGGCCCCAGTCCAACAGTTTGAGAGCAAAAAAGCTGTTTCCATAAGGGGAGGATTAGGAAATACCATCGCATGTAAATCTGTCTCCCCTTCGTAGCATTTACATAGCAGTTCAAACTACTCCTTTGCTTTTAATATTGCAAATATGATACCTGGGGATACAGAAGCAGGGGCCCTATAATTTCCCAAGAGTGCACTATCACCCATTAGCACATTAGGTAACACTGAGGGCAGAGTTTTCCATTTGATGAGGGAATGGGAGCGGGAGTGGGCGCAGGTGGGCACAGACCACCGGGTGTCCAATGGCGACCCAGCAGTCTGTTTACAAGAAGGCCTGGCAGCCTCCTGTAGGCTGCTTACAATGGCCAGGGCTAGGCCGCAGCAGAGGGGTTCGGGTGAGCAGGCCAGGCTGGAGGGTAGGGCAGGGGGCCAGTGTGCCCCTCGTTTTTCTGATGACTGCCTTGCTGCCTCGAGGAGGTGGCAGCATGGTGGGAGGTGCTGGTTCCCCAGGACGGGAGGAGGAGGCCCCCCCACATGACGAAACGTGCCTGGGAGGAGGTGGTGAGCTCACGTGACGTGGTGCGGTTCACCTGGATCCAGTGTCGCAAGCGTTTCAAGGACTTGTTGCGCTCTGGAAGGGTGAGGACCATGTTAGCACTGGGCATTTAACCCAGCAGGTAGCCTTACCCTCTGCGGTACCCTCCCCAACAAAGTCTCAGTGTCGTGACTGCAGTGAATCATTGACGGCAAGTGTCCTTTGCTGGGTGGGCCAGCAGATATTGCCCATGCTGAGGTCAGCCTGAGTGGGTCATGAGGAACTGAGTTTATTTTGTTACACTGAGTCCCACATGACTGGAGCTGTACCTAGACGCAGTGTTTGAACTCCAGGACATGTCCTAGTCAGGGTGATGAGATGCTGGGAGGGGAGCTTCAAGGTGGCATGGCACCGAACCAACTGCTGCCCTCTGCGCTCCATGTGCTTGTGCCTCCTTGCTATGGAAGGATATACCGTGTGGTGCCTAATGTGATGTCGGCAGAAAGTGTCCAAGGGGGGACTGGGGGCAAGTGGGGAGCAGGCCCAGCATCTTTGTCTGAGTGATCAGCAGCAGCGGGGTGAGGAGGCCCTGGAGCCCTGATATGTCCCACTCTGGTTGGGGTGGACCGTGCGCGAAGAGAGTCCAAGTGCAATTTGCACAAATCAATGCTCTTCTCTCTTTTTCAGGAGAAGAATGCACAGAATGTGGCCGAGCGGGTGAGGACTGGAGGCGGCCAGGCACTGCTCTCCATACTAAACCACTTCGGGCAGGAGGCCCTGGATCTGGAGTGGCACCATGTAACCAGGTCCACTGGTGTCGGTGAAGCTGGGGTGCCACGGCCAGGTATTTATACCCTACGGTGAGGTTAGCATTGTCCTCCCAACAGCCATAGCACTGATGATTGTTAAATTTGTTATTGTTGAGGGGCTTGACGTCTCACACCTGAGGGGCCTGAAGTCTCACCAGCGTCACACCATCTCTGCCAGGCAGGCACCAGCGCAGATCCTAGCACCTGGGTGGAAATTCGAACAGCAGCTAGTGTCCCGGGGCACAGTAGAGAGGGCAGTTCACAGTCACTGGAGGAGCTGGCAGAGACAGAGAGTGCCCATGGCGCCAGCAGTCGGAGGACTGCAGGGGACCAGGCACATGCTCAGTCGGTGCCTGATGATTTGCCTCTGGAGTCGTCCGTGATGCAGCAGGGCAGGAAATGCGGCCGGGTGTGTGGGAGCATCTGGGGGAAATACATGGGGCTATGCTTAGGTCTCCGTGGTGGAGGAGTCTATGCGGACGCTCGCCAAAGCAATGAGCCAAATTTCTGATCGCCAAGCATCCTCCATGGAGAGTGTGGCGACTCTCATGGAGAGCCTACTCCAGGAGACCCGTCAGGGCTTCCTGGGGATGTGCTCAGACCAGCAAGCCCTCACATAGGCATTGACCTCAGCTGGTCTGTGATGGTCTGTGCATCAAACTTCCCAGCTTGTTGCCCATCCATCCACAGTGAGCAGGGAGGCTCGAAGTGACCTCACGTTAGGGCAGCAGCTGCCTGGCATCTCTGTGGGCACCTGTCAGGGCAGCAGCTCCTCCGCCCCTCTCTCAGTGACCGTACCATCTGGTGAGGCTGCGATGACTGGGGAGATGCCAACTGTGGAACTGGCAGCTCCCTCCCAGGCGGGGCCAGCACAGGCTCCACGGGCCAGAGGACGACCACCAAAGCCACCGAGGCCAACAGGACAGCAGAGTCAGCAGGCTGGCTCAGATACCACTCCCAGCGAGGGGGCAGAACCAAAACGTAGCACCCGGAAACGTAAACATAAAGCACCTTAGACACACCATGGGTTTATCACTGGTGCTTTTCTGTTGACCCGAGATGAGGTCCTTATGATTTATTTTTGATTGTTAACACTGTTGTTTTCTCTTTGTGATAAGTCCTTTTGCTTCACACATTAAATGCAGATGTGTGACCATGGCTGAGGGTGCCTCATTTCTTCTATATGTGTATGGTTGACAACAGTGTAATGAGTGATTTGTTGGACATTCAGCTTTATTTACAAGGCCCTTAGTTAGTGCTGCTGACCTGGCAGATTTGGCACTAAGGTGTCGAGTATAGAGGCAACAGCCCAGGCTTGTCCTGGAAGTCCGTCTGTGGTGTGCTAGCTGAAGGTTTGTTGGATTAAAGCCTCCCGGGTGTCCCTGCCTCCCTGCAGTATGCCTGGGTCAGTGTCTACCCCCTCAGCATTTCCCTGTGCATGCTCATCCTCGGACTTACTGCTGGACTCATCGTGTGCAGCTGCAGCCACTGTGTCGACATCTTCATCATCCACTGCGTCCCCCCTTTCCAGCGCTAGATTGTGGAGAGTGCAGCATGCAACCACTATCTGTGACACACGATCTGGGGGGTACTGGAGTGCGCCCCCTGAGCGGCCCAGGCATCAGAAGCACATCTTGAGAAGACCGATGGTTCTCTCCACCACAGCCCTTGTGGTGCCGTGGCTCCTATTGTACCCCTGCTCAGCTTCTGTTCTTGGATGGCGGAGAGGCGTCATGAGCCACCTTCTGAGGGGATAGCCCTTGTCACCCAGCAGCCATCCATCCAGCCGGGCTGGAGCACTGAAGAGCCCCGGCACCTGGGAGTGTCTGAGGATGTAGGCGTTGTGGGATCTGCCTGGGTACCTTGCACAGACTTGCAGAGTCTGCATCCTGTGATCACACACTATCTGCACGTTCATGGAGTGGAAGCCCTTCCTGTTGACGAAGGCACTGGGCTCACCCGCTGGCGCCTTGATGGCCACGTGTGTACAGTCTATAGCACCCTGGACACGGGGGAAGCCAGTAATGGCCGCGAAGCCTCTGGCTCACTGTGTCTGGCTTGCCTGGTCACAACAGAAGTGGATGAAGGTCAATGCCCGTCTGAACAGAGCGTCTGTAACCTGCTTGACACAAGTGTGGACAGCTGATTGGGAGACACCGCAAAGATCACCCACCGAGCCCTGGAAGGAGCCAGAGGCATAGAGGTTGAGGACAGTTGTGACCTTCAGAGCCACTGGCATGGGGTCTCCACCCACACAGTTAGGAGAGATCTCAGGCCCAAACATCTGACAGATATAGTTGACTGTCTCCCTTGAGAGACGGAGCCTCCTTTGGCACTGCACCTCAGACATATTGAGGTAGCTGCTTCCCCGCCTGTAAACCCTGGCAGCAGGATCGTGGTGTCTTCTGCAGCCCTTCTTGGACCACCTCTTGGCCCTGCGCCCCTTGTGCCTGCGCCTGTCCTCCCAAAGGTGGCTCCCCTGGAGGCTGAATGTGCCTCCTCCCACTTCTAGCCCTCCCTTCCTCCTCAGAGAAGCTGCCTCCAGTGGACAGTTCAGCTCCCATTCCCAGGCTAAGGGAAGACTTCGAAAAACCTGCAGGCCCAGAAAAGATTCCTCACTGCAGAGTGCTGAGCTGAGGGTGAAGAGTCCAGACAAAGCAGCTGGGATGTGTTTTGAAGTACTGCAGATCACACAGGCAAGTTTCAAAGACTTTCAACAATAAACACTTCACAGATCAGATTCACGACCCCACTGAGCCCTCTTATCCCACCCATGGATGAGGTTGATACAAATGTCTCCTACCCACCTGCCCGTTGCACTTGTGCGCCAACCCAAAGATTGCATGGGCGCTGAAAAATCGGTGTCAATTGAACACTAAAGGGCCTTAAGTTAATTAATGGCGGGCGTGTGTCAGACTTCATCGCGCGCCCGCCCAGTGAAATGTCGCGATGGCGCCCGGTGGCGTCTGGAAGCTCGCCTGATGTCACCGCGCGTTATTTTACACGCGGATGTGAGGGGCTCGCCCCCCCCGCCCATGTCAAACGGAAAATTCTGCCCTTGGTCTTTGTGGAAGTAACAGTATAAAAATGGAAAATATTTTCCAGATGGTGGGTCTGTAGACCCAGAGAGAGAATGTGGTAGGAAACTGCTTAAAGGCAACAAATAGCCAAACACTGGGCCCTACTTGTGACTTTGCTACTTGTGGAATGTGTGGTCCAGTCACTTAAATAACTTTGGCGTTCAAATCGCCCCTGTCATATACTGTGTTTCTATTATTGGTTGTTTTGTTCTGTTGGGTTTTTTTCTGACTTCAGTGCTGTGATTACTTATAGGAATACAACCTTTCTTTAAAAGTTGCAATCAGGGAATACTTTGGCTATTACCAACCTTGATGTTAAAGATATACATATATTACACAGAGTAAGCTTATAAATGTCTTCAAACAAAACCCTGATTATTATTAGTTCAATTCACTATCATCTGTATCATTCTTTCATCTGCATCACATTACCTCTAGCCCTTAGTGTGCCAAAGGCCAGTTCATTCATCTCAGCACTGTTGAGTTGTGGAGCTGCCAAGATGTTTGCTTATCAATGTTGAGTGTCACTGCGGAAGGTGGGTGGAGGGGCTTGTGGAGGTAGAAAACACTTCTACTTTCCACCATGAAAGCACAGATTTCCAAATGTATGTGGCTTAGCTTATTGCCCTTCACATTGTCTTCTGGCCCAAGAAGGTTTCACTTTATGAGTGACTTGGAGGTAGTCAGCATTTTGTTTTTCTTAAAACTGTCTATTTACACTATTTACATCCGAGATCTCTTGAAAAGTACATTATTCTCTGGACACAGTGTTGTGTGTCTTGCTTCCTTGGAGCCTCTTGGTCACCTGACCCTGATATCATGCTTACATCATCATGAACATCATTGTCTAATTAACATATCTATTAATGCTTTATTCTACAGTATCTTCTCTTTATTTCTGCAGTTCTCTAATGAACGAGAAAAGAAAGACTTGCATTTATATAGCGCTCTTCCCCACCACTAGACATCCCAAAGTGCATTACAGCCGATGAAGTAGTTTTGAAATACAGCCACTTCTGTAATGTAGGAAATGTGGAAACCCATTTCTGCACAGCAAGCTCCCAAATCATGAATGTGATAACGACCAAGTTATCTATTTTTGTGATGTTGATTGAGAGATAAATATTGGATAGGACACCGAAACTCCTCTGCCTTTCTTGAAAGTAGTGCCGTGGGATCTTTTTCATCCACCCAAGCAGGCAACTGGGGTCTCAGTTTAACATCCCATCAGAAGTACAACACCACCAACAGTGCAGTACTCCCTCAGTGCAACACTGGAGAGTCAGGTTTGATTTTCGTGCTCAAGCCTGGAGTGAGACTTGAACCTAGAACCTTGTGACTCTGAGGTGAGAGCACTAGCCAATCACCAGACCACCTCTCTCTCGCCTCATTGTGTGCAGGGATCAGTAGGGTTTCTTTTTATTGAAGCAAGGCCAACACTCGGAGGTATCAGAAACGTATTTTCTCAGCAAATAAAAATACACGGATATTAAATCATGTTCTGATTTTTTTGTCCCTCTTGTGCAAGCAAACCTGGAAACAGTTAAACTTTATCTTACAATATCACGAATGGACAGACTCCCAGCTCCCTAACTCTAAAATGTAGCGACATAGGGGGTTTGAGTGGAATTTCTTTGTTACTCCAGAAACAAATTTGTGTAAATTAAAAATGAATACATAGGTTTGACTTCAGAGTGCCTTAGCACCAATTATTGCATAAAGACCACAATACAGGAAACGTTTTTGGAGTTCCTTTGATGATAATAAACTGCCAGACTTATCTCCCATATCAGTTGACATCATCCATAAGGGAGCTGCCTGTTAATCACACCCGGGTCTCCATTGTTCTCTTTTCATTACTGCGAGATGCGAGTGCTTTGTGATGATATTCCCTTTTCCCCACTTTTCCCACTTATTGTTGGCCTCAAGCACTCCAAGGTCAGGTGTAGAGGAGATTGATTGCAGGGTGAAGTTTCCTGTACTCTGGCTCGTCAGTCTATCCTGTCCAAAACACTAGCTATCTTTCTGGCCTTTCGTACTCACACTGGCAATTAGCTGCAAGATTTGCATGGTTACACACTATTCATTCGTGCCAAAGCAAATGGATTGGAGTGTTTGAAACTCATTTCACTTAACACTTTCGCAATCTTCAAAGAGAGCCGATTTTCATCTGACCAGCCTCAAGTAGATTTGAACCATGGTTCTAGAGATCAAATTCTGATGTACAGCAGTTTCTTTAGTAGCATCCCAGATTGGAGTCTTTAGCTAAACTGGTCTCTAGTGTGATTGAGAACCAAGAGGCAAATAGCCATGCCTGTTGAGGTGAAGCTAAAGGCAGCATCTCCTTCTATCCTACCAGTGTTTTCATGAGAGTTAATATATGATACTCCTTATCTTTCTCAGAGAGAAAACCTGTTACAATTTTTAAACAAGTGAGAAGGCAACTGAGGCAAGTAATAGATCTGAAGATGGCAAATTTTTCGAGGTGGTTTGATCTATTAATGTTCATTCAGCCATTCAAACTGTATTATTAAGAATTTAAACCTCTGTAACCTAGTATGACTGGAATAATGAAATGGATTATAATCCTAGCCCCTTTTTGGGACTATTCTGGATCAGGCCTACTCCTCGGATGATCACCCATATTTAAGGTTGAGAAAGACAGTCCTCACAGACACTTAAATGGGTCTAAAGAACTGATCTAACTCTCCCCAAAGGAAGGGAACCACCAGAGAATATTACCATTCTCCAGATAGCCTTTTTATCAAGTTTTAGCTAGGTTGCTACAACCCAGACATTATAAGGGTCTGGATAGCTCTCTCCAACAATGTACCTCTCCATTGAAGACTGTACGGAGATGGGTTCTCGAATTTGGATACAGAAGATTATATGAGATAATATATTTTCTAAATTATATAAAAGTTTATTAAAGAACCAAATATGCAATTCACTTCTGATGGTAACTGCAACATTGATAGTTCTAGGAAAAATATAATCTTATTTCTGATAGAGAATCCAAGTTTTATTGATGGTACAGAGAGATATTTAGTATATCCATCAATATTTAAAATAGTATTTACCTTAAATCCCCAAGTAGAAAGCTACGGAGTCTAACAAGATACCTTTATCCCAATTAAGAGGAGAACTATAATCACTGCACTACAGCGGCTACCTTGACCTTGAGAGATGCTGGAGTGAATCCATTAATCTAAAAATCCTGGAAAAACTCAGCAGGTCTGGCAGCATCTGCGGAGAGGAACACAGTTAGCATTTCGAGTCCGTATGACTCTTCAACAGAACTGTCATACGGACTCGAACCGTTAACTGTGTTCCTCTCCGCAGATGCTGCCAGACCTGCTGAGATTTTCCAGGTATTTTTATTTTTGTTTTGGATTTCCAGCATCCGCAGTTTTTTGTTTTTATTTTTGTTTTAATCTAAAAGTCCTACTGTGCAGTTCCAATATTTATATCCCAAAGGAACTGAACCAACAGGAAGCATGTTGAGCACTCATGCTGGACAACATCCTTTGGTTTTTTTTGTCAGCATCCTTCATTTTTAAACAATCAAATAGGCGACTGAGAGGTGCAGATAATGGTCACTGCCTTGCAATACCCAGTTTCCAGGATTCAGTTGACAAGTTATTTAGGGTCATCCTTAAGGTTATCCATTGTTAGATTGATATACAATTTACCAATGTCTTCCTGAGGTGATGTAAAGGCCAGTTCCTGTTTTTTTTCAGAAGTACCTTGTGTTAGAGGATATACCACAGAATGTTAGTGACCTTGAGCACACAATTATGCACAATTTATAAAAATTATAAATTTTTAAACCTTTGTCCAGTCGTTGAACTCTGCTTTTAATTTTTAATCCCTACTTCATAGGAGAATCGCTCTTTTTAATCGTATAACTCCTTACTTACAGCTGGATTCTCTTATAACTGATTATTACTGATAGGAGATGGGATACAGAGACATTAGAGTGACAACAAGGAATTTGATGGGTGGTTTGGGAGGGTTGACTAGTCATGTATACATGGTCAGATGACTTCCTCCTGTCAAAAATATTGCTGTATAAATGTGGAATTAGAGAGCTACTAACAATTCTCTGAAGAATTTTTAATAAAGAAATGATTATAAAAAATCATTTTAAAAATGTGCCTATTTGTCCAAAAACATAAAAATAATGGGCTGGTCTATCCAGCCTGTCCCATACAATTCCTCACCAACCATGTGATCCACTTAGTGAGGCAAAAAAAAACCAGATTAAAATCCCAGGAAAATTAGTGGGGGAAGAAAACCTGAAGAATTCCTTTCCGACCCTCTTAGGAAACTAGTCCACAAGGCCCCATTCCTGATTAATGTTATACGATTTTCCTGCCATTATACATGGGATGAGTCTGCTCTCAGTATATTACCCTGATAACTGTGTTCAGTTAGACACTAAAATATTTGTGTGTTTTTAAGGAAATAATTAATTTGCAGACACTCCCTCTGAGGTATTCCCTAGCCAGAAATGAAGAGCATTCAATGGTGAGAGCATTCCTTAATAAGACTGACAGCGTGCAGGAGTGGGCCTTAAATCATGTGGTACCCATGGGAACTCGAGTTGTTGCCAGTTATGTCCATTTAAGCAACTAGGGTGGGTCCATTGACATTAAATGGAAGGAAATTCTGCCCTTAAACATTAACACACCTACTGACATCGGCCTGCCTTAGAAAATTACCTCACTGTTAGCAATGTAGGCATCAACTGACAGTGTGGAACTCAAAGAAATGAGGTCGAAATGAGCAATCATTAAGTGAAAAGGGAGATTAAAGTAATTTGCTCTCCCTCCTAACGAAATGGTTTTTGTTGAACTGGTTCTTAGCAAAAGCTGTCGGTGTTGTCTCAATTATTCTCTCGAAAATAAAGGGCTTTACAATATCAGGCTGGGGATGGAATTGAAGGTTGTGGGGTCAAGGAGAGAACAAGATGGCGGAGCCGCCCGACCTTATGAACTCGGCGGCCAGAACCACAAGCCACAGGAAATGAGCCTTTTGTATATGATGACAGGGAAATGTGAGCCCATATACACAAAAGATCAAGCCCGCAATGTAATCTGTAATTGTAAGAACAATTAGGCATGGGCAGTGACACCCATATCTCATGAAGGAATATACTGAAAAAAACAATTCAAAGTTGACATCACAAAGTACAATACAGATTAGTTTCTCCCAATCCAGTGCACGAGGTGCCGCACTACATTTGCCATTATGGGTTATGTTTTCAGGGTACATTTATATTTCATGTCAAACGTTCTCTGGTGCAGTACAACCTGAGGGGTATTGCACTAGTACCAGCCCCTCGGTGTACTATGGCCCGAGCCTTTCCCCATTGAGCTTTTGCGGCTGCTGCTCCAAGCTTTAGTGAGTCCCTCAGCACACAATCCTGGAGCTTGTAACATTCCAGTCTGCAACACCCGGTCATCGACAATGAATGGGTTAATTTTGTTTCTATCGTCTAAGGAAAGAATGTCTAATGGTGCTTTCCTGCAAAGTTGGAAAACCACTTCAAAGTGGCTTAGGGCAGATGGTCACCAGCTGTGTGCACTTTTAGTCAAGAAATAGTAAATGGAACAAGCAAAAGAAAAATAATAAATGAGAAGTTTGCAGTCGGACATACAAAAGCACTTGTGGGACGGGATGGTTAAATACGCCATTGAAATATTTCAGTAACTAATTCAATCCTGTGATGATTGCATTGTAAATTGGATACTTACATCATTCTTTGGATAGACTGCAGAAGCTGGGATTATTCCTTAGAACAGAGAAGGCTGTGCTGAGATTTCATTTGGTCTTTAAATCACCAAGGGCTTAGAAAAGCTGTTTCCAATGGATGAACTAGATGTCACCGATTTAAGGCGATTGGCGAAAGTGCCAAGGTGGTGTGGGCAAAAGCTTTCTTTACATAGTGAGTGGTTAGGATTTGGAATGCACTGCCTGATGGGGTGGTGGATATAGATTCAATAGTGGCCTTCTCAAGACAATTGGATAAACACTTGAAGGAGAAAAAGTCGCGGGGATATGGGGAAAGAGCAAAGGAGTGGAGCTGACTGGTTGGCTCTATGACAAAGCCAGCACAGACTCGATGGGCTGAATGGCTTCCTTCTGCGCTGTACTATTCTAGGATTCTTTATCCTTGGCTGCAGCATCTGTCAGTATTATGGAAGTGACAGGGCGTATTAGCACTTGTCATGTAAACATGTTTGATTATCAGTGTACATGCATGGACCGATTATGTTGAGTGATCCAGGTAAGGGTAAAGCTGTCGCTATGTCGGGTTGCTTACCATGAACTCCTAAATCCTGTTGTAGTCAGTGGGCAGCTTCTGACATGCTGCACAACGTACATGACAGACCTGGTTCTGATAGGCATCCTTTCACTATACACTTGGCCCCTGCATTTGCAGCAAAGACATTGCCAGACTACATGGCTTCTTAGATTTTCCAGCTTCCTTTCTTGTGACACATGTCAGCCCTCAACGAGTCCAACAACACTTGCACTGGCAGAAACTGTTGACTGGTGAAACAATTCAATTCAGTCAATCACTAGCAAAAGATGAAAGATTAGGTGAGCAATGAATATGATTTAGTTACAAAAATGTCAAGAGATAATGCAATGGCTTGCGCACATGATTTTTGCACAATACTACGGTCTCTTCTGTCAGTTATAAAATCCGATCTTCACTCAACTTTATAGGGAATGTTTACTTCAAAGTGCAGGTTCAACATAGGCCAGCTAGACTACACCGTGGAATGTTGTAAGGTGTGTTTTTGGCTCTGTACAATGCATAAAGAGTGTGTAATTCAGGTCTGGAGCCACTTAACACTCAGAGAGATGATAGCTCTGGTGCGTTCAGCTTCATGCTCGCTGCAGTACATTTGCAACTCAAAGAATTTCAGTCAGCCAGTTGGACACTTACTGGGGTGAAATTGGTCTCAAGAATTGGTGTAAAAAGGACAACAGTGAATCAGCACCCAAGATTTAGACCCACCCAATTTCATCTTTCCTTGGATTCAAGACCAATTTCAACACCTTTCAATTCCATTTTGATATAAGGAGAAAGCTGACTGTCCTGTACTTTTAATCATGTGTGTACAGTGTTCCCCTTTCCCTGAGTAGAAACCAGGGCAGATCTGACAGTAAATTCAAATCGACCAACTCTGCATCCCCATTAGCAAGTATTGACTTCAAGCCAGTACTTACACTATAGACCCAACACTATAACACCACAATACATTTTAATTGGCCGGATAATCAGCTTTGCAAGTATGGTAGGAATTCCCTATTGTATTTCCAACTAATGTTCTGGTTTTGGAAGCAAGGAAATTGAAGATGGCATGTGTTGGATACTATTCAGTAGGTCTTAATGAAGCCTTAAGTTAACTCACTTTTCCAGAACCGCTTCAGCCAATTCAGGGCTGCAGGGAGTTGGAGCCTATCCTGGCAAGCAATGGGCACTTGGCAGGGTACACCCAGGCACGAGTCCATCACAGGGTACACACTGGGGGACAATTTACCATAGCTAATCCACCTAATCAGCTCATCTTTGGACAATGGGAGGAAACTGGAGCACCCTGCAGAAACTTGTGCCGACACAGGGAAAACGTGCAAGCTCCACACAGACAGACACCCAAGGTCAGGATTGAACTCAGATCCCTGGAGCTGTGAGGCAGCAGCACTAAACACTGCGCCACCATGCCACCCCTATGTAAGTTAACTGTATGTACTTATTAACTATAAGAACTATGTACAAACATACAGTGACGGGTTCAAGCTAGGAGCTGTCTCCGTGCTTGCTTGTGCACAGGGCTCTGTCCAACACTAGACTGACCCCTAGGTGCGGGTAATATGTTCTCTTACATCACACTGTGTGGGCGGCACTGCACTCAGTCCCATGTTAACCCTATATGTGCCAGACCCTTATACTACACCATGGATCCCGTCTGTGATGTTGGTTGTGTTCATTAGAGCTTCTGCGATTGTTCAGCCATTTTAAGAGTGAGCCACACAGATCAGGGAAGACTCCAGGTCCCGAACAGGCTGCGCTGGAGTAAATGAACCCTAATACCGTGGCAGCACAAGCACTGGAATTGGCTCCAGTGCTCCGGGATAGGAAACAGAAAAACCAAGTAGGGTTCCTGCTCCTGACCGCCTCCCAGCTGTTGCTGCTGGACGCCCACGTACATGGGGCCATGGAGCAGGGACAAGATGAGGCCCTGCTATGATGCCGCCTGCGCTCAAACCGCCCACCGACACTGACTGGAGCGTTTCAGAAATAAATAGTGGCCTTTTGGGAAAGATACTGGGGACTGTGGAACTGCAGGCCACAGTCTTTGGACTAGCAGGGATGGAGAGGGAAGAATAACATCAAGAAAGAGATTTTGTCTTGAAAAACAGAACGTTAACCCAAATCTATCTGTAAGCCCTTCGAATAAAGAATTATCAGGAGTTTAAGTATTTTTTCCGCAATGCTATCTTAACAATTTTTGCCCCTATACTACTACTTAACTCAGAAAACCCACAGAATAACGAGCAATGCTGGGATTTATTTTATTCAGCAGGGCTGCTGACAAAATGTTCAAACCTAAGGCACAAAGACCAGTAAACATACTCAGTCATACCAATGCTAATTAATGCCTTAGTATAAATTCACAGGCACAGTTCACCGTACTGGCTAAAGGCCACCACAATGTATCTTTATAAAAAATTGCAAGGCGGCTTTTTTAAAGGTAAGATTGCTTTGTAATTAGTTTTAAAGCAAATGATAATTAGGTTAGTTCAGTAAATGGCACTGCCGAGGTGCTATAAATTTCTCCATTAAATTATTTTCCAAGTTCCTGTCAATCTGACATTTGCGATTCCAGAGTCAAAGACTTATTGAATTAGGACAAGTACCACTGTCATCCTGAAGGTCATTTACTTCCTCATTTAGATATATGGTGATTATTTTCCACTCCAATGAACTGTGTTACTTGCCAGTCAATTTAGTGTTTTCTAATATGAGAAGAATATCAGTGTGTTGTACATTACTGAGCCCCATTATCAGAATTCTCACAAGATCCAAAATGGTCCTTACTAATATAATATTCGTCTCTAACAATAGAATGTCCAGGCATTCCTCAAAGCATTAAGTGACAGGGAGATGTATCTCTCTGCAACCACTCCTAATCCTGATAAATGCTCCTTTGGAATCTCGAGTCCGGAGTGTGGCATGGAAAGCTGTGTGCCGACATATCGGAGCCTTGTTTTTATCCTGCAACTGTCTGGCCCACCTCAGGGATAATGTCACTTTGATTTAATAATGCGCATTTTTCACCAGTCTCTGGCTTATTCTGAGGGGGGTGGTGGGGAGGGGTGCGGGGGAAGAAGCTTTGCAATTTTAATCTTACGTCTTGTTGTTTATCCAACGCAACTGTATCTGTCTGTACAAACTGGCTCATGATGAAGCTAATGCAAATTAGTCAGGAGAGGCTGAACTGCCTGTGTTTATATCTGTGTGTCATGGGGAATGTATTTGTTTAGCTCAAGGCTTTGGGAGACACAATTGAGATGTAATTTTTTTTTGAAAAATATACTTTATTCATAAAATATCTGGAAGAACAGACAATTGAGATGTAATGATTCACCAGCGGGTGTCAGTGACACTCGCATCATGGAATAAACCCTCTTACATTTCATCATACACTTGAACTGGGCGCCCCCCTCCACCCCCGTTTGGTTCAAGTGTAAACAGTTCCGATTCACATCAGTCCGATGCAACAGTGCCATTGAGAATTAAAATATTTTCCGTTCTGCTGATCTGGTGTCACAAGGCATTTGTAATTAAATGGAAGAGTAAATTCAGCTTTCGGGAGCTGGTTGGGCGACAGTATGGGTTAGAAAATCAGTGTTGGATCTGGGTCTCCAGTTGCCTTCCTATTGAACCAAGCTCCCTCGTGGGAGATTGAGACTGCCAGATTTATTCTAGAATGCCTTTGATTTTATCTCTGTTTAAGAAAGAAATGTGCATTTATATATCGCCTTTTGCACGATCACAAGGATGTCCCAAAATGCTTTTCGGGCAACTATTACTTTTTTATTGCAATACAGGAAACGTGGTAGCCTATTGGTGCACAGCAAGATCCCACAAACAGCAATGAGGCAATTGGCCAAATCGTCTGTTTCAGTGATGTCGGCTGAGTGAAAAATATTTTTTCAGGAGACCTCCACTGCTCTTCTTCCAATAGCGCCATAGGATCTTTTGCATCCACCTGCTCAAAGTGAGGTCTCATCTGAAGGTGACATCTCCAACAGTGTAGCACTGAGTCCGCATTGCACTGGAGTGTCAGCCTAGCTATGGGCTCAAGCCTTTGATGTGAGGCATAAACACGTGACCATCTGATGGAGAGGTGAGCATGCCAGCCACTGGATGTCAATCTCACTGCTCTGAGGTCAAAGTATTTTGCTTTTTATGGACCAGGAACTAGGGAGTGTTATGATTCAGGTGTCCTGACCTCCGTGCCTGATCTTCCCGTCCGTACTCGTATTGAATGAACGATGGTTAGGGGAAAAAAACCTTAATAACTTTAGATAATAGCCACAACATCTACTATCAGAGAGATGGTGATGCTTGTTTGGCTCCTTTGTGTCATTCACAGCCTCTGTTGAGAAGGTAAAAAGGCAAGGAACGAGAAAAATCTATTTGATCCTTCAAGCCCAGTCCTTTCACAGACCACGTAGAACAGTTCTGTCACTGTTTTGACCCAATGTGTTAAATCTCTCAAGGGGAAGTTGAAAGAGCTTACTGATTCCCAAAGACAAGCGCTTTAAACATTCATTTGTCATCACGTCACTCTGCCTGCTTGCAGGTAACACAACAATGTCCCCAGTGTCAGCTTAGTCCCACGGAATACTTGATCACATCAGACTTTGCTTATCCCTATAATTACCAACTCCATTCAAATCATTCATTTATCTAGGTCGTTTGTCTCATTGCCATTAGTTTTATCAAAAAATGCCTTCACTTTGCAATTTTTGTTGGGGTAATAAATATTTTTCTCTAAAAAATGACAAATATGTCTGTTGCTCTAACCTCATCCTGTACTTGCCACCAACAGAACAAGTCTTTACAGGACAGTAAAATGTCTTCAGTTTAAATGAACCGTTTGCAGATTGCAGATATTTTTCAGCTAAGCCAATGACAACAGTTGTCTCAGGTCAGGCAGTCACCGATGTAACCAGGCGCAAACAGGCAATTTATCGAAACAAAAACAGAAAATGCTGGGAAAACTCAGCAGGTCTAACAGCATCTGTGGAGAGAGAAACAGAGTTAACGTTTCGAGTCCGTATGACTTTCCTAACTCTGAAGAAGAGTCATGTGGACTCGAAACGTTAAGTCTGTTTTTTTTCTCTCCACAGATGCTGTTAGATCTGCTGAGTTTTTCCAGCATTTTCTGTTTTTTTTTGTTTCAGGTTTCCAGCATCCGCAGTATTTTGCTTTAATCTTAGGCAATTTATTGAGACTCCCTGTTCCAAAGACAAGCAAGTTTCTTCCAAGCTAAGGGAAATGTGCCATGGATACAGTCAATGGAGACTGTATTGACATAACAGTTCCTACATAAGCCCAGACTGACTGTGCATTCAACACATTAAAATATAAGTGACAGGCTCTGAGGAAATGATTTGCATATCCCACAGGTGACGGTTTCATCTGAGCTGTGTTTAATTGCCCCTTGACTGTGTGTGTTAAAATGTGTCTCTATGTATCTTTAATCTCAGGAATATTCCTTGTCTGCCAGTTTACCAATGTCATGAATTAATCATCTACAGAGGAGCTTCTTGAATAGTTCTGAGCTGCATTTAAAGCTGCTTGAGTGGAACATTTAGCCCAGTTTAAATTAGAGCCAATTTCCCAAGCTTTGTTTGTGCCTTGCTGAATGAAACCTTCAGCCGGTGTCAGACACCCATACGAAACAAAATTCAGACCCGGCCTGGTCCAAACTTTACAAATTTCAGATTTCATTGCCATTCGCCTTTCTTCTCTAACCACACAACGAAACACAATTCTTCTTTTGGTATAAATTTGACAGTCTTTACTCGTGTCAAGGTCAACAAATCCCTTTTGTGGTAAAGTGGAGTACCACGTACCTTTAAGAGAATGCAAGTGGACTAACCATGTCATAGTACTGACCAAACAGTGTCCAGCACGGGCTACTGGTTAACTGTAAGTCTAGAGCTGGAGGTGGTTGTGGGAGCACGCAAGGATTTAGTGCTTTGCCTTCTGCTGCAATAAACAATCACAGTTTGTTCTTATGTCAGTCTCTCCATTATTGACAGCGAGCATCAACTAACAGGTATATATGAAGGCGTGCAATTTGAGTTTACTCGACTAGTGAACACATAGACTCAAGACATAAAACCTTTAAACATTTCCAACTCATCACACAGTGAATTTGACCTCGCGGAAACTTTATCTCAGTTTATAGTGTGGAGGACAACTTGAGCAAGATATTGTCAAAAGAGGAGTACAGCCTCCAATTTGGGCTCAACAGCTCTGGTGAGTAAGACCTCCCACTGGTACTGGTCTTCACATGGCAGGGAGGTGGACTGGTGGTGGTTCTGCTCACAGCTTGGCTTTCCATCAAGACCGTCCCACCAAAAACCTGCTCGAGGTGGGCATGCTACGCTGATCGGGGCAGGTCTAGAGGGGCGAACTGCTATTAAAACGCACGTTGCAATTGTCAATAGCAGGCATGGCGGATGAATAATGCACATGTGCGCAACAATGGCTGCCATGGTGGGTGAACGCTGCAGTGAGACTGACACTCTCCAGTCCTCATGGCTCTACACACCATCAAGTGACGATTGCCAACCCATCAAGACCGTGTGCAGTTGTTGACTGCGCACCAACTTCCTCATGTTAAAAGATGACAGCTGCAGTCCCCTGATGGACAAGTGGCATTGGAGACAGGGCTGGGAACCTGGAGCTCTCTAGCCACAAATCTGCCATAGCCAGTGGATGCCTGATGGTCACTCAGCTCTTGGATTCAAGTCAGAAGTAACTCTCTGGCAGCAGCATCTACAACTGAGCAGTCCTTTTTAGGGTCTCCTCTGCTTGCCTCACTTGAAGAAGGGACTAGAAAAGATGTCCCAAATATAGGCTGTCCCAAACAGTCCTGCCTGGGAAACCGCACCCAGTGGGATCACCACCCACGCAGTCAAAAACACACACATATAAGATCTGTTCTGTTGTCCCTACCTATGACGTGTACACCATGAAGCAGTCTTGTTGAAGTTACAAAGAAGTATTTATTAACAATACTGAACTGTACCGATGTACATATTTACAGTAGAGGATAAAGTTATGGAGAGGACCCCAAACTATGTCTTTACATGTTGCTACCTATCTCTAGACTGCCCTTAGCTCTAGGTCATGTGCCTTCTTACATCACCATGTGGTGGTACTGACCTCAGTCCCATGTTAACCCTTTAGGTACCAGATCCTTCTACTACAAGAAGCAATAAAATGCATTACTTTCTGTACTTGGAATGTGCACACCATTTGGACAATCAAAACAGCGAATACCCTGAAAAGGTATTTACCAGTCAATGTTCTCTCCCTCCCTTTTCCAAGGCCTGCTTGAAAGGCCAGGAAGCGCCATTGGAAAAATTGCAGGGTGTTCTGCACATGTCCTGACCAGTATTCCGATACCACTTACAAAACACAGACTAACTGGCCATCCACTGTATAATTGTGGAATGTTGGTGATGCGTTTGCTTACAGAACAGCGGGAATTAATTGCGTAAAGTGGTTTGAGGTATTTTGGTGTGAAATGTATAATAGAAATGTTGGTATTGAACCATCAATTAAGGACCATGTCAAAATAATACTATTCAAGTAACTGGAGGATAGCCATAGAATACAAGCCATAGGCTGCCAGTAAATGTGTTAATGCCAATGAAAACTCACATCAAGCAAAGTCCTTGATTAAACATTTAACTATTTAGCACTTAAGAATTAATTCAAGCAATTACCATCTTTACCTAGACTTGGTTTACCATGTTTTCCAGATGAATATGATTTACATATGTTGTCTGTGAAGGTGTTCATCGGAAATATCTGAGTCCTTTGCCTTCTTGGGCTACCTGGGTGCTCGAGAACCAGAGGGTGCGGTTTTAAAGTGTTTTGGAAAAGAAGCAAACGCGAGGTGAGAAAAAGCTTTTTCGCACGGTGAGTAGTTAGGGTTTGGAATGCACTGCCTGGAAGTGTGGTGGAGGTAGGATCAATTGAGGCATTCAAGAGGGCATTGGATGATTATTTAAATAGAAACATTGTGCAGGGTTACGGGGAAAAGGCAGGAGACTGGCTCTAAGTTAAAATGCTCAAAGAGTTAGTGCAGACACGATGGGCTGAATGGCCTCCTCTCACTCCGTCACAATTCTATGATTCTGCTGTGTAGTCTCAGGGGCCATTTATTAGGGAAAATTGTCATACGGCAGAGAGTGGGACTAGCTGCATTACGTTTGCAGAGAGCTGGCACAGACTGTATGGGCCTAAAGGCCTCCTTCTGTGCTGTAACTATGCTACATTTTCTATGATTATAGGAGCAGGGAGGGTGGAGACGGGAATGAAAGTCAGCTGATGACGGTAAGATGTATAATGGGTCATGAATGCCCCTGTGCATATGTGAAGGGACTATCTGAAATTTTGTTTGGAAAATTTGTCCAAATGTGTTAAATGTACCGTTCCTCCAGATCCTCACACCCTCTACCATAATAATCACTATATGTTAAATAAGCTTGTCTATACGGAATCAGCTGGGACTTAGAAAAATCTGAAACTAAAGACAATTTGGCCCTGATAGCTAGAACTTGGAGCTTTCCCTCATGAGCAAGCTCCGGGTGTCAGTTGAACAACTTAAATGATGTTGGATGATCACAAATGATGTTGTTTGCGCTTTGGATGATTTCATTTCATGTCAGCTGATTGCTAATGATGTCATTTGATCACTATTTGATGTCAAATGATTTACGAGGATGTTGCCAGGGCTTGAAAATTGCAGCTGTGAGGGACGATTGGAAAGGTTGGGGTTGTTTTCCTCAGAGAGAAGGGGCTGAGGGGTGACCCAATTGAGGTGCACAAAATTGTCTGGGGCCTAGATAGAGTAGACAGGAAAGACCTATTTCCCCTAGCTGAGGGACATTAAGAAAAACCTTTTCACCCAGAGGGTGGTGGGAGCCTGGACGTCACGGCCTAAGTTGGTGGTTGAGGCTGAAACGCTCAACTCATTTAAAAGGTACCTGGACCTGCACCTGAAGTGCTGTAACCTGCGGGACCATGGGCCAGGTGATAGAAAGTGGGAGCAAAAATGAGCAGCTTAGTTTCTTTCCTTCTCTTTTTCTTCTGGCTGGCGCAGACATGATGGGCTGAATGGCCACTTTCTGCGCCATAACTTTTTTATGGTTAAAATGATCACTATTGGACCCAGATGATCGCAAATGGGTGCATATCAATGTTATTGAACACATAATGGTTTCAAAATTTTCTGGCAGGGTCCTCTGTCCCACCTCCCCCTTAATGTTCTCTGCTCTTAAAGAGAACAACCCCAGCTTCTCCAGCCTCTCCACATAACTGAGGTCCCACATCCCCGGGCCATTCTGGTAAATCCTGCTAAACATTGGTCTACAGTGATATTTACCCATGCACTGACACATAAAGCAGAAAAGCTTCTGAGAAAATGTATTTAGTATAAAAGCAAATCCTGTTTACTATTAAAAAGCAAATCTAAAAGCAAAAATATGCAGATTTCCTAGCACAGTATTGAAACGTCTTTTTTATTTGTGCAGTCACTCCAAGTGGTGACTGTTGCTCATGCTGTGACTGGCACTGTACAGGTTAAGACCATTGCCTTGATCTCACTGAGGGCACCACCGGAGAAAGTCAGAATTTTACAATGAATCATATAAATATCTGACAGTCTCGCTGAAGATTTCACTTTAGACTGAAAACCAGAATGTACAATCAGCTTGAAAATGGTTGCAAAGAAAATAAATTCCTTACGTTTATAGATAGCCTTTCATGACCTCAAGATAACCCATAGTGTGTTACAGCTGATGAACTACTTTTGATGTGTAGTCCAGTTTGTCGTACAAGTCCAAGATCCCACGCACTACAATGAGCTAATAATCTGCTTTTTTTTTTAAGGAGATATTAGTTGCGGGACAAATATTGACCAGCATGCTGGGGACATCTCATCAAAATAGTGCCATGGAATCTTTTACGGACACAAAAGGGCAGAGGTGGCCTAAGTAGCATCCAAATCACAGCACCTGAGACAGTGCAGTACTCATTCAGTACTGCACAGAAGTGGCTGAAGTCTCTGGAGTGGCACTTTAACTCAGACACGAGGGGGCTGCTGGCATCAGCTGAGAAAGCCTCCACCATAACAAACACGTTGCACAGATATTTAGACACCAAGGAAGGCAACCCCAGAATTTGTGATTTGCTTATTACATTACTGGTAAAAAAGTGCATTGTTGTCAGATGTCTACCTGCGCCGAACCTTGCTTCAGTTTCGTAGAAATCAGGCAGATTTGCCTTGAGGCTTCTGACATCCAGTTACTGCCAACAGCTTTCAATTAATTCAAGTCCACAGAAGAAACAGGAAAACCGGGATGCCAGTTTTAACAGCACGCTTCTGCCTCTCGTTTTTGGATCCCCAGCAGTTTTAACAGAAGTCATATGGCAGCAAATAGCATTAAAAATTCAGCACCTCTGAAGTAACATCTGGCAAAGGAAGGTCCCGTTCCCTATGGGGGAAATTGGTGCCATGGTAACCGGAAAGAAAAAGCTCTCACAAAGAGTCAAAGTGCACCCAGCAGACATGGAGGGAGAGAAACTGCTGAATGTTACTTAACTTCCTATGCAAACGAGAAGTGGATGTAAAAATTCGCTTTGTCCTGCTACATTTTTTTAATAAATTAGTTTGGCGTTGTCTACGAAGGCAAAAGTTGAGCAGATTAGTACATCCCGTCTGTCCATCTTGTTTGTGTGAAAGTACATAAACAGTCAGCATGGACACATTTAAGGCAAGCTGCTGGCTGCCCATTATTCTTATAGTATCATTTTTTTTTTTGTCTATTCCGAGCTGCTGGTATTAAGGTCTCAAAGAAAGACCAACAAATGCTGCCATATCATTTCCAAATCGCAGTCTTGACACATGCTGAGCTAAGAAAGAAGGAATTTAAGGACATAAGAGATAGGAGCAGGAGTGGACTATACAGCCCCCTCAGGACATTCAATACGATCATGAAGGAAAAACCAGTAAAACTTGGGAAACGACGGCTACTGGTCTGAACTGGTCTTGAAATGGAATTCCAGTTTGGACCAGTACCAGTCGTTTCCAAGTTTTACTGTTGTTTCCTGCTTCTCCCCATATTCCTTGATTCCCTGAAAGATCAAATACCTATCTATGCCAGCCTTGAATATATTCAATGTTGGAGCATCCACAACCCTCCGGGTTGGAAAATGCAAAGATTCCCAATCCTCTATGTGAAGAACTTTCCCTTCGTCTCAGCCCTACCTCATTGACCTCTTACCCTGAGACTGTGCCCTCCTGTTCTACATTCCCCAGCCAGGGGAAACAACAGAGCGTTGTAAGTTTCAATGAGGTCACCTCTCGTTCTTCTAAACTCCACAGGATACAGGCCCAATTTACTCAACTTGCATTTCTATAGCACCTTTCAACACCTCAGGCGGTCCTGCAGCACTTCACAGCCAATGAGGTTTTTTGAAGTGTAGTCACATCAGAATGCAGGCAAAAATGGCAGCCATTTCACTCATAGACTAAGGTCACCCTAGCAGAATTGAGCTAGGTAAATGACCAGATCATTTATTTTAGTGGTATTAATTAAGGACAGGTTGACCAACCATTAAGCAATTGTCTTTTATTCTGACTTTGTCCCATGTCCCTTATCTCTAGAACAGCCTATGGGAGACTGAGCCTGGGAGTCTCCTCTTGCCCTTGCCTTTTTGTTTCCTTTGTGAGCACATGCACTGTGCCCATTGGCCACTAGGGGAAGTTTATGATCACCAGAAACCTCCTTCTCTCTTATGGTCACCATAGCCCCAGGTTGAAGTGCCCCTTATTTTATTGAAGTTGGCTATCCTGGTTGAGGGATAAATTTTGACCAGGACACTGGGAGAACTCCCTCTGCCCTTATCCAGGGGGTGCTATGCCATCTTTTCTGTTCATTTGAGAGAGCAGATGGTGCCTCTGTGAAAGATCACACCTCCTCCAGTACTGCACTCAAGATTATCTACTTGAGACTCTAGAGAGGGACTTGAACCCACAAACTCCTGACTTACAAGTGAGAGGGTTTCCCACTGGGCCAAGGCTGGCACTTTCAAAAGGAGCTGCAATAAAGGGCTGACTTTATCAATTACTGTTTCTGTCAGGGCATGCCTATGTCACGATTCCACATCTTGAAGTTGTGGGCACTCACAGGATCCCCCAATGGGTGTCGACCAGAAAGGAAGGCTCTGCTCTAGAATCACACGTTCATAAAACCACCCCTTAAAAAGAGCGATGTGGGTACTGGATTTGGTCAGGCAATGGGTGCTACAATGTGCATAAACTAAAGCCAAGGAGCCCGTGAAAGAACTGGGGTGAAAAGTGCAGTTCCTATTAAACTGTCCCCATTTATCTTGGACAGCTGCCACTGACCATTAATTAAAAAGGGGGCATTAAAAGGTGTTAATTGTGCCTACCATTTCAGCCAATTTCAAGCAGCACTTAGCACTTTGTTAGAGTGTACTTGCCTCCGTGAGGTGTCTGGCATTAAATCCTTGCCATGGCTACTGCACCTGGGTCAGGGAACCCTGCCTTCTCCAGACCCTCCTCTGAGACCTCCTGCAAGCCCTTCTAGATGGCTGGCTAGCTCCCACCAGTGCCAGGTTAGAGCACTAGTTTATCAGGCAGGGCACAGCCTTGTTGTTGGGCAGGGCATCCCACTGGGCAATGGGGAAACAACTCTCCTCCCTCCCCCCCGCCACCCCCAGCAGCCTGTTGAGTTTCTTGCCCTGGCAGATGGGAAGTTACAGTTGGCTACGGCGCCCACAGCATGGGAAAATCCTGTTAATGCCAGCGTGCCCACAGTAACCACTGTGGTCTGTAGCTGTGGCATTTTATTTGGCTCCTTTCAATCTTCCTCTTGAGGCATGCTCGATATAGAAACAAACTGGCACTCGAGTAATTAGCCCAGTTGGAGTGATTTTGCCAATATTATATTGGGCAGTTAAGAGAGGCTCTGGGCAAATTCTACCCTTATGTAACCACAAATATTCTGCAACACTCATAGGTGGAATAAGAAGAGTTTGATCATAAAACACTAAAAAAAAAACTGATACAAACACAAGCACTTAGATCTCACAAGTAAGTAGTTAATGGCCAATTCCTCTTGGCAGATTCCCATCCCAATACTCGCGGGTACAAGTCTCAGAGCAGCATGAACACATTAACTACTACAAGGAGTAAGCGATGGTGGTGTAGTGATAATATTGTTAGACTAGTAATCCAAAAGGCAAATGCTCTAGGGACACAAGTTCAAATCCCACCATGGCAGCGAAAATGAAAAGAAATCTGCAAATGAAAGCTGGTCTCAGTAATAGTGACCACAAAACTATCATTGGTTGTTGAAAAATCCATAGAGAAGGAAACCTAATGTAAAGCAACATGGTTGGCTTTTAACTGCCCTCTACTGGCCACTCAGTTCAAGGGCAATTCTGGATGGGTAACAATTGCTGGCCATCCCAGTGACACCTACATCCCATGAAAGAATAAAGAAAAAAATAGTTTAAATGCCCTATCTCATAGTGTTGGCATGCTAGAGGGCAAACGTACTGATCCCAATACTCCATATAGGAGCTGCACTTAGACAGGGTGGTGATTTGCAGAATCATTGCTACTGTGCTGTGGCCAGGCGGTGGTGAAAGAATCCTGAGAAACCCTCACATCGGGTTCCTTGCTAATTAACGAAGAGGAAATTCTCCGACCACAGGAAATGTCAAGGTATTTCTTGTTGCATTGACTGATGCGATGGTACCTGGGGCAGGATAGGGAGTTATTATATGGAGGTCTCGCCGATCTAACACAGGGCATAACGGTAATGCTGTTGCACCTTGATGCTATTGCTCAGCCATTGGCAAGTCTGGTCTTAAAATGATTGAAATGTAACAACTATCATCAATATCACTTTGAGTCATTTCCAAACTTGAAACTAAGGGGTTAAAGGGTAAATTGACTCTGATACCCTGAATTCTAACAGTGGAGAAGGCCAGTTATACTGGCTGTCGGGCCTATGCTCCCTTTGATTAGCATTGCTGTTAGTAGCACAGGATGTGTCAGGTCACCCGTATCCACATGGAGTAGGTGACACTCGCCCTCCTTGTTCCAGTCTAAACTGTTTACGGTGATTAACGGTGTTGACAAGGAAAAGGGAGAGGAACTGTTTTCTCTAGTGAGAGAGTCCAGAACAGGAGGTCACAACCTTAAAAGAACTCAGTCATTCAGGCGTGATGTCAGGAGAGGCCTTGGAGTGGAGGGGGCTGAGAGGAGACTTGATGGAAGTTTTCAAAACAATGAGGGGTCTGGACAGGGTAGATAGGGAGAAACTGTTCCCGCTCGTAAATGGATCGAGAACCAGAGGGCACAGTTTTAAAGTGTCTTGCAAAAGAAGCAAACGCGAGGTGAGAAAAAACTTTTTCACACAGCGAGTGGTTAGGGTTTGGAATGCACTGCCTGGAAGTGTGGTGGAGGCAGGTTTGATTGAGGCATTCAAGATGGCATTGGATGATTATCTAAATAGAAACAATGTGCAGGGCCGTGGGGAAAAGGCAGGAGATTGGCACTAAGTTAAAACGCTTGGGGAACCAGTGTAGACGTGATGGGCCGAATGGCCTCCTTCTACACCGTAACAATTCTGTGATTCTGTGGAAGAATTTCCTCACACAGTGGCGAGGAGAAATTTGGAATTCTCTCCCCTAAAAAGCTGCTGAGGCTGGGGATCAATTGTAAATTTCCAAACCAATATTAATTGGTTTTTGTTTGGCAAGGGTATTAAGGGTTACAAAATCAAGGCAGGTATCAGATCAGCCCTGATCTATTTGAACAGCAAAATAGTTTTGAGGGGCTGAATGGCCTACTCCTGCTCCCATGTTCCTAGTAGACCTTTGCTGGGCTACTGCAGAGTGACACTGAGGGCAGGTACAAGGTGTTCCCTATGAAGACAGAATACAGAATAGGTACAGCTTTTGGATCTGGTGGTTTAAGTTCCCCTCATAAGAAAGATCATACAACAAGATGGTTGTACATAAAACTGGGACTATATGCAGCAAGTTGTTGTGATCTGGAAAGTACTACTTGAAAGGATGGTGGAAGGAGATTCAACTGCATCTTAGACAAGGGAATTGGATGAAAACTTGAAGGATACCCTGTATAAATTGCAGGGCTATAGCAAAAAGGTGGAACTAATTGAATAGCCCTTCAAAGAACCAGCACTGGCACATCGGTCCAAATGGCTTCCCCCTGTGTTGTATGATTCTCTACACTGTTCAGAGTCAACCTTTCTTTTTTGCAGTCCTGAAGTGAGACTAAATGGGAAATTTGCAACTGGTGTGTTCTTCTCTCAGATGCTGACTGACCTGAGTGTTTCCAGCGGCTTTCTGATTCATTACTAACATTTCAAAAATCTGCTGCTTTTTTGACTCTTTTTTTCTTTGTCTGTCTTCATCTCCACCTCCCTTTATCACTGCTGGGCTTCTTATCTTCACTTCCTTGCCGGCTTTCAGATTTTGGAAATGTTTCCTCTCGCTTTCTCTCCCAGCTGGCAAGAAATGAAAGGATGTTGTTTGCGTCTAGCTGTGTGCCATACCTGGGAACGCGACGCTGAGCGCTGCAATGTTGCGATTTTATTTTTAGATGAAGTACAGTTTTCACTTTCAACTGCTTACCAGCTGTTCCTGTAATGGATCCCGTGTTCTATAAGCCAGCAGCTCTACCCATACTATCATCCAGCCTCTCAGACACTGTACGATTGCCAATCCTCCAGGATTGCCCTGGAGTCTCTGGGTATTAAAGTTTCAGTCTCCAAGGTCACTGCAGTGTAGAAACCAAGAAAAGGAATGATAGGGTCACTGACAAAATGCCTCATTCTCATTTTCTTTGAATTTTATTATTTATTAGTTTTAAAAATAATGGAGGGGGAATAAAAGGCTGTTTGGCTGGACGAGAGGTCCCATGATGAAACCTCCCAGGAGGGAGTTATAGGCCAGAATTTTCCGGCCTCTCACGGAGATTTCAATGGCTCATCAGTATGGGGAAACCTGCCATGCGGTGGGGGGGTGGGCTGGAAAATTACGGCCAGAGAGTTATTCTGGCACAGAAGGAGTCCATTCAGCCCATCGAGTCCATGTCAGCTTTCTGTACAGCAATCCAGTCAACCCTGTTCCCCAGGTCTCTCCCCATAGCCTTGCAAGTTTAATCCCCTCAAATGCCCATCTAATTTCCTTTTGAAACCATTGACCAACTCCACTTCCACCAACCTTGTAGGTCATTACCACTCACTGCATAAAACATTTCTTTCTCACATTCCCCCATGTATCTCTTGCCCAAAACCTTAAACCTGTGTCCCATTGTACTTGTGCCATCAGCTAATGGGAACAGCTTTTCTTGGTCCACGTTATCTGTTGGATCCTGGTCACTAGTTTAGTTGGACTAATGGATCCAGGTTGCATGCTTGTTTTGGGATGGCTGAGTTGGTACTATAGACAGATCAGCAGACAGTTCTTATGTAGAACACATTCTATTTATTTACAAAGGAACTCAGTAACTACACTTGTGTGCTTACAACGCAAACCCTGGCTCTACATTACAGACGCTAACTCTAGACTATTAACTACTGGCGACTAAGGTAGCCCACGCTACTCTGCTATTGGATACTAAGATCATGTGACCTTCCGTTATAACATTCTTCTTAACAGTATAATTACACATCAGATTACCACATCCCTCCCCCTTTACTCAGAAGTACATTTTACAGTTACAATTTTTCTCAAAATATCAAGTTATTGACACAGATAAGTAATTTACCAATTCAGTCTTTCTGGGGTTTCCTTATGCGCGTAGAACGTCTCAGCTCTACAGCTTCAGAGACTTTGTCAGGAACCTCCTTTTCTGGTGTTGTCTGAACATCAGGTTCTTTGGTGGGCACCTGCAAACTTGTTTCCTCAACTCTTGTAGATCCTTACATCTGTACTCGGTTGAGTTCTTTCAACAGGAGATGTTGATGCAGTCGTGAACACTGGAGGAATCATTTCTTGAAACTTTGTTTCTCTCCTCCTTTTATGATCTGTATGGCTCTGGGTGAATCAGTCTTCCACTTACACATGGTAAGAAAGAGGTCCAGTCACTGTACATATTTCACCTGATAACCACTTGGGTCCTTCTCCAAAATTTTTCACATATACCGTCTCTCCTACGGTAAACTTTCTGTCATGACTATGCCAGTCATGTCCAGTTTACTGACTTCCCTGACTCCTTTCTGCCTTCGACCCCAAATTTGGTGTTATTAAGCTCAATTTCGTTCAGAGACGGCGTTTCTTCAACAATTCCACAGGTGTGACACCTGTTGTCATGTGAGGGGTGGTCCTATAATGTAAAAGGAAACCTGCTAGCTTGGTTGCTATGGAGTCTCCAGTTAATTTCTTCGTGCCAGTTTTGAATGTTTGAACCGTTCCCTCGGCCAGCCCGTTCGAGGGAGGGTGGTACGGTGAAGTTTTTACATAAGTGATACTGTTGAGGCTGATAAACCTTTGAAACTCAGCACTTGTAAATACTGTCTGTTATCAGACATGGCCACTTCTGGTAATCCGTTGCTGGCGAAACTTTGACGTAGCTTGTCGATTGTGGCAGATGTTGGTGACTTCACCTCATATATGTCCATCCATTTTGAGTGAGCATCAACAATAAGGAGAAACATTGCTCCTATAAAAGGTCCCACATAATCATTATGTAATCGCACCCATGGCCAACCTGACCACTCTCAGGGGTGTAACAGAGCTGTTGGAGGTAACTTTTGCACTTGCTGACACTGCATACAACTTCTCACTAAGCTCTATCTCACCATCCATTCCTGGACACCACAGGTAGCTGCGTGCTATGGTCCTCATTCGGGAAATACCTGGATGTGCACTATGTAGTTCAGTTAACAATGGCTTTCGTCCTTTTGGAGGAATAATCACTCGAGCACTCCACAATAAGATACCATCCTGGCTGGTTATCCCATATCTTCTGTGAAAATATGGTTCCATTTTGTCAGATTCCTGTTCTTGTGACCAACTTGTTTTCCTACTTTGGATAAGACGGGGTCTCGACTTGTCCAATTGTTGATCTGTCCAGTACATACCAGGGATGAATCTAAGAAGTTCAATGATAAAATGAGTTCTTGAGGTGTGGTGGCCTAGACAAATAGGGAACCCACTTAGTACTAAAAGGGTTAATGGAGAAATTGAATTAAATGCCTAGGCCTAAGAGGAAGATACTGCAACCTTGAAGAACAATACCATCTTGACTGACCACTGTTGTAGGATGAGCCCTGAGACATTTCATGTTGTTCTTTCTCAGGCCGAATGTAATCAAAGTTGTGATAACCAAATGTGTAGGCACCTCACCTGTTGTGGTGGGATTGGAAATTAACTAAAACATGGATTGGTCAGTTAACGTATGCAAATAAGCAGATTGAGATGTGCAAAATTTACTGATTGGTTGTAAAATGCTTTTGAGCAAGTGTTTGTGTATTCTGCTTTGAGACGGTACAATAGCTCTCGTTGTATTGTTCTCCCTTGTGCTAAAGTAATAAATGGGGTTTCTATGTATTAATGATGCCTCGGTGTGATTAATCTCCAACAGTTTCTTCGAGGTTCCACCGAGATGACTAACCCCTGGGGTTGAGTCACGGAGCGCCAGCGTTAGGACCTCACGGTTCAAGGACTCCTCAGTCCGCGGCAGCCCCATTTGGGCTTCTGGGGTTCGTTGACCTTCGACCTGCCTTCGCCTGCCTGTGGCTGACTCTCGGGGTAAGTCATCTCTTTAAATATTTAGGGGATTAATCTGGCCAGTAATTTAGTGTACTCGGGGTTTGAGTCCCCCGTAGTTGAAAATTAGTATTAGTGTACTCGGGGTTTGAGTCCCCGGAGTTGAAAAGTAGTAGTAGTATACCCAGGGGTTCAAGTCCCCTGTAGTTGAAAAGTAGTATTAGTGTACTCGGGGTTTGAGTCCCCGGAGTTGGAAGTAGTAGTAGTATACCCAGGGGTTCAAGTCCCCTGTAGTTGAAAAGTAGTATTAGTGTACTCGGGGTTTGAGTCCCCGGAGTTGGAAGTAGTAGTAGTATACCCAGGGGTTCAAGTCCCCTGTAGTTGAAAAGTAGTATTAGTGTACTCGGGGTTTGAGTCCCCGGAGTTGGAAGTAGTAGTAGTATACCCAGGGGTTCAAGTCCCCTGTAGTTGAAAAGTAGTATTAGTGTACTCGGGGTTCGAGTCCCCGGAGTTGGAAGTAGTAGTAGTATACCCAGGGGTTCAAGTCCCCTGTAGTTGAAAAGTAGTATTAGTGTACTCGGGGTTCGAGTCCCCGGAGTTGAAAAGTAGTATTAGTATACCCAGGTGTTCGAGACCCTGTAGTTGAAAAGTAGTATTAGTGTACTCGGGGTTCGAGTCCCCGGAGTTGAAAAGTAGTATTAGTATACCCAGTGGTTCGAGTCCCCTGAAGTTGAAGATTTAGTTTCTGTGTGTATTTTTGTGTATATTATTAAATAAGAATGGGTAAAATGACATCAAAGAAACCCCAGGTTCTCCCTTTGAAGGGAACCCCAAATGCTTATATGTATGTCCATTACGGTCCTGAAATTGTCCAATATGTTTCTGATTGGGTTAAATGGACTCAAGGTAAAGAAGAGAGCTTCCCACTAGATGGAACTTTTAATTAGGTCAGAATTGAGCGCTTATAATATGTTTTAAGGGAGGTAGATAGTCCACTACTGAATTTCCTGTAACTTAAAAAAAATGAATTGATCTAAGTTACAAGAGCTGTTTGTGCTGAAGAGAGAGAGAGAGAGAGAGAGAGAGAGGGTACCCCTAGGGGGTTAATGAGCAATTGACAAGCAGCAGCAGAGAAAATGTGAGCTTTCGTCAGTTTGAAGGTTCCTATAAGTGGAGCCTTCAAGATCCCTTTATTCCCCTACTGCTACTCGAAGCTTCGTTTAGAGTTAAGTTCAATATTATAGGAGTATCGATACATACCTTTATCTATATGTTTGTTTGTGTGCAATGAAGCATTTGTATGTGAGCTTTAATGTGTTTTCTTCCTTGAATTGTCTTTTGTGTGTGTAGTTGAGCACTTTAGAGTTGAAAGCCCCATATTAGATTAAAGGAAAAGTTTATTCAAATATTCCAAAGTTTTGAGTATAAGGTTTGAGTTGAGATTTCTGGCAAAAATCGTAATGTGAAGGTAGTGTAAAGATAAAACAGGGCTTGCCTTTGTTTGAGATGAACCAACCCTTGTACCACCCCCTCGCAGACTAATAGGGAATAACCCTCATCACCAGCTTCCAAGCTGATTGGGATTAATACATACGAGTTTGTATTCTAAAATTCTGAGCGAAAAAAATTACTTGAAATTCAGAAAGATTCTAGGAAAACCAAAAGAAATAAACACAAGGTCTAGGTGGTTCCAATGGATAAAAAGGGGTTTCCTATGAAGAGATGAATTAAATATTAAAGGAAATCTGCTTTCCAAAAGCACTGTAATTTGAATTTGGGACAATCTTGAGATGTAAAGTGCAGTGTAATTTAACAGGTTACTTTGAATAACGAGGATGCTATCCAAAGATAAAGAATGTGTCGATAAACATACAGAAATTATAACTTGGATACAAATCATTACACGTGAAAAAAAAAGAGGTTGTTTTAATTTTGATAGTGTAAATTACAGTTCTTACAAGGTTTAAAAAAATTTGAGGTTTGGTTCTTGATAAAGTTCTCAAAAGGGAATTTTCATTTTAAAAGGTTTGACAACAATTGGCACTAATTCAAATGCTGCAAGGTTTTGTATTTGTAAGTCTGTCCCCAAAATATGAAGCTGAGCTCAAGGCCTTGACAAAGTTTGGCAGAAATCCAATTTTTGGCCGAGTTAATGAATCTGGGATAATTCTAAAAGAAACGGGTCAGACACAATTTAGTGGGTTACTTTTGAGACAACAAAATGTTTGAGAAGAAGATAAGGAAGCAAAACATGTCAATACCTGATTTCTGTTTTTAAAACTGTTATGAGAATATTTTGAGAACTGGGCGACCGCTTTGCAGAACACCTGCGGTCTGTCCACAAGAAAGACCCAAACCTCCCTGTCGCTTGCCATTTTAACACTCCACCCTGCTCTCTTGCCCACATGTCTGTCCTTGGCTTGCTGCATCGTTCCAGTGAAGCCCAACGCAAACTGGAGGAACAGCACCTCATCTTCCGACTAGGCACTTTACAGCCTTCCGGGCTGAATATTGAATTCAACAACTTTAGATCTTAAACTCCCTCCCCCCATCCCCACCCCCTTTCTGTTTCTTCCCCCTCCCTTTTGTTTTTTTTTCAATAATTTATATAGATTTTTCTTTTCCCAACTATTTCCATTATTTTTAAATCTACAACTGTAATACCCTGTCAGCCTTTCCACCCCACCCCCACTAGAGCTGTACCTTGAGTGTCCTGCCATCCATTCTTAATTAGCACATTTTCTTAGATAATATCACCACCTTCAACATCTCTTTGTTCCTAAACAAAAACAGAATTACCTGGAAAAACTCAGCAGGTCTGGCAGCATCGGTGGAGAAGAAAAGAGTTGACGTTTCGAGTCCTCATGACCCTTCGAAGGGTCATGAGGACTCGAAACGTCAACTGTTTTCTTCTCCACCGATGCTGCCAGACCTGCTGAGTTTTTCCAGGTAATTCTGTTTTTGTTTTGGATTTCCAGCATCCGCAGTAGCTTTTAGCTTTTTGTTTTTACCCCTTTGTTCCTTTTGTCTGTGACATCTTTTGATTATCTGCTCCTATCACTGCTTGCTTGTCCCTACAACCACACCACCCCCCCCAACTTCTCTCCCCCCACCCCCCGCCACCTTAAACCAGCTTATATTTCACCCCTCTCCTAATTATACTCAGTTCTGCTGAAGGGTCATGAGGACTCGAAACGTCGACTCTTTTCTTCTCCGCCGATGCTGCCAGACCTGCTGAGTTTTTCCAGGTAATTCTGTTTTTGTGATGAGAATATTTTATTCATTTTAAAGTCTCTCCAGGCAACCTGAACAAGATAAGATGGTAGCTGTTGCATGTGTAAAATCGCATGAGACAGCAGCAGGAGGGAGTAAACTGGAAGGAGTGGGGTTGCCTACCCAAATGGATTCAGAACAGGGAACTCATTTCACAGGGAGAGTCATTAAAGAAGTGTGTAATCTTATGGAGATTAAACAGAAATTCCATATTCCTTACCACCCCCAGAGTCCAGGGATGGTGGAAAGCATGAACTGAACTTTAAAAACATCTCTAGTCTAAGCAATTCAGGAGACAGGCAACAGCTGGGCCATGGTATTGCCCAACCTTCTGATACGCCTTAGGGTGACACCAAATAAGACTACCAGGTTCACCGCATTGAATTGATAACAGGAAGGGCCAAGAAATTACCTGAAGGCATTATAGTAGGAGGTGTAGGGCCACTGAAAGGGAAAATACAGGGCAATGTAAGGGAATTAAATAAGCAATTACATGAGTTGAGAGAGGAAGTTAGAGGCTGACAGATGATTAAGGATATGGAAACAGGCAAATCCAAAGAGCAACAACAGACCCCCCCAAATGGGGAATAAGGTGATGGTCAAGGTGAGCTCGGAGTGAACAGGCATGGACCATACGAGGTAATTATGACAGGTGATACATGTGCACTTGTAGATATGAGAACGAGAGCCGATGTTAATGTCTCCACAGATCTATGATCCTGGTCGTGGGCATATCAATACTGTCAACAAGGTTGGGGATCATCACTGCCCTTCCCACACCGCAGGAGGAACTTTGGTACAGCATGGACAGTGCCGAATGCGACACGCAACGGGGAATGATAAATGTAACAGTAGGAGAACAAGTGCTTTCGAATTGTAGTAAGGGTTTGCTTCAGATTGAGCGTGGGAGGTCCGCCACTACCCAGCCACCTTCCACATCTACTTCCACAGTCTGAGTAGAGATAATTTAAGCCCCTCAAACCACACCGACTGACCCATCTTGTCTGACTATGCACCCAGGACCGACGAATGGTTTGGTTTTGGTTAATCAGAAGTTTTGTATGATAATGTACACCATGAGCTGGTACCCGTGGTCTTGAATGTATCCGGTGTCGTCCTGCCCCAGTGGTGCTCAACCCATACCCAAGCACTCTATACGGCTCTGACGCGCCAATTGATGACTGAAACAGTTCAGGTCAATGGCGAGATGTGATCAGGCTCGGGAGGGAACCGCGTTAAGCACAGCCTGATAAATGATGCCGCTACAATATTCAATATAGGGACATCATTGGTTAATCCAAAGCCTGGCTACCGTGCTCGAAAGTCATGCGGGGACTATCAATAAATTAACTGAAATAGGGAAAAATATTTCAGACGAAGCGAGCAGAAATGATGTTTGCAACACCTATGGATCTTGGGCACTGGAACAAGCCTGAGAAAATTTAAGACAGACTAAAGAAGGGGTAGTCCCTTTATGGGTAACTAATGAGCATTTATTGAATCTCTCATGACACAAAAATCATGACTTGACCGGTTGCCAGCTCAGAGGTTTAACACATGTATGTAGAATGAATGTTGAATGTATAGTGAATAGTAATATGCTAATACGCATTGTATTAGTAATACCTGTCATACCTATATCAATGACATAACCCAGGCAAGATGCCCACAGTGACTGCTGGTACGGGACCCCAGCCATGGGGCCCATTTGTACACCTACAAATGGACTTTATACAAATGCCTAAATGTATGGGATATAATTATGTTTTAGTTCTAGTATGTTTGTTCTCGCGATGGGTGGAGGCGTATCCCACCCGACGAAATGATTCTGTTGTTGTTGTAAAATTGGTATTGCGTGAATACATACCCAGATTTGGGATACCAGAGATTTTATCGAGTGATAATGGGCCTCATTTTACTGCTAAAGTGATAAAGGAACTGTTGAGGGCCTTACAATGCAACCATCACCTTTCCTGCCCATACCACCCCAAGTCTACTGGGGCGGTGGAAAGACAAAATGGTATTCTGAAAAACAAACCAGCTAAATTATGTGAAGAAACCGGTTTGAAATGGCCTGAAGCTCTACCCTTGGCGCTCATGACTATGTGCTCTCACCCTAACTGTACCACCTCCCTCTCTCCTTATGAAGTTGTAATGGGACGTCCTATGCGCCTCCCAGTGGCCCCACCTTTGTCTGCTAGGGAAATGGACATCCACGCTATGGATGAGTGAATGATTACATACTGTATAGCGCTCACTAATTCTCTCAAAAGCTTGCATTTACAGGCAGTAGAAGCTCAGAAAAAGCCCTCCATCGAAGATTGCCATCAATACCAGCCCGGGGACCTAGTCCAGGTAAAGATCTTCAGGAGAAAGAACTGCTTGGAACCTCGATGGGAGGGGCCTTTCCAAGTCCTGCTCACCATCCATATGGCAGTGAAGGTTGAAGGACGACCCTTGTGGATCCACACATCGCACGTCAAGCGGACGCTGACCTCGGACGGAAGTGCTTGTGCAAGAACTTTAACTGAACCGTTAGAATGTGGACTCTGATTTGGATCCTGTCCTGCGTGGTCCTTGCGGGGGGCATAGACTACCAATTCTGCGGTTCAACGAATGCAGGCCGTAGCCTCGCAAGTTAATCGGACTAAACGTTGGATTTGTACTCATTTTCCTGTTAACCCCTCCTCCTCTGAGATGCATTTTCTGGATTTCCCCTCAGATTCCGCATGGTCCCTCGGTAATACAGGGGCTCATTCAGCAAACGCCCATGTGGAGACGGGAGCCCACCTTTGTGGTTGTTAAGGGGGAGGGCTGGCTATGCATCAGGAGAAGTTATACCAAGGGGAGCACTCGGGTGGGTGAGCTGCCATTGGGTCCCTGTGCCTACCTTGCTGATCCAAGCCAGCTATCTATTCCCTCCCTCTCCTCAGGGATCCAGACCCCTCTGAGGATGAAGCCCGGCGGCTCGGATACATAGAACTTGGCTAAGGGTGGTGGATTGTCCTTGTAGGAAAAGTGGTGGCCTAGACAAATATGGAACCCACTTAGTACTAAAAGGGTTAATGGAGAAATTGAATTAAATGCCTAGGCCTAAGAGAAAAATACTGCAACCTTGAAGAACAATACCATCTTGTCTGACCACTGTTGTAGGATGAGCCCTGAGACATTCCATGTTGTTCTTTCTCAGACCAAATGTAATCAAAGTTGTGATAACCAAGTGTGTAGGCACCACGCCTGTTGTGGTGGGAATGGAAATGAACTAAAACATGGATTGGTCAGTTAATGTATGCAAATAAGCGGATTGAGATGTGCAAAATTTACTGATTGGTTGTAAAATGCTTTTGAGCAAGTGTTTGTGTATTCTGCTTTGAGACGGTACAATAGCTCTCGTTGTATTGTTCTCCCTTGTGCACAAGTAATAAATGGGGTTTCTATGTATTAATGATGCCTCGGTGTGATTAATCTCCGACAGAGGAACTGGAACATCCTCATCGTTTTCTTTCAAAGGCAAATGACGCATCAGTGTTTGCAATCTGATTTCCTGGCCTGTGGATGAAAGTATACTTACACACTGCCAGAATCCACACCCATCTCTGTATTCTTGCTGAGGCTATGGGTGGTGTGGCCTTTTCCTCGCTGAACAATCCTAGCAAAGGCTTGTGGTCCAAAACGATAGTAACATAATAGATGACAACCGTGTACCATATTGGTGAAATCTCCTGACCCCAAAGATGATGGACAGGCCTTTTTTCTATCTGTGAGTATCCCTTTTCCGCTGTGGTGAGTGTTCTTGGTACATATACAATAGGCCGTTCTGAGCCATCGTCCATTTGATGGGAGAGCCCTGCTCCCACTCCATAGGAAGATGCATCACATTGCAAAACTAACTCTTTGGTCAAAATGTTCTAATAGGGATGAGTGCAACAGTTGTTTTAGCTTTGTGAAAGTTTTTCCTGTGATGTTTGGCAAGACTAACATTGGTTTTTGTTGTGTAGGTAATACAGTGGTGCCAGTTCTGTCTACAACTTAGGCAAGAAATGTCCAACATAGTAATTCATCATCCCAGGAATGATTTGAGATCGGAGAAGTTCTTTGGCGCTGATGCCTCTCTAATGGCTCTGAGTTTTTCCTCAACAGGGTGGAGGCCCTGTGAATCTACCCTGTGACCTAAATAAATTCCCTCTTTCGCTTGGAATGTGCACTTCTCTTTTTTTAAACAAACTCCCACCAGTGAGAAATGTTTCAAAACTTCTTCCAAGTTTGCAAAATGCTCCTTTCCAGTGAGGCCAGCCAGCAGAACGTCATCTAAATAAACTACAACGTGAGGCAATCCCTGCAGTAAACTTCCCATTGCTCTCTGGACTATGGCACAAGCTGAGAATACACCAAAAGGCAAACGGGTGTATTGGTCAACCCTTTGTGTGTATTAATTGTGGCAAATTTCTGGGTGGCCTTCTCTAACTCCAATTGTTGATAAACATGGCTCATATCAAGCTCCTGTAGGTAGTTCCACCTGCCAGATTAGCATACAGGTCTTCAATTTTTGGTATAGAGTGTCTGTCCAACTTAACCACTTTATTAACAGTCAACTTGTAGTCTCCACAAATTTGAACACTTTGGTTGGGTTTAAGTACGGGGACAATTGGTGCTGCCCATTCTGAGAACTGCACAGGTTGTATCACCCCCAGTTTCTCTAATCTGTCCAGTTCGGCGTCTACCTTTTCCTGCATTGCATAAGGTACTGGCCTTGCCTTCATAAATTGGGGGGTAGCATCTGGATCCACGTGAATTTTTGCTTGTAGCCCTTGGATCTTCCCAAGTTCAGCTTGGAAGACTGAGGCTTACTTTTGTAATAGCTCAGGTAGCCAACTGGTTCTCAGCTGGAAGGCCTCGGCCCAATCCAATTTAATTCCTTTCAGCCAGTTTCATCCAAGGGGGCTTGGCCCCTCACCTACTACCACCTGCAGGGGTAATTTCACTGACTGACTTCCGTACTGTGCAGTAACCCTGTTTATGCCTTTGATTTTGATGTCTTCTCCTGTGTAAGTTTTCAATTTGGCATCTGTTTCTTCCAGATTTAATTTACATTCTCCATAATTCAGGGTATGTGAAGGTATGCCCTCCAGTTACCATAGTGGAAGCTCCTGTGTCCACCTCCATTCTGATAGGTCTAGCATTCATCCTCACTGTTGCATAGGTTGGTTCTGTTCTTCCCACCTTTAAATTATACAATGAATAATTATCTGAATCTGTTACCTTAGGCTCTTCTACGTTATGGATCTCTTGGGCTTTTTTCTTTTGATTGAAAATCTGCCTGATTCCATCTTTGCAATGTCTCATGATGTGTCCATTTCAATGACAGTAAAAACATTTGATTTTTTTAAACTTCCATTCATTACAAGGTTGTCTGCTTCCACCTCTGCTACCAGTATTGCATGTTTTATCTACTAAGTCATTTCTTTTTATTTGTCTACAGACGGTGGCTGCTTCCCACTTCCCATCGGAGCTGTGCATTTTTGTGCCCTTTTTGGCTGGGGCTCCCCACCCAACATGGAGGATGATGCCATTTTGCACTCCCTGTATGGCTTTTGAGTTCCTCACTGCACCTTCTATGGCCAGTGCTCTTTCTAGCACCTTCTGAAAATCCAAATTTGTTTCAGGCAGTAATCTCTTCTGAATCGTATCTTCATTTATACCTCACACCAAATGATCTCTAAGCATATCATTTAAAGATGTACCAAACTCATATTATTTTGTTAACTGTTTCAGACTCGCCACATGACAAGCAACTATCTCCCTTGGGGCTCTATTTCTTGGGTTAACTTTGAACCGTTACATAGTTACCGAGAGCTTGGGCTGGTAATGACTCTTCACAAGGTTCACTAAGTCATCAAAACTTTTTGAATCTGGGGCACTTGGTGCCCTCAAATTTTGAATCAATCCATAGGTCTTACTCCCATATGTGGATAAGAGGATTACTCGCCTCTTCTCCTCTCCCGCAATGTCGTTAGCTTGGAAAAATAACGCAAGGCATTCAACATAATGAGACCAACTGTCCATGGTTGGTCGAAAGAATCAACTCTTCCAAACAGTGGCATGTTTCGAGGGGACTGCTTCAATGATTAGGGCAGAAATTCTACTTACAATTACCGTGCGAGATACAGCCCGATTTTGGTTCACTTGATTTTCTTCCTTGCTTTTTCTTGCTTTTTCCTCATCGCCAGTTTGTTGGATCCTGGTCACTAGTTTAGTTGGGCTAATGGATCCGGGTTGCATGCTTGTTTTGGGATGGCTGAGTTGGTACCATAAACAGAGTAGACCAGCAGACAGTTTGTATGTAGAACACATTCTATTTATTTACAAAGGAACTCAGCAGCTACACTTGTTTGCTTACAACTCGAACCCTGTCTCTACATTACAGACTCTAGATTATTGACTACATTACAGACTCTAGATTATTGATGACATTACAGGCTCTAGATTATTGACTACATTACAGACTCTAGATTATTGACAACATTACAGACTCTAGATTATTGACTGCATTACAGACTCTAGATTATTGACAACATTGCAGACTCTAGATTATTGACATTACAGACTCTAGATTATTGACAACAATACAGACTCTAGATTATTGACATTACAGACTCTAGATTATTGACAACATTACAGACTCTAGATTATTGACATTACAGACTCTAGATTATTGACAACATTACAGACTCTAGATTATTGACGACATTACAGACTCTAGATTATTGATTACATTACAGACTCTAGATTATTGACTTCTGACTACTAAAGTAGCTTGCGTTACTCTGCTATTGGATACTAAGATCATGTGATCTTCCATTATAACATTCTTCTTAAAGGTATATTAAACATCAGATCGCCACATTATTTAAATCTGTTATAATCTGGTACACCTTTATCAAATCTCACCACAACTTCTGTTACTACAAGGAGAGCAGTCATCCAAACCTATAACTCTATAAATTTTAACCCTGTAACCCTATAACTGAGTGATTTACAACTGCCCCACTTGCAGTAATTTACTTACTGGCTTTATTGTAACCCTATGCTGGGCTACCAAACTCTTTGATATCTTAGGGTGGGATTTTCCGCCCCCACCTGCCACCGGGATTGGCCGGTTCCGCCGAAAGTCAATGGGCTTTTGGCTGGGCCACCGAATTTCCTATGGTGGGTCCCACAACAGGGCTGGAAAATTCCGGTCTTACTACAAGACAAGCCTGACGTTTACCAACTAAAGCAACTAATGTCGTTATTTCCTAATAATGGCCGTTGTCACATTGTGAAAATATAAGACATATAAATGCACATACAATGAGAAAGTCTTTAACTGGTCAATCGCCCTATGTGAAGGATTCCTACACTTGCAGTCTTAAGGATCTGTGGTAAATGATAGCTCTGTATTCTGAGAAATCTTTTGCGTGAACGCACTCTGTCCTTGGGCCGCGAGTGAAAGTAAATCTTTTATTCTGATCGACCAGAGGCCAGGATTGGAAGTTCCCCTGTCCTGTTTCAAACTCCTGCTTTTAATTGCTCATTTGTCTGAACAAGTGTTTCTGCTGACCCATTGGACAATGTTGAATAACAGTTGAAAAAAAGAGGAGGGTGAAATTTGTGGACAGATTAGAAAGGCCCGTGTTAACAGTATTAGCCTTTATTAACTCTAAGAGATGTTAATCATCCAAAAATAGACCGGGATAGGGAAAATGTTTCTGGTTAAAAAGAGATGTTTTTGCAGTGTACGCAAGGCTATTTTCTCAGTCAGTGTACTTCTATTCCCACAAGGAACCAAACACTACTTGGTGTGGTTTTGGGCAATCAAAAGATGTGAGTAAACAGGACAGCTAAAAATAGGGAAACATTTTGAAAGCAGTGAGTGTAGTTGTAACTAGATTTCGTGGAAATGTGGAAGGGAGAAAGGCAAGTTGAGGACAAGGGTGCTTGACTGGAAAGATGTGATTGGGCTAAAAAGAGGATCATTCTGGAGATCAAACAGAAAAAGAATTGGCAAAGAGAAGTTTAGGTCAGTATTGGGAAATATGTGAACTGGAGATGGAATGATGCAAGTCATATATATATATATATAAATATATATATTATTTATGTATATATACGGTAATGAAAAATATAGATGGAATGTGAGGGTTAAATGGAAGATTAGGTCAAATTTAAACAAAAAAAAGGCATTTAGGCCTTAGAAAGATCTTACATTTATAAAGTAAATGTAACATAGCTGCATACCTCGTCTCTGCTATGGGGCAACCTACCTGTTGGAAGAAGGCTTTTAACTTGTTAAGAGAGAGAGGCCAGTGACGATACAGATTATGGTGAGGAAATAGGGGGGCTTCAACACTTGCATGCCCTCAATGCTGTTCAACAGCGTGTCAGCTGAATGATTCCCTGCTCCTCGGCGTTACCAGTTACGTTAAACATCTCAGCCGGTGATTTCACCATCTAATTACCTGCTTCTACCCAAAGGCCAACATTGGCACTATCACAGGATCATTCACTGCATGCAGATATTTCAACAAGGATTCTAAGTTTACAACTGTACACAAATGCCCAAAGGGTGTTGATCGTTACTACCTGATTTAATTGCTCTGTTACTTACTCTAGTGCTTCTACGAGGTGGTCCTCCTCTGGTTGCAGTTTGGGAGACGGGTTGGCTATCTCCAGGAGCTTGGGCCTGAGAAGTCCTGGCTGCACACTGCAGCAACTTGGCATCTGCCAGGGGCATGATGGCCCGACAGGAGCCAAAAAGGGCATTAGTCGAGAGATTAGAAAGACCCGGAACTGTTGTCGTCCTGAGAAATTGCAACAAGTGCCCCTTCCAATTGCAGAACTGCCCCTGCTACTGGGCTAAAGCTCAGCACTCTCACTGATCAGCAGGAGGGAGGATGTTAGGTGATCCATTATTTAATTGAAGCCCCTATCCATTCAATCCTCTAAACTGCCAAGTTCAAGGAGATGGTTGAGGCCTGATCCTGAATGACGAGCATCCCTCGAAATGCTTCAGTCTCCTGCAGGGCAGGGTCAGTCACAGAGTCCATTGAGGTCAACATGGCTGATTGTAGAGTGATACCACCATGCACCAGGAGCTCCAGAACACCACACAAGTCAGCAGTTCTCTAAACTCTGCAACACGTTGTAGTGATTTATTTAGCGTGGAGAGCCACTGGTGCACAGAAAGCACTTTTTTCTTTTTAGGGCTTGGTGGCCTAGGTCTTTACTATTGCCCTCTTCAGCAGAGCTAGGGTGTGAGCTTGCCCTCTGGCGAGCTCTTTGCTGGGCTGCCCTTTTCATCTGCACTCATTCCCTGCCATGTGCAACCTCCGGCCTCACTAACCCCGATGCTGCTCTCTCAGCCAGTAATGCTGACAGTGGCTTTTCCCATTAGCGGCACGCTCTCTTGCAGTGCGTGCTGGCTTCTCCTACAATTTAGAGTGGAAGTGGATTACCCTGTACCCAATTTCAGATGGATGGGATGGTGGGAGCAGACCTTCTGCCAGCCCCATCTATTCCAGATACCAATGATTCTCAGAGCATTAGAAAGCCTCATAAATACTTCATGCATATATATATAGATGACAGAGCTACAAATAGCACAGAAGAATAGTCCCTCGTTCAGAGGACATGTCCACCTCCCATGTCTGAGCTAAGAAGAACTAGGCTTCGGGAATAAGCCAGACTTTTCTCATTGAAGGAACAATGCTAAAACTTAACCCAGGAAAATGACCCACTTTAACTAAATGAAACCACCAACTGCTGCTTTGTTCTCCATCTCAGGAATCAGAATATTTACCAAATATGAATTTAAGGAGAAAACAAAATGCCAGTGAGGAAGAAAGGTTATATGAGGGGGATAAACCAACCATGGTTAACCAAGGAAATTAAGGATAGTATCAAAGGGAAAGAAAAAACATTCAATGTGGCAAAGATTAGTGGTAAGCCAGAGGACTGGGAAAGTTTTAAAAACCAACAGAAAATGACCAAAAAAATAATAAAGAGGGAGATGAGAAACTTTGAGGGTAAACTAGCAAGTAATATAAAAACGGACACTAAGAGCTTCTTTAAATATATAAAAACGAAGAGAGAGGCCAAAGTCAATATAGGCCCCTTAGACAATGGGGCTGGGGAAATAATAATGGGGAACCAGGAAGTGGCTGAGGCGCTGAATAAATACTTTGCATCAGTCTTCATGGTAGAGGATACTAATAGCATTCCAAAAATACTAAATCATCATGGGGCAAAAGGGGGGAGGGGGGGAAATAAATACAATAACTATCACCAGAGAACAAGTACTAGGGAAATTAATGGGGCTAAAGGCTGATAAGTCACCTGGACCTGATGGGTTGCATCCTAGGACATTAAAGGAAGTAGCTACAGAGATAGTAGATGCACTGGGTAGTAATCTTCCAAGAATCTTTAGATTCTGAAAAAGTCCCAGAGGATTGAAAAACTGCCAATGTAACAACCTGATTCAAAAGGGGAGAGACACAAAGACAATCAATAGGCCAGTTAGCTTAACATCTGTCATTGGGAAAATGTTGGAGTCCATTATAAAGTATGTAAAAACAGAGCATTTAGAAATGCATAATATAATCAAGCAGAATCAGCATGGCTTCATGAAGGGGAAATCATGCCTGATAAATGTATTAGAATTCTTTGAGGAGGTAACAAATAGATAAAGGGGAACCAGTAGATGTAATATATTTGGATTTCCAAAAGGCGTTCAATAAGGTACCACACATGAGGCTACTTAATAACATAAGAGTCCATGGTGTTGAGGGTAGTATATTAGCATGGGTAGAGGACTAGCTAACTAATAGAAGACAGAGAGAGGTATTTTCAGGATGGCAACCTGTAACTAGTGGAGTGCCACATGGATCAGTGCTGGGCCACAAATATTTACAATATATATTAATGACTTGGATGAAGAAGTGAATGTACTATCGCCAAGTTTGCGGATGACACAAAAATAGGTGGGAAGGCAAGTGGTGAGGATGACACAAAGAGTCTACAGAGGGATATGGACAGGTTAAGTGAGTGGGAAAAAAACTTGGCAGATGGAATATAACGTGGGAAAATGTGAGGCAATGCACTTTGGCAGGAGGAATAGAGGAGCTGAATATTATTTAAATGGAGAAAGACTGCAGAAAGCTGCAGCACAGAGGGATTTGGGGGTCCTCGTTCATGAATCTCAAAAAGCTGACATACAAGTTCAGCAGTTAATAGGGAAGGCAAATGGAATGTTGGCCTTTATTTCAAAGGGAATGGAGTATAAAAATAAGGAAGTCTTGCTAAAACGATACGAGGCACTAATTAGACCACACCTAGAATACTGTGAACAGTTTTGGTCCCCTTATCTAAGGAAAGATATACTGGCATTGGAGAAGTCCAGAGAAGGTTCACTAGGTTGATCCCGGGTATGGAGGGATTTTCTTATGATGAGAGGTTGAGTAGGATGGGCCTGGGCTCATCGGAGTTTAGAAGAATGAGAGGCGGCCTTATTGAAACATATAAGATTCTTAGGGGGCTTGACAGGGTAGATGCTGAGAGGTTATTTCCCCTTGTGGGAGAGCCTAGGACCAGAGGGCATAATCTCAGAGTAAGGGGGTGCCCACTTAAAATGTAGATGAGGAGGAATTTCTTCTCTCAGAGTGGGGTCAATCTGTGGAATTCTTTACCGCAGAGGGCTGTAGAGGCTGGGTTATTACGTATATTCAAGGCTGAGATAGACAGATTATTAATCAGCAAGGGAATCAAGGGTTATGGGGAAAAGGCTGGAAAGTGGAGTTGAGGATTACCAGATCAGCCATGATCTCATTGAATGGTGGAGGAGACTCGATGGGCCAAATGGCCTACTTCTGCTCCTACATCTTATGGTCTTATCACGGTGCCCATTTTCCTGGTGTGTAAAATGGGCATAATGATAAGCAATTTAGCAAGGGAGAAGCCTGTGACTGAGTCGCATAGGCATTCACGCCACTGAAAAATTGGTCAGGGTCTTTCATAGATGGTCCTGATGGCCTCCTGGCCTCATATCAATATTGAAACGATGCCTAAAAGAATTCAAATGTTGCACAAGCGCTTTCTTTATGGGGATTCATTGACGTTAAATTCATTGTGTAGATCTTTGACCTGGAATTATCCTTGCATTTGCCCCAGGAAGACACACGCCATCAAGGTGAAAAACCTAAAAGATCACGGAATTTTGGATGTGAGCTCATGTACCCCTCCAGTTTTTCACGATTGCCTATCACCCCCTCCAGCCAAATTCTGCTCCTCAAGCGAAAAGGTCAAGCTAGCCTCCAGTGACAGAGCTTCATACTCAAGTTTCTGTAATTTCGCTTACTCAGATGCTCTCTCCAAATTGCAACCAGATTTTCAGGCACTGCAGGAAATAGAAACATTTTTTTCTGGTGTTTGATTGCTACTTCTTTTGAGCATTTTAAGCAAAAAAAAAAAGAGATGATCCTCACCGAGATCTGCTGGGCATTTTCCATTTCTTTGACTGGTTTTTCATGGCCTCAGTCTAAGTCACATTGAAAAATTGTCAAGCTTCCCAGATTGGTTCCATTTTCTCAGCTAATACTTGGGTTGTGCCACAATCTGTGGCAGGTTTTTGCGAAGATCGTTGAGCAATGTTGCCTTTCATTTTCAAATTCCTTCTCGATGGGATAAGGCACAAAAAAGAGAGCGCAAACTCTTTAGTTTGTCAACACAGGTCGCGAAAAAAAAAATGAAGCCCAGCTTTTCCAAAAACTTCAAAGCCGCCAAAATCATTTGTGCTAACATATGTTACTAATTATGACTTCCAATCTTTGAAAGCTTGCAGTTTTTGGAGCCTCCAGCGATATGCTGTTTGCAAACAACAATTCGCGACCCCACCAAACCGATTCTAAAATGATAGGTGAGGAGAAACGGGTACGGATTAAGTCTCAAACTGGATGCAATCAAAGCAGTCTGATAGGAACAAGGGTTTTGTTCCATTTGAGCTCAGATCCTGCAAGCTGGTAGAGTCTTTCTTCTCAATGGCTTAATGGAAACTCATGTAAGTGCAGCTGAGTTTTTGACTTCACTAATTATTAAGCCGAACGATTTAGTGGTCCCGGATTGGCACGAGTTTTGTTTGCCTGTTGCAGGCATTAATGGGCGTGCTTCATAGGGACATGGTTTTCTTTCTCGCTATGCTGTGGCAGAGCTGGTGTATTTTTAAATCCGAGGTCTGTTTAATTGGAAAGTGTGAATTAAGGAGACTAATGATTGGGCTGGGGTATGTTAAGGCAAAGAGAAACAGATTGGCTGGGAGTGGGTGCCTGGTCTCTGACACACGGGAGTGTGGCAAATGATGCCATACGCTCACACACAAGCTGTGTGTTCCAGCCTACGTGCTTCCAAGCATCTGCTATTTTTAATAGTACGCACACTTGGCACTTTTTCCCCCAATTCTGAAGCTAACTGTGAAATTTTACGGCTTTTCCAACTCAGCCTCAGTTTGACGATGCAAACAATGAGACAGTAATCAACTGGTCAATCCAGCCCACCCAACAAAATCGTGATACCTGGTTGGTTAGAGTATATACAACCCGACCCTTTTGAAACCATGCGATCTCCTGGGAGAGGTGAAAGAACAGATTAAAACCTAGGTGAATTTGAGGGAAAGAAACCTGGCCAATTTTATTTCAGCCTCTGGCCCAAGTTTTCAAAATTAGTCCTGGTGATCACTCTGGTCTTGACAATCCCTTACAGCATCTCCCTTCTGTGAGAAGTGAACTCGGCCCAGCCAGACACAGGTCCATTCTCACTATTGGAGACCCTCCCATTCCTGGACAAGAAACGCATATGATTTAAGGCCATACTCCAATGCAGTACTGAAGGAGTGCTGCCTTGTCTTTTGGATGAGGTATTAAAACGTCTGCCCCTTGAGGTAGATGGAAGAGATCTCAAGGCACTATTTTGAAGTAAAGCAGGAGAATTACTCCCGGCATCCTGGTCAATATGTTTCCCTCAGCCAACATTAGTGAAACAGAGTTATCTGGCCAGTAACACCTAGCTGTTTGTGGGATCCTGCTGTGTACAAAATGGCTGCCATTCACCTATATTAAGACAGTGATTGCACTTCAAAAGTATACCATAGGTATACATGAGTATACTTCAAAAGTATACCATGGATGTCTTGAGGTTGTGAAGAATGCTTTATCTTTTAACTTATGTAGATTTATCTCATTACTTAGGTTGCTGGTTTAATTTGTTTTGATTGGAATAAATGAGGAGTTCAAGACAATTCTGTGTAGCTGGAAATCTAAAACCGCCCTCCAAACCCAAATGAGGTAGCTACACCTCACATACTGGGCTCGGGACTGAGTATTACATCTTTTCAACCTTGCCTTGACCATCTTACATCTTCATTATCACTGTAAATCCTTTCTTATTAACACTGCATTATTTTCACTATTCTTGCCACGTCTTGCCATGTGAGTTTGCATGACATGGAATGATGTTGGATTCGGACGCTAAAACTAGTTATAATGTGTGGGGTTATTTTTAACAGGAAAAAGGCTGTCTTACATCTTACGTGTTAATAACAAAAAGTGCAATTCCACTCATAGATGCATTTTCAGGGAAGCTCCATAAATATTTGAGAGAAAGGAGCAGAAAGGTACGCTGATAGGGTTAGATGAAGATAGGTGCGAAGAGGCTCAACTGGAGCATAAACACTAGCATCGACCAGCTGGGCCGAATGGCGTGTTTCTGTGCTGCAAATTCTATGTATTACAATAGACGTGAGTTCTAAAAGATTGGCGACAGATGAAGTTCGAATTACACTGCAAATCAGACAAGCAAAATCTGAGCTGATTGACTCCATTATCCTCCTGCCAACTGAACTCTTACATTACGCAACATGGAAGAGTTTGGTTCCACCTAGAACTACCAAACTGGAAAGGACCATGAGTCGGCAAATTGCTCCACCACAGGATTCTGGGCGGTCCTCGGTTATTATATCACGTACGAGGATGGACAGTTACCGTTGCTGTCACAATGGCGACAGTCCTCATTTCCAACCACAGGAACTTTAACAAAGGAGAAATTGTGATCTGAGAATGTGACAGTAGAAACTGCGCAGACACAGCTTTAAAAGCTGAGCTTAGATTATATTTTTCCCAGTAATCATTAGCACACATAAGGCAAATCAGACATGCCCTTTTGTTCTACATATAACACCAGATTTTCTCCATGACTATAAATACAATCTGAGGTTTATTGCTTTCTCCCTTTTTATCTACATCCAATGACCCAAAAAGTAAAAGTGCTGCACCCTAGTGGCATGCAATCATATACTTGGCACCTATTCAATGTTTTATGAACCCTGCACAGAATTAGCAGGAAAATATCGAGTACTGCTGTCGCTCTATTTTCCCCAATTGCTGGTATGATTTTTTTTCTTCCAGTTCTTCCACTTGGTGCCTCTGCAGGATTTGCAAATGTCTTATTTCAGATAAAAGCTCCTGTGTTTACCACCTCTTTCCAAAAGAAGAAATCTAAGCTTCCGATAATAAGTTCTCACCCATTGTGGGGGCCTACTCGAATAGCTGGACAATTTTCTTGGTTTCTCAGAGTCAGTGATTCCCCCTGGGGTATGGATCATTTTGAGAGAAGCAAGAATTGGTTTCTGGAGGTCCGCACCCAAAGGGAGGGGCAATAACCAGTTTTGTCGATAGGTGTACTGATAAAACGCTTGACAGGAAAGAAATTGGAAAGACAGATCCTCAACTTCACGTGGGTAGAGTAACAAGAAAGGAACAAAGACAGATATGAAGGTCAGACAGTCTGATGAGGCAACCCATCCCAGTGACAGAAAACTGACCTTAAGTTCAGGGCTATAGGTTCATAGGAAATAGAAGCAGGAGTAGGCATTCATTCCCTTGAGTTTGCTCCACCATTCAATTAGATCATGACTGGTCTCCTATCTCAATGCCATTTTCCCACGCTATCCCCAGGTCCCTTGATATCTTTAATATCTAGAAATCTATCGATCCCTGTCTTGAACATACTCAATGACTGAGCCTCCACAGCCCTCTGGGGTACAGAATTTCAAAGATTCACCACCTTCTGTATGAAGAAATTCCTCCACATATCAGACCTCTTATTCTGAGTCTACGTCCTCTGGTTTTAGACCCCCCCAGCCAGGGGAAATTTCTACCTTGCTGAGCCCTATAAGAATCTTGTGCACTTCAATAAGATCACCTCTTATTCTTCTAAACTCTATTTAGCCCCTAGCTGCTCATACTCTGTTGTATGATGTTGTGTGTACTTGCAAGCCGTGGTAATGTAAAGGTGCTCATCAGAGCAAGGGTTAATGTGGATGGGAGAATAGCACAGCCCACAGTATGATGCATAGAGTCACATGGTAATAGACTGAGAGAACAGTCTAGAGAGAACACTCTGGAACCAGGCTGCATGGAGATAACAGCATGACAGTTACCTGGGATCTGTAAATCATTAAAGATTAACAGTTCATGTTTAAATATACAAGTCTCAAGATCTCATCATTAAGACACCCAAAGGACCCATATTACAACATACTCCGTAAGCAGAACCGCTTTCCTGGTCCTACCGATGTTGTTGGTACCTACGTGGACCACAAAACTGGATCCTACCCCCCCACTGCAAGTTCCTCTCCAGCACAGAGCAGATGTCCCGAACCCTGGTACTGGGCAGACAATGCAGCCTTCAGGGCTCTTGCTCTCAGCAGCAGAGAACAGTGTCTATTCCCCGTCTATACTGTCCCTTAGTACCACTACATTCCTATTAAGAGGTGTCAGCTGTGGCTCAGTTCATAGCACCCTCGCCTTTGAGTCAGAAGGTTGTGGGTTGATGTCCCACTCCCGGAAACCAAGAACTGTGAATGTACTCGAAAGAGTTACATGCGATCTGTTGATAACTCGAAAGAGTTACATTCCTATTAACTCCCCCCTCCTTGAATGGCTTCCTGTACCATGGCACCATGGTCAGTTGGCTCATCCATCCTGCAGCCCCCACTTTTGATCATACAGGCTGCAAGAATCTCAAACCTGTCGGACAATTGCATGGGCTGAGCCTCCTCCACCTCTGGCTCCTCAATCCCCATACCTGCCTCATTCACAGTCACACCCTCATATCCCTGACCATGGACCAAATCAGTTATCCCCATCCTAAGGGTTGTGATCATCTGCTGCAACAAAGTGTCCAGGTAACATTCCCCCTCCCTGATGTGCCACAGTGTCTGCAGCTCAGCCTCCAGCTCAATGACTCTGAGCCGACATTCCTCCAGCTGCAGACACTTATTGCAAATGTGTTTGCCTTGGATCACACAGGTGTATATGAGATCCCACATTCTGCAGCTGCCACACATCACCTGCCCTGCCATCTTTATAGCATTTACTCAATTACTCGTTTTTACTGATTAAATTTTAAATAACGTCTTTAGTCCTGCCTGTGTTGATATGCTTATTATTTCAATAAATGTTATGCTTACCCCGATTAAAATTCGCTAGTTATGATAAATGGGAAATACTCACCAGCAATATAAGCTTTACTAATATTAGTAAACCTTAGTACTACTAATAAAACTTTACAATTGCTAAAATTACTCGAATCTAGAAATGTAACATTGATCTTTCCAAAGGGCCAGAAGCATAGGTTATGTGATGTTGCTCATTAATGAGTCAGTGGCAGGTGAGCTAACAGTTACTATGCTTTGGTCAAAATCCATTGTTTACCTCAGGAAATAGTTGGAGGCTATTAGTGCCTCTGCAGGCAAAATAAGTTTTGCTGGCTCTCTCTTTGCTACAGTCCAGGCTGGGGAGAGAAGTTGTCTACTGGTTTTGTTTCTACTGGTCCCTGGTTTTGTTGATTGTAATGTATCCGCACAATGAGATGTGTGAGATTCCGCAAGGATGAGAGTTGAGCTTTTGTTCTATAACTGATGTTGGAAATTTCCAGAAACTGTAGCCAACTTGTAAATCATGTGAACTGTAGCAGCCATCTTTTGCTTCAGCAAAGTCCACTTTTTTGGATAGGGAAAAAGTAATGTTTGATTTAAACAGCTTGTGATCTTTTTTCATATCTTACGGACGTGGCAAGAAGGCTGAACAAGGAGAATTAACTTAGCATTAACATGGGATAGTATTATGTGGTTTATTATATTTTTCTGTCATTCATAAGAATGGATTTGAAGTGAGTTTTAAGTGTGTTTTAAGCATTACTATGGGTGATCATTAAGCTGCTGTATTATACAGACAGAAAATGTTCTGTTCATCATTTCCATGAAAGATTTCACATGTCTCAACAATCAATTTAGATCCACAAAGGGTGCTACTGTTATGTCTAGCCCTGAATTATCTTAGTGACTTAATATTCCTGAACATTTGGTGGAGAGACCACCGACAGGAGTGAAAACAGAACTTGACATAGTCTTTCCAAAACCGAGTGAGAGTAAGGCATTTTTTAAAAAATAAAAGAGGAAAAATAGCATAAATCCTGTATAAACTAAAATGGAAGTCAGACAGACCCTTAATGAGCATATGAAAAATTCTTTATAAAATAGAGTGAGGATATGATAAAAGGAAAGTTGGACAGGGCCTCCATAAAACAGAGGGAACATTTGGTAGGTTCTATACAAGCAGAATTTCCCCTTGTGGGGGAAGCTAGAACTAGAGGGCACAGTTTAAAAATAAGGGGTCTCCCATTTAAGACACGGACGAGAGAAAACTTCCTCCCGGAGGGAGGTTAGTCTTTGGAATTCTCTTCCCCAGAGAGCAACGGAGGCTATGTCACTGAACATATTCATGGCTGGATCAGGCAGATTTTTGATCTACAGGAGAGTCAAGGTTTGTGTGAGGGAAGCAAGAAAATGACGTTAAGGCCACACTCAAATCAGCCATAATGTTATTGGTAGCAGAGCAGGCTCAGCAATGGGGGGGTGGGGGTTGGTGGGGGGGTGGTGGGGGGGGTGGAGAGAGAGAGAGAGTTGAATGGCCTACTTCTATTTCTTGTCACCTTAGAATAAGAATTAGACAGACCTCTTGTAAACCAGTGAGAATTGGACAGGCCCATTGTAAAGCGAAATAAATTGGCTAATCCCTTTGTGACATACACTAAATCAGAGAGAACAAGATCAAAAGTTGGGGCAGACCCCCTTATTAAACATGGTGAATCGGGTTGACCGATAAAAATGCAAGTGGAATGGGCTTTTCCACTGAAAACATGTGCTAATAATTTTTGTTCTGTTCTAAAACGATTGGGACTGATACATTTGGCCATGTTTTGTAATGTTAAACTGTTACGGGTTATGTAACAGATTAATTGAAAACACATCCGAGAAACGCCATACTCTCTGTAAACGCAAACCCCAACATCTGCAAAAAAAGAACAAAGCTAATTGGTGTCTGCAGTCTCTTCCTGTTTATCCAAACTTTATTTGATCATCTGTATTTACACGATCACAGAAAACAGAATTCTGTTGAGGTACAAACGCTGGGTGCGATCTCTCTGTGAAAATAGAAGGGAGCCAAATCAAATATCAACTGGATGGCCTCCATTCTATTAATTGATAATGTGTAGGAAGGATAGGTTTAATTCACAGTGACACTCCTCAGTCCAAAATTCTCACTGTCCCATTTCACTAATTGGAATGGCAATAAAAAAAAAAAATGCAAATCTGGCAATTTAACCCGTGAAGCCTTTCGTCAAACTGCAATCCAAATCTCCAACGCGTAGCTGTTTTTAATGGTCAGAAAAGAACTCTCCACTGAATAATTGTCCTTCATGCCCCCCACATCCGATACTACCATTGGAACATCTGTTGCTCTTGTGAATCAGGAACTTTATGATATAATTTGTGGCCGAAACTTTGGCGAGGAGCCTTTTGGGATGAATGACTGAAGGACCCATCCAACTGCTGATTTGCAGATCCCAACAAGCTGCTGGCATGTGAACACAGGTTGCTGCAGGATATGTCCCAAAGCAGCTCAAGGAGAAACAGAATTAGCTCTGACACCCCGTGTACTAGGGAATATCAGTGTCTTAAAGACTTAGAAGAATTTTCTCACTCTCCAAAAACAGTCAGATTAGCAACCTGTAAATGCATCAATTCAACAACACAATTAAGTGTGAAGTTTAAATCAGAACAAGCAAGTTCTAACAGAACTGAGCTGATCAAATGCTTACTTTAGAATTTAGTACTTGTTAAAAAAAACTTTTGCCTTTGATCCGCAAAATAACTTATCACGCGGGACACTGAGCATCGCAGTATCAGCCTTTTGAAGAAGGTAATGTCAGTCTCAATGAATATTGTTCCTGTTAAGCTTCAAGACCCAATGTGCTTGCAGGTACTTCCATTCAGATGGAGTTCCACTAACATGCACCATATTATTCTGAGAGCAGGTACCACTAACGGCTTGTTCACTGGGCAGGACCATTGTTGGTGAGTTTAATTGATGACACCTTTAGTGTCACAACAACTGGAAGCCACATAATTCAGTCAAGCCATAAATTCCCAACACCTAGTCTCTGCCTTACATCCTGAAGGAGTACATTTTACAAAATGACCAGCTCTGATATGTTAATTCATGTAAATGTCAAATGTTCCATTGCATAAAGTCATCATTCCCAATAAAATTTCAATAAATTCCAATGCTTAAAAATGATAGTTTCAATCAAATTTTTCCATTGTACAATTGCTAAAACCTTGCAGCTGGACCAGTTCAAGTGAACACATGTTACTCCAAATGTGTGCAAATACAATCGCGCAGCAGGAAACTCTCTGAGCAGGTGCTTCTTCAGGCAATATATTCTTCACTGGAGGCTGTTTTTGCCTTTATGGAATCCATCATCATCGATCTCCTCCTCGTGGTTATTATTTCAGCCTTCAACAGACCAACAGTAGACTCTGCCCCATGAATCACCCACAAGTAGTTTAGCATGATTCCTGTAAGGAAGGAGTCAGAGACTATTAACAATTTCTGAACTCATCAAGGTGAATAATGGCAGTGCGGCTCAAAGAATCTCTTTTATTTTCACTTGAAGTGCCAACGTGTAGGCTAGGATTTCTGAGATGCTCAGAGCTCTACTTTATTCCAACCCTGTGGAGGCATCCTATATACTGTCGGCTTATTTAAATCTCAGTTATTTTCCGTTTAGGCTTTCCATTCTATATCATCTTCGCGGCAGAGCCGTTCAAAATAAGGGACAAGTGCGGGACAGGGTAGGTCACTGGGAAACCATAGTGGAATGAGAAGAACTCATCCATCACTTGTGACCCTTAACAGATGCCGCAAAGAAAAGATCAGACTGCACTTTAATTCAAGCAGCGCGTGTAAAATTGAAAAATAGCCTTCTAAGCCAGTAGGCTACTCAGCTGTCTGACTGTTAACGGCTAAAGTTGTCTGTCTCCCCCGGTGGTTACAGAGGCCAGGAAGATCCCAGATTGTGCCGTGTTACTTGATGTCAGGTGGGCCAAAGGAAGGGATCCTACAATTGGCCTCAGGACCCCTGGGAAAAGGAGGAGAGAAATGATCAGCCGAGGTTCCTGCTCCTGATTGTTTGCTGGCAGTGATGGAATGTCGGAAAGGGATGGGATCCAATGATGCCACCCTGCAACAGTCCAGCAGCTCTGGGACACTCTACGTGAAGAGCGGCTATTTGGTGTGCAGTGTCAGGGGGTGGCTGGTGTGCGTGTGGCATCATCCTGTGGCATTGCCCTCACAGTAGAGGAAACTACAGAGCGAACAAAGACTATGGTGTGCCTGTGGATCACTCCAGGAACCAACATCCCTCAACCCCACTCCTTCAAAAACCTGTGCAGCTCTCTCATCATCTGCCTCATGGAGAAGCCTGTTCCCAAAGGTTCACCACCCTCCTTGTCGAGCTGTTAATTTTAAGCTGCAAGTGCTTCCATTTGCTGCTCATGACCCAGGCTTCTGAAAGAGGGAAGGGATTGGATGCACTCCAAAAAAAAGTGACCAGGCCCTGCAGAAAATGCGGAGTTTGGCTGCATGTTCAATTCTCAACATTCAATTCGAACCGATTGAAGAAGCACTAACTACTCTCGCCTTTGAATCAGAGGGTTGTGGGTTCATGTCCCACTCCCGGAAACCAAGAACTGTGAATGTACTCGAAAGAGTTGCAATCTGTGACTGTTGATAACTCGAAAGAGTTACAATGTCCTGAATAAAGTTAAGCTTCACTTGGAAGAAGAACTGCATTGGGGAGGGGGGTTTTTTCTCCCTCTTCCCAGCAGCTTTCTAAATGGCGATAAAACGCTCCCACTCATGGTCAGCAGGACATTTGGGGGGGGTGGGGGGGGTACAGAACTGAGAGGAGTGATGTCCAGACCCCTGAGGTTGCTGTGAGCTGTGATCCCTGGGTCTGAAATGCACCCTCTGCCGAAGTCTCATGAGCGTGTGAGAAGAGCAAGCCCTTACCTGGAGATGGCCAGTGCTGTGATAGCAGGAACCCTCTTACTCGGCTTCCCCGGCAGCCCATTGTTCCTGCTCAGCCTCCCACGGAAGGCAAGGTGCCGCTCCCACCCGTGACCTGCGGTGGAGGAACATTAAAAGCCGTGGTCATGACTTCAGTGGAGATATGCCCGACAAGTAGATGGCAGAACAGGTAGCGCTCGCAGTATAAACACCCAGGGTTAATCTCTGCCTGTCCGGTAATGTGAGGGGATGTCCCAATTTAATTACATTTTAATCGCGAAGCTGAGCTCTAACCAGGAATTCGGATCCCTGCATTATTAAATGCTTTCTAACTTGCAGAGTCAGGTCGGCAGTGACTCATCCTTGGTTGTTTGTGTCTCTCCTCTGTTCATCTCTTATGGCTAAACAAACAAAAATAACATCGCAGTGAATAAGTAACAGCCAGAGCAGCAATTTTCCTGCTCCAACTCTGGCTAGAAAGTATTGCGATGATAATTGAAGCCATCATCACCTGGAACAATGGGGAAATTACTATTTCATTCCCAGCCACATACCATTGCGCCAGGTACAAACCTATAATTACCACTTATTTTTTTGTTAGCAAAAGGAAAAAACAAAGTTTGCAGACACGGTGGTGCACAGTGACTGCAAAGTCATGCACTGAATTTGAACCAATGGGCCCGGATTGAGATTTTAAATGTTATATTTTTCAAGACTTTTTTATTTTTCACGTTGTCTCCCGCTCCAACACTCACCACTTCTGAACCAACAAGATGGCTGGACAAATCCTCCTGGAGCCCTGCTAATGCTGCTCCTGAGTGAGCTCTTAGGAGGCCACTGACAGTCTGCTATTCCCTCCCCCCTCCATTATGGAGAAGTGCCTGACCCCCCACCCACTGCTTGCCCTTGGCATATCTGAGGTCATTTGCTATCCAGGGAGTCTGCAACAATGCACCTTGGTCTGCTCTGTTGATAGCAGATTTTAAGGGAACCCGAACTATTGGGGTCAAACGCCTCTCAGTGGGCACATGGTTCTTAGTTTGATCTCCGTTGAGTTCGCCGGTCTCAGTTTGGGCAGCAGTGGGCGACTGGCCTCAGTGTCCCAGACAGGGTAAAATAAATCAGTCAGGGTCCTCACTCCCGCTCGCTATCCCAGTGGATTTTTGGAATCTATGGGATATGGGGAATCGCCCGGGAAGGCAAAACTGAAATGAATCAGTCACGATCTCACTAAATGGCAGGGCAGGCTGCAAGGGCAAAACGGCTGTCCCCTGCTCCTATTTCTTATCTTCTGCTAGAAAGCATTTGTATCCCAACATCGAGTGAGAACAGGGTCGGCAATGCCTTTTTGCAGCTGAACATTCTGCTGATGCTCCCTGCCTAGTCTCTCACATGAAAAACAGTCAGGAAGTAGGGCTAATCGCCTTGTTCCTTGTTCGTCCTGCTTTCTACCCTTAATGCCAGAGGAGGTGGTGGAAGCAGGTACGATAGTGGTGTTTAAGAGGCAACTTGACAAATACATGAATAGGATGGGAATAGAGGGATATGGACCCCGGAAGTGCAAAATGTTTTAGTTGACGGGCAATATGATCGGCGCAGGCTTGGAGGGCCGAAGGTCCTGTTCCTGAGCTGTACTTTTCTTTGTTCTTTGTTCTATTAGCACATTTCTTAGATAATATCACCACCTTCAACACCTCTTTGTCCTTTTGCCTATGACATCTTTTGGTTATCTCCACCTATCACTGGCCCTCTATCCAGCTCTACCTGTCCCAACCCCCCCTTAAACCAGCTTATATTTCACCTCTTTTCTATTTTTCCTTAGTTCTGTTGAAGTCATACGGACTCGAAACGTTAACTGTATTCCTCTCCGCAGATGCTGTCAGACCTGCTGAGTTTTTCCAGGTATTTTTAGTTTTTGTTCAGGAAGTAGTAGTACTGGAGGGTTGTTGTAAGATATGGAAAGATACCCAAGTGTATATTGCTAACTTTTTAAAAAGATAGGGAGAGAAAAGGTGGGGGTGGGGTTGGGAGGTGCGGGTGGGTCAGGTTTTGAAGAAGTGCCAAACAATTTTTTGAGTATGCCAGTTGATGTTGATACCAGGATACTGGAAGCGTAATGGGCATCATGTAGAAACAAATCAGGCTATTGTAAGTCTTTATAAAGCCTGTGTCAGCTTCCACAATGGATGTCATTTGGTTCAGGAAGAGGCAGGAATGCCATGCAGTTCCTAGAGGTTTAATGCAGATTTGCTGGGATGTGCACTGAGACTAGTTTCCTTCTGTATTAAGTGTTCAAGTTTTTAGAAATAAGAAAGGAAACTCAGAGGTAGAGATTATTGTTTGTTGATATTGGTAAACAAATGGGATTAATTCAGATTTCTCCTCCATCTGTTACTTGAATAGAGGTACTACACTTTGAAAATAAAATGGATTAATAGCTCAATTAACGAGAAATATGAGTTAAGAACATGGGAATTTCTACATGATAATAGCCCAAGCAGTTCTTTGATACAATAATAATGAAGTTATTGACTAATTATAGGAATTAATCTCTATCAGTTAGTCTAAACAGGCCTAGATTTGAAAGGAGGAAAAGCCCAGTGGTAGAGCGCTTTGGGAATCCTAGGTCCAAAGTTACCTATTCCTCCCAAGCCATGACACATACCACAAATTATTCATATATTGTATCCCAAAATGTTATTTATGGAAATAAATTTGCATTTGAGTGAATCAATATTGTCAGCTTTCACTGTGTCCTGAGGGAGCCTGTTCTATACATTGAACACTCGTTCACTGAAATATTTCTGTAGATTAGTCCTGCCATTAACGCTTTTTAAGCTCCTCTGGTTCTAATGTTCTGTATAAGGTGAAACAGCTTGTCCTAGGTCTGCATTATCTAGTTAGACACAATCACCTATAGCAATACCTACCCCTTGTATGATTGCAGTTTGCTGTCTGCATCAGAGGCAGATTTTTACACTCATTCTATCTATAGATGTCGCTCCCAATAATCTGACACTAGACAATATGTCTTTAGCATTTTGCCAGTGAAGTTCTATGCTATTTGTGCGATTCCCCACGCACACTTCCATTCAGTCACTTCTTATTTATAATTGATGAATTTCCCTACAGTGCTCTTTCAATAGATCAACTAATGTTGTAGCCTGAAATGAATATATAGATTTTTATGCTGTAATTCGCTATTCATTCTTGAAACACAATTAACTTCCTCGGGGCTGGTGGACGGGATTCTCCAAGGCACCAAAACTTCAGGCTCAAATTTAACTTCATAAGTTCGGCTTGGGGTCAGTAAGCTTCAGTTTCTTTTACATTCCACCGATCCTCTCTTAAAAGTGCACAAACCTCTTCTTTGGCATTGGCAGCCAGCTGGTGGGTGGGTAGGAGGGAGGGAGACTAGATGGTGAATGGCTGTAAGCTATCTATTGTGGAGAGCATCATAGTTGAGGCTAATCCAATCCTCAGCTAACATTCACATCCCAACACGTTGCGGGATATGGGATGTCGTTTGGGGGTGGGAGGTGGCCAGAGGGCGGGAGCGGGGCACTCAATCGTCATCAGACGTGGAACTGGCTGGTTTTGTTCCCTTCGATCTAAAGATATTGTAGTTCCTAACTGAGATCAATGGAGGTCCAGGACTGAACCTGGCGTCTTCTGGTCCAAGTCATACCACTTAGGAAGCACAAAGACACTTTGCTATTCTTTGTTCCCAATCACAGTATGAAAAATTGGAGTCGATGGAGTTTTCTGCAAATGACCTAGAGGAATCCCAGCTTCAAAGACAAGCCCTTTATTCATTCTCCTGGGCGCTTTATTCAATTGGTCTTTGGAGTTTTCCTGACTCCTACCTCCTCCCTACATGTCCTTGTTCATCTGGGATGATCTGGAGTGGAAGACTACAGGTCCCAGGAAGGCTGCATTGTTCATTCTGAATTTCAACTTCTCTCATTTCCATTGAGTTCTCTTCCACAGCCCAATGAGAGGCAGAGTAAACCTCAAGGGTGAGAACCAAATCTGACAGTTGCTTCTGGGATGGCTCACCACCCCCTTCTTGGACTGCAGCAGTTCAAGGCGGTGGCTAAGGGCAATTAGGGATGGGCAATAAACGCTGGCCTTGCCCACAATCTCACATCTTGAGCACACGTTCTTAAAGGAAGAGAGAGAGAGAGAGAGGTTGAGAGGAGGTGGTTTAGTGGGGAGGGGAATTCTAGGTGGTGGAAGACATGGCCAGAAATGGTGGGATAAAAAACAAGCATACCATAGGTAAGATTGCAGCTACCTTTTTCAGGAACACAAGAAGATTGTTGGGCATTGGGACTTCTGGCTTTGTTCTCCAACAGCAACCAGGAGGCCAAGGACAGCAGCCAGACCTGCAACAGTTCCACCCCGAGTTTCTGGGGAAAAGCCATGAAGGAGATGAGTCTACACCAGGGATCAAACAGGCCTTGCTAATGACCAGATCCACCAGATTCAGGCACATTGCAGGCAAAGGAAGAAGAGCAATATCATGGTGAGAAATTTCCACCAGAATTAAACTTTATTAAAAAAAAAAAATCTATTACTTGGAAGCGTTGGAGACGGAGTATCCAGTGTTCAACAATATTCTGTGCCTGGTGGGCACTGCAGGGATGACAGTGAATATTGAATACTGGCAATATTATTATAAATTTACTGATTTCCTTTTTTTTTGATGGTGGCTTAGTTCTTTATTCATTGCTCTCCTATTTTGGCTTAGGTTTGGTGACACTGCGCCGGTGTTACGGACAGCGTTATGCTGTTCAACATTGCAACTTGCAGCATTTTTGTTCAGAAAGCAGCAAAGGACAGTCCTTAAAGGGCAGAAAATGCCTATATTGCCGTGCAAACCACTGATTATCTGCAAACTCTTCAGTCCTGCATTAACCAGAGCAACATTCTACGGAGGATAAGCTATTTGACGCATTGTGCCTCTGTCAGGTGGAGACGCCATATGCCGCTTAAACATTACCCTTGTTTTCTGAGGCTGGTTCTCCATCGTTCTTGGTGACTTGTAATCTTCTATACTCTGTCCTCCATAGCTATAAATTGAAAATAAAGCAGAGTTTTACAAACCTTCTCCTTAAGATTCGCAAAAAAATAAAACAAACAACCCTGCATTAGCTAACCACAAAACGAAGCAGCAGTTGATCTGTGCTCTGGTGCAGCACCTCCAATAAATAATTCAGGAGAATTTTCTTCAGCCAGTGAGTGGTGAGAATGTGGAGCTGGCTACTATATGGAGTGGCTGAGGCAAGTAGCATTGATGCCTTTATGGATAAGTAGATGAGGGAGAAAAGAATACAAGGGTATGTTGATAGAGTTAGATAAGGTAGGGCGGAAGGAGTCTTAATTGGAGTATAAACACTGTCAGAGATCAGTTGGGCCAAATAGTCAGTTTCTGCAATGTGAGCTCAATGTACAAAATCAAAGAACTGGTTGGAAGGACAAGGCCCCTGATTGAACCGAGGTCAAGAAGAAGAGAGGAGATAAACTAAACTATAGACCTATTCTTTGGTTTTAATAGTCTGAGGTTTGTCGAACAGACAGATGAGATAAGGAGTTCTGATGGTTTTCATGTCACCAGAAAAACAGGAGACGGGACAATAAAATGACATTTTAAAATGGTGAGGGTTGAGGGAAGTGGAAAAATGTGCATCACACTTTTCTCATTTCACTCTTCAACACACAAGATTGAAGGAAGGTGCCCACCAACTGAAACCTGTTCAATAAGGAGCTCTACATTGGGGTAAAGTCCCAGATAGGCACAACTGGAGTGGAAGATTCAGAGATGTACAGAACCTTTACATAAAGATATGTCTGCTGTCCAAGTCAGCCATTTAACTCTTCAATGCATGGACATTTTAAAATACTTAAAAGTGTTAAATTGGAATAGAGTAATTGTACAGAGGTCTAATAAAACATGTGCTTTGGGTTGTGCTGTGTTCTATGTGTAAGGTAAAATGATTCCAAATATTGTTCATTAAAGGATTATAAGAAACAAAATCCATTTTCTATTTGTCAAACACATTAGTAAGATAACACATTTCAATTATTGCTCTTATCATTTAACTTTTACAAATGAGGGAGATAAATGCAATGTGGGAGATAGCCATGGGCTGTGTAAGGTTCACACGATATCATCTGTTCAGTGCAAATTGTCCTTTTTCAAAAAAAGTGTTCTAAATGAAGATAGAAACTGCAGAGGAAGGTAAAAAATACAGATGTTTGTAACTGCAAAGGGTGTGCATACCATAGTTACGAGGAACCCTGGCTGTTTTCCCCTCCTATCCCTTCCTCTAGAGTTCAACTGCTGTCCTGACTCAGCATAGATCAGGTAAAGAACCTCGGAGCTTCCTGGTCTGTAGGAATCAGTACCACTCTAAGGGCTGCATTAACTGAATGCTGAGCTTTGTGTGATGGGCACAGATTGGTGATGTGGGAGTGGAGGTACCTGTACCTGCATCTGACCCACGGGCTTGGGTCTTAGAATTCAGCATTCCTGACTTGCATTAGGAGTGCTTATTATAAACTTTTTCACAGCCAGGTCTTGATATTGTGACCAGAGCAATTCAAACCATAGAAAAGTTACAGCACAGAAAGAGGCCATTCAGCTGAAAAAAACTAGCCGCCCATTCTAATCCCACCTTCCAGCACTCAGTCCGTAGCCTTGCAGGTTACAATTGCAAATTACACAGGTAATTTCTAATGGAAGGGCAGCAATTGGGCATTGGCGTTGAGGGGCACTGGCGTTGAGGGGCATGGGCGCTGTGAGGACTCTGCCTGAGTCCTCAATCCCGACTGACGCCTAGCGCCCTTCCTACAGTGTAAGCGCACGTGGACATAAAGTGGGGACAGGCTCCTTGCTTGTCTGTGATGCTTTCCATAACTGAATGGCACACATATACACACAAGTCATTTGGATGAGGAAGCAGCAGTCCCCCTATAGAAAACTAATGTGAGTAAGTTCCCTTGGGGCGGGAGAGGAGGAAACGGGGGAAGCTGGGATTTTCACCGAAGACTATCACAGGAGAAAATGATGTGATAACACGCAGGACTGTGGCTTATTTGACCCTTGGCACCGTGTCATGTCGACCAAAAGGTGCCAGCGCTTTACCTGCTGTTGGTGACACTTACTCGTACGACGCCGTCAGCACATCCTGTCACGACGACATTGCGTGAGTCCCATTCATGCACCTCGGTGAAGCAGCAGCACAAAATCTCCCCCGTCATCTCTGAGGAGGTGTTGACGCTTGCAATCGGCTGCCCGTTGATTGTCCACAGGTGCAGGTATGTCCCTGCGCAGGAGGCAATGTCACCCTGGAGCATTAGAACAATGATTGGTGAGCTGACTAAGCACTACTGGACTGTACATTCAGACCGCGTTGTATGAGGAGGGATTGGGTCGACTAGGTCTGTATTCACTGGAGTTTAGAAGAACGAGAGGAGATCTCATTGAAACGTATAAAATTCTGACAAGGCTGGATGCAGGGATGATGTTTCCTCTGGCTGGAGGGGTCTAGAACAAGGGGACACAGCCTCAGGATATGGGGTAGGCCATTTAGGACAAAGATGAGGAGAAACTTCTTCACACAGAGGGTGGTGAACCTATGGAATTCTCTACCACAGAGGCTGTGGAGGCCAAGTCACTGCATATATTTAAGGAGGAAATAGATTTCTAGACTCTAAATGCATCAAGGGATACAGGGAGAGAGCGGAAGTATGGCGTTGAGATAGAGGATCAGCCATGATCTTATTGCATGGTGGAGCAGGCTCGAAGGGCCGAATGGCCTACTCCTGCTCCTATTTTCCATGTTTCTATGACATGCAGTGTGTTACAGGGTAAAAAGTGTTCCGGGCTTTTAATTCTCAAGCCTTTCCGTCCTGATGGTTCGACTCTTGCCGTAGTACAGCCCCAGGGGCATCGACAGTCCTCCCAGGTCCGTCACTCCCCCCCTCCACACCACTATGCCGAGTTCCTCAATCAGGCACTGAGTGCCTTTGAATGAGGGACACTCACTCCCCGGGAGCCCGCAAGCAACCCTCTACAGATTTGTTTGTCGTGCTTCCCACAAGGCAAGCCCACTGCTGGGTTAATACCAGTGGCAGTGGGATGAGACCCTTAAGTGGGCATTAGTTGCCCGCTTAAGGGGCTCAATTGGTGGCAGAGTGAGAAGGCCATCCACGGACGTTCCCACCATGGAGTGGAGATGGTAATGTCCCCATGCCACCAAACTTGCCACTGGGGAGGGCATTAAACTCCACCCCCTCGTTCCTTGACCTGTGCTCAACCAAAGGTTGTGGGTAAAATGAATGAATCTTCCAGGAGAGGGTTCCCAGTGAGACTGTCATCTGTGCTGGGGGGGCCCTCCAATATTTGGCGGGGAGGTTGGGGAGTGGGAGGAGTGGCCTCCACAGCCTCTGTGGTAGAGAATTCCATAGGTTCACCACCCTCTGTGTGAATGTGGCTGCTGCAGGACTAAGACACTTCAAGCAACTTAAAAAGCCAACCTGCCTTAGGGAAAATAAATACCACCAGGTTTCCCAGCAACGTGGCAGAACCTGTTTCCGTGGGAGAATTCAATAATTGGCTTTTCAGCTATAAAATTTAAAACCCCTCTGCTTGGCCGTAGCAATACTGGATGTCAGTGCAATGTTGGTGAGGCTAGAAAATATGATGCATGCTGTAATACCCAATTCACATATACCTGTCTGTCTATGGGCAATTTTCTCCAAAATATAGGAAGAGGAGTAGGCCATTCAGCCCCTTGAGCCTGATCTGCCATTCGATTAGATCATGGTTGATTTGTATCTTAACTTTGTCTAACTGTTTTGGTTCCGTCACCTTTAATAACCTAGCCTAACAAAATATTACATTTTTTGTTGACCCTGGAAATCGGAAACTGCACCCCACCCCACCCCAAACTCAACAGCTTTTTTTTTTGGTGGGGGGGGGGGCAGTTTCTAATTTCCACTATCCTTTGTGTGAGGAAATGCTTCCTAAATGGCCTAGATCCACCTTTAAGGTTATGCCCCCTTGTTCTTGAGTCCCCACTAGAGGAAATTCTTTTGGTCTATTTACCCTATCAACTTCTCCAGTCATCTTTTACCCGTTAACCTTCCATTTTCAAGAGAATACACGCCTCGTCTATGCAGCCTATCCTTCTAGCCTCTAAATTTCATGCCCAATGACCTTAAACTGCATCTGAAAGGCAGCATTATCAAAGTGTTTGATTACCCACCAACAACAACTTGTATTTACATTTCTAACATAATAAAATGTCCCAAGGCACTCCACATACATTATAAAGCCAAATTTGACATTAAGCCACATCTGCCAATATTAGAGATGAGGAGCAAAAACTTGGTCAAAGAGGTGGGTTTTAAGGAGCATCTTAAAGGAGGAAAGGGAGGTGGAGAGGTTTGGAGGAGGAATTCCAGAGCTTAGCTGAAGGTACAGCCACCAACATTGGATCAATTGAAATCAGGGATGCTCAAGAGACAGGTTTCCACTTGCAGGGGTCTTGTGGGTATTCAGAGGCAGATGTTGACCTTTTATGTGCAATAATCCAAAGCTTTGGTCACATCTTTGAAGAGAAGTATAATTTAAAGAGCAGAAGAAACAATAATTTTCTAAATATAAGGTAGCCAACAATAAATCCATTGGGGAATTAAAGAGAAATGTATTTATTCTGTAAGCGGTTGAGGCGAGTAGCCTAGATGCAGTTGAGGGGAATTGAGATAAACGCAGGAGGGGGAAAGGAATAGAAGAAAAATTAATAGGATTAAATGAAGAGGGGTTGGCAGAGGCTCAACTGGAGCATAAAAACTGATAAAGACCAGTTGGGCTGAATGGAATGTTTCTGTGCTGTAGACTCTATGTAATAAATGGACTGCAATAAGAGAGTCAGGCACAAGATTTTATCCTTAGTCAAGGAACAGAGGTTCCAAAGTGCTTGTTGTAGAGTCACAACATGTAAAACTGGATCGGGATCCAGTTTCAAGTCTTGGCAGTTCAGCAAGTGAAGTGATGCCAATCCCAGATTAATGGGCAGCCATGCCCCTTGTCCTCATTTTTGCAGCAAAGGTGCTTTTGATAGAAGCCAAAAATTGCAATAGAATGACAGACTGCTGTCGCCTAAGCCCCTTGCTCATCGGTTTCTTCTGGGTTTTTTTTTAAATATGTTCTGTTTTTATGTTAAACTTGCTTGCTTGCACACGACAAATTTCTGGCACTAACAGGGTCTCTGTGGTCACTGGACACCAAATTAAATTTTGGTCTTATTTTCGGTTCTCTCAGCTGCTTAATCAGCCAATTTAGGACTGGGGAAATATAAGCCCATAGCATGAAGTAAATAGCTGCATCTGTGAAATAACTACGAGATGGAATAACTACCCACAACACCAGATAAAATTACAATGAGGTAACTATAATGAGACACAGATATTACACGTGGCGTGTAATTATTGTAATCCCAATTCTAATTTTCAGGCTACGTGGCTCCTATGTCACAAATGAAAACAGAAAATCCTGGCAATACTCAGCAGGTCTAGCAGCATCTGTGGAGAGAGGAACAGAGCTAACATTTCAGGCATGTGCCCCTTCACCAGCTCCCATGCCAGCCTTGGCTCAACGGATGGCACTCTGTGCTCTGAGTCAGAAGGTTATGTGTTCAAGTCTCACTTCAGGGACTGGAGCACAAAATCTAGGCTCCCGTTCAGTGAGATGTTGGAAGTGCTGGCTTTTGGATGAAATATTCAACTCAAAGCCCCACTTATGTGCTCTGGTGGATGTAAATGATCCAATGCCCCTATTTTGGGGGGAAAAAAAAGCAGGGGAGTTCGGCTGGTGTCCTGGCCAATGTTTATCCCCCAGTGAACATCACAAAAACAGATTATCCAGTCGTTTTCGCATTGCCAGTTGCTTATGCGCAAAGTGCCTGTTGCATTTCCTACATTCCAATAGTGAGCACTGTTCAAAAACTACTTAATTGGCTATAAAACGCTTTAGAATGTTTGAGGTCGTGAAAGGCACGATACAAATTCAAGTTTGTTTTTTTAAAAAGTGACATCTATAATAATTAACTCCTGACTAACATGTAATGAATCAAGATCTGTGGAAATCCTTCCTATTATCCTTCAACATTTTAACCCATGAGCAGGTACCATTGTCAGGACCCTTTGCAGACACATTGGAACACCACCACCTGGAAGTTCCCCTCCAAGTCGCTCATCATCCTGACTTGGAAATATATCGGCCGTTCCTTCACTGTCGCTGGGTCAAAATCCTGGAACTCCCTCCCTAACAGCGCTGGGGGTGTACCTACACTACATGGCAGCAGTTCAAGAAGGCAGCTCACTACCATCTTCTCAAGGGCAATTGGGGATGGGCAATAAATGCTGGCCCAGCCAGCGACACCCACAACCCATGAATGAATTTTTAAAAAAGATACCTGTGACATTGCAGCCAGGAGATTGCTCTCCCCATTCAGGAACAATTCCATTGATGCAACAGGGGCTTTGACTTTTTAGCTCTTTGGGGATGGCTGCCCCTAACTGAGCAAAGGAATACAAATGATCGATGGGGTAAAGCATATCCAGCAGGTCAGGGGTCAGTCCAATTTTTATAGTGATACATTAGTGAATCTCTGGTAGTGTTAGGTTCCCTCAGTACTGCACTTTAACTGTCAGTCTTAAATTATATTAGCACACCATCCAACAGCTTCAACATTCACTCCCACCACCGCTGATGCACAGTGGCAGCAGTGTGTACCATCTACAAGATGCACTGCAGCAACTCACCAAGGCTCCTTCAACAGCACCTTCCAAATCCGTGACCCACCGAGCAGATAGATGGGAACACCACCAACTGGAAGTTCCACTCCAAGTCACTCACCATCCTGACTTGGAAATATATCGGCCGTTCGTTCACTGTCGCTGGGTCAAAATCCTGGAGCTCCCTCCCTAACAGCACTGTGGGCGTACCTACACTACATGGACTGCAACGGGTCAAGAAGGCAGCTCACCGCCACCTACTCAAGGGCAATTAAGGATGGGCAATATAAATGAAAGAATTTTAAAAAAAACAATCCTTCAGTCCCAAAGAGGGGCTTTAAGTTACATCCTCAGAAGCAAGACTGCTACCATTTAAGCCAAGGGAATTCATGTTTCCTTCACGTGGATGGGTTTTAATAGAAGAGGAGCGATGGGATTTAGGAGTACACATTCACACATTATGAGAAATAGCAACACAAGTTAACAAGGCCAGAAAAAATGCAAACAAAGCACTTGGGCTAATTTCTGGAGGAATATAATTGAAAAGTGGGAAGTTAGGTTTGTTTAGAATCTTGAGGCTATTGTGCACCATTCTAGTCTGTTCATATTAAACAAAGGATATAGAACCACCGAAGAAACTGCAAAAACTGGTTTGCAAGGATGATATCAGAACTGAGAGGGTCCAACCTAGCCACAAAGGCCGATATTAGAGATGATGAACAAAATCTTAAAGGGTTAAACCATCAGGGACTCTAGGAAAGTGAAGGCTGAGAAGTGACCTAATAGAGGTTTTTCAAATTATGAAGCAGCTAGATAGAATAGACAAAGAGAAGATGTTTCCACTTGTGGCAAAGTCAAAAACTAGAGAACATGAAAAAAAGATAGTCACTAACAAATTCAGTAGAGAATTCAGGAGAAACATCTTTATCCAGAGAGTGGTTAGAATGTGGAACTTTCTACTACATGGAGTAGTTGAGGCAAGCAGCATTGATGCATTTAATGGGAAACTAGATAAGCACATGAAGGAGAAAGTACATACAGATAGGGTTAGACCAAGTAGGCTGAGAGTAGGTTTGTGTGGAGCATGAGCACTGGCAGACCTCTTGGGGCTAAGTGGCCTGTCTCTGTGCTGTAAATTCTTTGGATTTCTATGTAATGCTCTTTTAACCAATGGCAGTGTGAGATGGGGCAATGGGATTCATCCCAATATTTTTCTGGCACACACAAAGACCCTAATTGGAGGATCTAAAGTCTGAGAAAGGGGAAGAAGCCAAACCCAGAGTCCTTGAGAGAAGAAAGGCCCATCAGAGGGAAAGTTGCTTCAGGAGATGGGATGGTTGAGATTAGTGATGGATTGTGATTATTTTTTTCTTCTGATTGGTTCACTATTGTACACTGCAGTTTAGGGCGATTAATGAGAGTTTGTTTTCTTTCTCCCCCTCAATTGTGATTTCTTTCCCTCTCTTTATTTTTCTTTCTGCATCTGATTTGACTTTAAATTCATCCCCTTTCTCTGCTGTCCCTCTGTTTCTTTCTCAATCATTAAATCTCATCGGTTAAGGGGCCAGATTGCTGGTCACTGAGCTCATTGGTACTTTCATATCCTCAATGCACCATTGTCAGTTTGCTCTTCCATCAAGTTACAATGGGCAAAACATTTTACAGCTGAAGGGTGCAGGAAAGTCTAAATGATGAAGTACACTGCATGTTGCCTCGCTCCTGCTAGATTTCAGCCGCGTTTTCTATTTTAAATTTGCTGATTTTAGATCATCCAATTTTGAACTAACCAGTAACAGAACTAATGTACATTGGATCACTTATGAATACGTCAATCTTGGGTGAGTCTCAAATTGAGTAAGATCATCCCACTAATCCTTTGAAAAAAAGCCAGACCATTTCTATCTCTGACACTACAAACAGGGTAATAAACTTTAGCCAGCTCTAAACATTTTTAAATTGCAAAAGATTATACTCTCTGCAATATCATACATTTTTATTAGAGTATAATTTGGATTCGAGGATATTACCCAGCTATAAATGGCACCCGTGGCAATAAAACATTATAAGAACAGGCCAACCAGACTCCTCTCACAACAGAAGAGGGCTAAATAGTTTAATGTTATCACAAATAGAACTTCCGGCAATATTATGCCGTGCAATAAGATATACCACAGGAACAGCAAGACCTGATACTTCTCTGGCTTTAGCTCAAGTGTTGCCATATTGCAGTTCCAGCCCCAAGTTAACTCAACCTCAATGTCATCCCCATTGCACTCCCAATCTGCTTCCCCCTAACACCGTCTGTTGGAGCTCTCGCCCCAAGTCCTCTTAAGATTTGCTCGATTCATGTTCCTACCAACTCTCAACACTCCGTCTCCAGTGCTTCATGGTTCCACCCACGTCACTGCAATCATTGAACAAGTCTGCTTGCTTTTGGCAGATTAGTTCAGTCAGAAAGGCAGTGAATGCCTCAGGCCATAGCTTGTGTATAGCCACCATTTGAAACTGTGAAACTCTTTGGCATCCTAAAGGGCCATCACCTAAAGAGGAAGGAAGGGTTTTCTTTGCCAGAGAAGTACTCCCAATTATCTAGCCAAACAAAATCTAAATAATTAAAAATCAGTTGTAGAGGGGAGCATCCAGCGGGAGTAGGTGAAATCCATAGGATATGGATCTGGCTCCCAGTGCACCAATGTGTATTGGTCCACTTTATACACCATCGGCGATGTTAGCTTGATGCCTAAGGAGGTGACACAACCAGATGTGCAGCACTGAAAACAGTAGAGGGTTTAACAAAGGGCTTTGGTTACACCATTCAGTTACGAAACTTGCCCATCCCGCAATTGGTGATGCTGCAAAATTTAGGTGCCATGCCCTGAGCTGCCGGGATGAAATACACAGGCTAAATTCACTGATTCCACTATCTCCAGTGAGGAAACCATGTGAAAAGGGAGCATGAGGTAGGAGGTAGGATCGGGTGAAGCGACCCCTTAAATACATTGAAGGAGAACCATCTGATAAGTGAAGTGGTCAGATCCATTCTCACCTCCTTGGAAAGGGCATTCCTACCAACTGCCCATGTATGTATGAAAAGGACCAAATCACAGACACATCATGTGCATGGATGTGTGGCTGTGCACATTCACATGCACACCTTCACAAATGATGAGCATATGAAAACAGAAGAACCACCAACATTATAACAAATGACATTGAAATCATTTTGTGAGTTCACATAATAAGTATATCATAGCATTGATAGAATTTACACCACTTGGACATTACCCCCATAATATAATATAAATAATGAGTTTAGCATATTGTCATGTGATTCTATAACATCTTAATTATTAATCCTGAATAATTATATTTACTTTCAAATACTATAATTCCAGAATCCAAGCACACAACGCCCAATGGAGATTGATAAGCACTGACCTATATTATAACAGTTAAAGTAAAGTAAACACAGCCTAAAATGCACACATTTAATGTTGAATGTATCAACCCTTTTGCACTAATGCACTTTCGTTTTTACTTAGTTATAATGGATGTAAAACTATTCAGCAGTTCAATTTAAATTAAAATTTCGACAGAAACACTGCACTTTTGCTTTGCTCATCAAATAATTCCTTCTTATCCATGGCATAGATTGAGGTTGTCAAATTGCAGGCCACATGCAGAATGATCTATAGTCATTTGGTAGTGCAGAACTTGAGTATTGCTGAAAAAAAAGACTCATCAGGACACTCGTGAGAATACCAATATAAGGGGGAAAACAACAATTTATACTGTATGTGAAGAGAGTGCTGGTTGGTTGATTGGCAAGTGGCATTGCCATGGAGAATGCACCACTGATGGTGACAGACAATTAGTGTTGTTTGAAATTTAAATCAGGCAGCTTGACCCTGATTGGTCAAGGCATTGCCCTGAGGAATGAGTCAGCGAATGGCTGTCACTTATTTTATTTAGCTGAAACAAGTGCAATGTGTATACATGTTCTTTCTGTCTGCAAAGAACAACGCCCTGTGTATTAATGTATGTAGCTTCCAGTACACACAAATGCACTATATTGCAAGCCCAACTGATAATCTTAAATTAGTTGTCAGCATAATTCTTAGCACATTGAGAATTATTTAGCAAATGTTGTCCAAGAGCAGAATCACATCTAATGTTGGACACTGTGATTTGAGTTTTGCAAGCACAGGCTGGTTGGGTACAGTCTGTACCTTGCCTGTTGTGAACAACAACAGGCAGAGTATAGATCATACCCAACTAGGCTGTGCTTTGGCACACATTGCGCCTGTTTCAGCTAAATAAAATAAGTGATAACCATTCGCTGACTCATTCCTCAGGACAATGCCTTGACCAATCAGGGTCAAGCTGCCTGGTTTAAATTTCAAACGATGCTTGGCAGTTAACTGTCAGTCACCATCAGTGGTGCATTCTCCATGGCAATGCCGCTTGCCAACCAATCAACACTCTCTTAACATACAGTATAAATTGTTATTTTCCTCTTATATTGTATTCTTGCAAGTGTCCTGATGAGTGCAAGACGAAAAGCTTAGACATGTCCCTTTTCTCAGCAATACTCACATTTATCTAATTCACTCCCACTCACAAGAGAATAAAACAGTCAAGAAAAACCCCACATTGGGGGCATTGGCCTTCCAGACATCACAGGCACTGTCATTTATTTTCCAATTTTCACATCAATTCTGTTGCTATTTTCAGCTGAGAACCATATGAGAATCAAGAGGTCCCTTTCTTCAGTCATTGGTGAAGAAATGTAAAAGGCCCAAAATACAAGAACTTTATACAAACATTGCCCATTCTTCACACTAATTAAATTGATACTCAACCATCTAATTCCCCTTCATTCTGGGTAATTTGACATCTGACCTGTTGGAAGCATTTCAACAGATTTATTCCTGCAGCAAAAGACAAGAGATGGAACTCACAGTTAGGTCATTGATGGCGACAGCAGAAACAGTCGCTTCATGTCCCTGAAGCTGATTGATGTACGTCAGTGTGTTAAAGTCCCAAAGGATGCATGTCCTGTCACGCGATCCACTTACAATCACATTATAAGATGAAGACACCACCAGGCAAGTGACAGCCTCTATATGTCCATGAAGTACCTGGGACAAAGAACAAATTACTGCTGTGAGGATTGATCACCCTAACCAGATATTAAAAGATTTCAGTCGCTTATTGTTTTTCTGCAATACAAGAATAGGAAACCACAACATGCTATTTTCAGACCAGAGAGAGGGTTGGCTTGCAGGAGGAGAGATACCAAAGACATGTCCACTGGAAAAAATTAGATATCAAAAATGCACTTATTTCAATGAAGAAAGGTTTGCCTCAACTCCCCAGAGGGCTGCAAGTTATACTTCTAGAACAGACATAAAATTCAAGGATGAAAAAAAAAGGCCATTTGGTTGATTCCATCACATCCCTCTGGGTGATCCAATTCTCCGCTCAGCACCCAAGAATTTCCATTGCAGTGGTTCACCCACTGAAACTTGTTATTCTAGTGAAGAAAGGAATACATTCATACAGTATCTTCCATAACCTCAGAACATTCCCAAGAATCCCCCAACCAATGAAATATTTCTGAATGGTAGTCACTGTTGTCACAGCCAGCAGCAGTCGAGTTATGCATAGCGAGATTTCACAAAATAACAGTGAGATAAATATCTGGATAATTGGATTTTGGTGGTGTTAGTTGATGGATAATTGCTAGCCAGGTGAACTCCCTTGTCCTTTGTTGCATCATGCAATGTATCTTTTATGTTTACCCAAGAGCGCGGATTGGACTTATTTCAATTGTCCAACTTGGGAAACAATACTTCCTTGGTATAATAATGAAGTGTCAGTCTAGATTGGATATGCAAATATCTGAAGTGGTGCTTAAACCCATATTGTGCTGGCCTTTGACCCAGAAGCAGCAACAGCAAGAAAGACTTATAACAACTTTAAAATGTCTGGGGAATCTGTAACTGTTTTAAACAATGTTTCAAAATGACTTTTTAAGAGTTTGTATCACTTTTAAAGGGGTCAATTATATTTTTTGGATAATAAGAAATACTGGTCCATTTGACTTGGTGACCAACAGGAAAGGAAGTTAAAATATGGAAGCTGGGTGGCAGACAGACAAAGTGCAAAGAGAGGAGCTGGCAAGATGAAAGGGAAGAGCTGTGGAGAGGAGGCGGTCAGCCAGCTGAACCAGAGAGCTGTATTCCTGAGGGGTCAGAAAGTACGTTTAGGAATGCTGCTTCTGTTTCTTTCATTTCTGAGCGATTGAACACCCAGAATCACCCGTGCCACGTGAAGGTAAAGATGCTTCTGCCGAGAACCTAGAGTTGAGAAGGTTCGGAAAGAAATACACTGTTGTGTGGAAGATTGCACGGGCAGCACCCTGTGTGTACATGGACATCGCTGCCTACAAAGACTTGGCTAAGTCCTTGAAGGAAAAGGACTGGATTTCTTCCTGAGGAATATCTCAGATGGGAAAACGTGGGACTGAAATTGGTGCCATACAGGCAGAATGGACTGCCGAGGAGATCTGTGAGGTCTATCTTTGTCGTATCTGTTATGTCATGTGTAATTCATAGTTCATACTGATCATGATTTATTCACCTATTAATTTATGTTGAATTTAAGTTGATTCTGATTCGTATTAAAATAAAAAGTTACAAAAAGTGAAATCTCGTTCGATAATTCCTTCATTTGAAGGTCGTTAGGTAAATTTGGTTCTTTTGGTTTACAATTCCCACAGGGATTGTAACAAAATCTTCTGGCTTAGCAGAGAAAATACTATTGCTAAGCCAAGCTGACACTTCTAGTACAGTAATGTCCCCATTACAAATCCAGCTGTATTGCAAACACTCTGTTATCCCCAAAATGAGTCACTCTTCATAAGGTATCTGTTTTGAATTTACTTGTTCGCAAACTGAAGTCTAGCTGCTCCAAATCCACTTTGTGAGCTTCATTTGAAATGTTACACTGGGTTTCTTTCAGCTATGCCATTAATATTCTATAAGCCTCTGGAAGATCTTCTTTTACCTGCCTTCTTTCACAATGAAGTTTAATACAAACAGGTTTGCTTACTTAATCTAATGCAAATCAATTGAGAAACCATCAGAGATTGCACTCACTAACAGAAAGCTGAAATTCAATGCTAAATATATGTTGCTTTTCAAAAAGAACAAGAGCACAATAATTAGTTTTATTAAAAAGTTAATTTCCTGTTGCTACTTTGTCTTCACTTTTCCATTCATCACTGAATTTCTGAAAAAAAGCTCCACATCTTTCTAATAAGGTTATAATCATGAGTTGGCATCAGAGAAAGTGCAACGTTCCCAGACTTGTGCCTTCCGGACTTAGTAATGACAATTATTTATGACAACTGGTGCAATTTCTGTGCAAAGAAACAGAGGAAACCAAAGACTCACATGGGATACAGACAGGAATTACAACAGGACTCAGAAAAACTATTGGCTGCATTGTTCACAAGTCAACAAGTGACTTCTGAAAGCAAGATTGCAAAATTGTTTAATCTTCAGAAAATAGTTTGAGTGCCATTGTTTATTTTTTTAAATTCTTTCAAGGGATGTGGGTGTCACTGGCAAGGCCAGAACCTGTTGTCCATCCCTAATTGCCCTTGAACTAAGTGGCTTGTTGGGCCATTTCAGAGGTCAGTTAAGAGTCAACCACATTGCTGTGGGTCTGGAGTCACATGTAGGCCAGACCGGGTAAGGATGGCAGATTTCCTTCCCTAAAGGACATTAGTGCACCAGATAGGTTTTTACCACAATCAATGATGTGTCCATTACTGAGACTAACTTCATATTCCAGTTTTGTTAATTGAATTTAAATTCCACCAGCTGCCAATATGGGATTTGAACCCATGTCCCCAGAGTATTAGTCTGATCCTCTGGATTAACAGACCAGTGGCATTACCGCTATGCTACCATCTGCCCACATATTAGGGGATATTGAAGAGCGCTTGAGAATTGAAGTATGAAATGTTTTGTCGTTTGTGTGTGTGTGAGGGAGAGAGAGAGGGAGAACACAGGAAAAAGAGAGAGATGGAGGAAGGGGGGCAGAGATAGAGATAATTAGCCTGGGTGCACAAGAACATATGCCATGAATGTCTGCAATAGAGACACATGGGCCAGAAAACTAAATTCAGGCAGGAGGGAAAAATACTGTCTTATTTGTGCAACTGAATGAGCATACATGTGGAGAGTAAACATGTAGAGAGTAAACATATAGAGAGTAAACATGTAGAGAGTGGTGAAAGACAGGAGGGGATGACAATCAGTTAATGACTCTGCTTCAAATAGTCATAACCTTGCAAAAACAAAAATTGGAAACAAGGCCACTTCAGCATGTTAATGGAATTCAGACATAGCAGAAGCAAGGGTTACGGGCACAAATAACCCTGACGTAGCGGTGCAGTGATTAGTGCCTGGCTTTACTGACAGTGACCATTTTGCTTTGGCAGTGTTACGACAATGGGGTTATTGTCCAAGCTACCGTAATTGCCAATTGTCCGCTCTTTGTTCAGACAGCAGCTTCTCTAGAGCTACGTGTCCCAAAGTGGTTAGCCATGGTGCATTATGGGGTGGCTTCAATCAGTCCTGAATTAGCTGTTGCCCTGGCATCTGCACAAACTGAGGCCGTAAATAATTGTTTTGTATGAACTACTGATTCCAAATTAGTAGCCAACACATTACAGTGACATTTTATGCTTCAGGCATATTGAAATTTCAGAATTTCCTTAACAAGTCCAGAAAATGCTCATTCGACTGATTCCTGGGATGAGGGGGGTTATCTTACAAAGAAAGGTTAGACAGGTTGGGTCTGTACCCATTGGAGTTTAGAAGAATGAGAGTAATCTTATTGAAACATATAAGATCCTGAGGGGGCTTGACAGGGTGGATGCTGAAAGGGTGTTTCCCCTTGTGGGAGAGACGAGGAATAGGGGCGTTGTTTAAAAATGAGGGGTCTCCCATTTAATATGGAGGTGAGGGGGAATTTTTTTCTCTGAGGGTTGTGAATCTGTGGAACTCTCTTCCCCAGGGAGTGGTAGCGGCAGGGTCATTGAATATTTTTAAGGCAGAGGGAGATAGATTCCTGACTAACAAGGGAACCAGAGGGTCTCAGGGGTTGGCGGGATCATGGCGTTGAGGTCACGATCAGATCAGCCATGATCTTATTGAATAATAGAGCAGGATTGAGGGGCTGAATGGCCTACTCCTGCTCCTAACTTGTATTAGACAGGAGGCTGAGTCCAAACATGAAGAAAGATGGGCTCAGGTGGGATCATTTGCAGCAAAGTTTTGCAACTTCACATTGTAGCATGTAAGCTAAATAAAAACAACAGAAGCAGGCAAACAGAGAGCAGCAGGGACCTACCTCTTTCAACATCATGCTTTTTGCTTTCGCCTTGTGGCCTGGGATTTCCCACACACATATTACACTGCTCGTGCCTCCAGTGATAACAGTTGTGGGTGTTGGACACACAGCACACAGGCACTGGCCCCAGTCAGACAGGCATTCAAATACAGTTAGAATCTGTATCAGGAACAAGAGAGCATTGTTACAAATGTAATTCCATTGTAGTCGGTCTTCAATTTTCAATCAACCTGTGTTAACCCGACATTGTAGTGTACAAATAATTGAGGCAGCATCATTAACTGGTTGCCATTTCCTCCTGACCTTCCACTGCACTGTACCTAAACCGCTTTCTTGCTCAGCTTCACAATTCGGACAGCCCACTCTTCTCCCTCCTGCTGTTCATCCGGCTGACACTCCAGTGCCACACTGAGGGATGGCCGCAGTGCCGGAGATGCTGTCTTTGGGAATGAGACGTTAAAACAAGGCCTCCCGTGTGGATGTAACTGATCCCATAAAAATATTCAAAGGAGAGCCGTGGAGTGCTCCCTAGTGTTGAGGCCGACAGTTATCTCAACCAACACAGGCAAAACTGAAGATCTCACTGTTATTTGTGGGATCTTGCTGTGCATTAATTGGCAGCTGGGTTCGTCTACGTTGCAACAGTATTACAGTTTGTTCTTTATGCACGATTTACAACATACATCAAGGCTCACAAAGCAAAATTACTCAAATATCAATAGGCATCACTCTCCTCTGCTATTACCTTGAGCTAAGACATTATAGAGAGTTAATTTAAATCTACTGAACTTCAACAAGAACACTAGTTAAGCATCTACAGTTAACCTGTGAATCTAGCTCAGTATTCCTTGAAAAAAGACTTGCATTTATATATGGTTATTCACAGTCTCTGGACATCCAAAAGCACTTTATAGTCACTTTCTTGAAGTGTAGTCACTGTTGTAATGTAAGAAATGCGATAGCAACTTTGCACACAGCAAGATCCCACAATTAGAAATGAGATAATGATCTGATAATCTGTTTTAGTGATGTTGATTTTTCAGTTACTTTAGTTGAGGGATATGAGAGGACAGGCAGGGCCTCAATTTAACCTCCAAAAGACAGATGAAGCAGCCTTGGACTTCAGTTATTTATGAATTGCACATACCTTGTCAGCACCATAGTTTCCCAGACAGCAGCTGAAGTCATCATAACCCCAGGAAAAGGTTTTGTTCCATTCTGGTGGTATCAATAATTTATTCTTCTCCACAGCAAGAACCCCTTTTTCGGTATGTACAATGTGTCCAACAACCCCCTTCGATAATTCTGTGTAAAATAAGTTGGGTAGTAAAGTATTATGAGAGAGGGATAAGATGTTATATTCCACATAGTGAAGGATAGAACTGGAGCCAATCTTTACATGATTTTATAACATTTATTTACAGAGACACACATTGCAAACAAGCACCTCCTAACCCCACATCCAGTTTCAGCCTTCCAATGGTGAACCCCCAGTTAATGCCCACCACCTGAATACAATATGAATACAATTAGTATACAATCCTACATTACAATAGTGACTACACTTCAAAAGAAAGTACTGCCTGCCTTAGCTCCAAAGTTCTTTGAAACATCTAGTGATCATGAAAAGTGCTATATAAATGCAAGGTGTCCTCTCTTTCTTACGACTAACATAGGGAATTGTGGAAGAGACTCAGCACGTTTGTGCCCAGCTGTGGTTTGGTAGTGGGGGAACGTGGGCTTGATTCCTCCTGATCTTAGTGGGGAAAATGATTGCAGGGAACAGATATCAGAGGGAGCAGTCCCCTGCTTGCACACTTCCTGGCACTTAGTTCAAATTACTGTCAGTGCTGCCCCGTGAGTGTGACTCTCACCTGCCTTCATGACAAGGGTTGATGCCAGACCATGGAAAAGTTTCACATCCTTGTGGAAGTAGAATAAATTTAAAAATCCTCCACCTTACATCTCATAGCAATTCCATGTTTCCCTTCTGCACCTACACAATCCTCCCTCGTTAGATGGGTGAAATAATTCAATCAACCGACTGCATTCCTGGGTTTCCCTCCTCAGCTCCTGAAGGTACTACCCCAGGCTGGGTGAAGTTCTGTGGGGATCCACTGCAAAACCTCCCCAAGTGGTCACAGAGGAGTATTGACAATGAGTGTTCCATGCCCGGTGGCAAGACAACACAACCAAACCTGATTCTGTCCTCACCACTTGACCACATCCAGCTAACGTTGCTGGATAATTAATACAATGGGGGTCCTGGCTAATTCCTCACCTCCCTCTGCCCTGGCCAGCACCCAGCATGGCGATACTGAGGGTAATTGTAACACCCCATTACCCTGAATGGTGCAGCACAGGTTGGGGATTGAGCCTGTCATCTTCCCAGTTAAGACTGAGACACAGAGAGAGTTGATGCCTCTCGCTGGTTGACCCAGCGATGCAGGATGATGCCCGTTGAATCAATTTTACTTGTCTAAAAGTTAATCTGAAACCAGAGGTGAGGCTGAATATGAATGGTAGAATGGCTCAAGACCATCACTTCCAACAAACAGTTGGAATAGTTTTGAATAGTTAAATAGTTTTCATTGATCAGTTTGCACAGTCAGTTGACACATCCGGAATGTCAAAATATGACATAAAAACTTGTAGATCAGTGTTTTAAATACCTTTTACTGGAACACTAGAGGGCTTCAGATTCTGCAGGTGGTAGAAGAAGGGCAGGGTAGCGGGAGAAGAGGCAGCAAAGTCCTTCCCTGAAGAGTGCTTTCCTTGGACAAACCGTGCGGGGTGCGCTTTACTGAACAGCTGAATTCAAGGAAAAGAAAACACCTGTGAGTCTCTTTGTCTTTCAAGACGCAACCTATGTTCGTGTGCTCGCCTGTCGATTTAATTAATGTCAGGCGGAATGAAGATTATCTCTGAAAAATATCTCTCAGCCACTTAGACAGACTGGTCTGGCGACGAGTCCCAAGTAACCTGCCAGAATCTCCAAAGCACATTTCCGACACTGGGAACAGATATGATCTGGGCAAGTCCTTGAGATCCCCCCTCTTTAAACCTCCCATGCAAAGGCCCTTAGTTGCTCGCAGTCACACAACACTTCTACTGAATCAGCTTCGCTGTAATTTCTGTGCTGGTACAAGATTGGTTTCTCAATGCTACAACCTGAAGAGCTGTGGTGCCAATGCAGATTGAAGCACCTGATTTGTGAGCGCGCTTTGAATTGCGGCACGGAAACGGCCATGGTCTTCACATTGTCTAAAGACTGGTTAAAGACGCTTACTATAAACTGTGAATACAATTAGTTCTTTTAAAATGTGAATACAATTAATTTACTTTAAACTGTGAGTACAATTACTTACTTAGATGCTCAACACAGAATTATTTAGTGTAAATAGCAAGTCATTTAGAGACTGCGCCATTGCAGAGGCAGCAGCAGAACAATGAGTGCAACCTGGTAAGTTATCAGGGTTAGCATAGATGGCAATAAACGCTCTTGGGTAGATCAGAAGACTTCTAAAGTATATTGCTTTAAACTTGGACAAACAATGCCATTTAGTTTCGTATATGGAATCATGTTTACTTGTTACTGAGGTACCGCAGCCAACTGGAAGAGGGAAAGATGGTTGCCCAGCAGAGGTTAGGAGTAGGTGAGAACTAAGTGTGCAGCAGGCAGTGAAGGGCCAATTTATATTGCATTAAGGGGTTCAGAGAAGCAATGCCCAAATGGAGATACATGGCCTCCAAGCCTCAATAACTTTGCTCATCTAACTTTCCATCATTACTTCAGTCAAGGGTCTCAAGGTCAGAGGATCCAATTCCCATCAGGTTAAAAGGAAAGGAAGGAATTCTGCTCAGTTGTCAGTGAAAACCTGGGGCTGGATTTTCTGTTTTGGGGCAGGACACCAACTTGGGGATCAAATGTGGGTCCCGACCCTGCACTGTGTCAGGAACAGTCGCCTGACACCAACTTCTGGTGAGCTGGTCCATTAGCTGCTGTAGAACCTGCTTGTCATCCAATTAGGGCCAGCCGTCAGATTCTAGAGGTTAGAGGGGCAACTGGAGGACATCCAAAAGGTGATACATCATGTCTGAGGTGGGAGCTGCAGATGCCGGCAGAGAGAGAGAATGAGAGAGAGAGAGAGAGAGACAGAGACAAAAAAAGACAGAGAGAGAGAGGGAGACAGGAAGAGACAGTGAGAGAGAGAGAGAGAAAGAGCGAGACAGGGTGAGAGACAGAGGGAGAGCGAGACAGAATGTGAGAGAGAGAGACAGACAGACAGACAAAGACACAGAGAAAGGTGGAGAGAGACACAGAGACAGGGAGAGAGACAGAGGGGGAGAGAGAGAGACAAAGAGAGAGTGAGTGAGAGAGAGTGAGAGGGGGAAACAGACCGAGACAAAGACACATAGGGAGAGGTAGGGGGAGAGAGAGAGAGAGAGACAGGGAAAGAGACAGAGAGAGAGAGACAAGCAGACAGAGACACAGAGAGAGGTGAAGGTGCCCTATGAAGACGAGGCAGACAAATGTTATTTAAAAATGGTCGCAGCTGCCAGTGAACACAGAGGGACACACCCTCCACTGTGTGAGGCCGGCCTTCCAACTGGCCTTCTCGGTGTGGGGGAAGGGCCTGAATAGGCCCCTTAAATCTCTCAATACCACAAGTGGCAGTTCCACCTCCAGCCTGGCTGTCTCGAAAATGGCTCAAGGGCGGGATTTTGCCAGTGAGTCAGCATGGTGTCGGCAACGCAAGATTTCAGCCCTGCCATCCTCCGCTCCTGCCATCCTCCGCTCCTGCCATCCTCCGCTCCTGCCATCCTCCGCTCCTGCCATCCTCTAGTCCTACCCCCAAAAACCTCTGAAAATCCTGTCCCTTATTGCAGCTTCTTAAAAAAAAAATTCCTTCATCAGAATTGGGGTCACTGACAAGACCAGCATTTGTTGCCCATTCCTAATTGCCCTCGAGAAGTGGTGGTGAGCTCACAAGACCCAAGAGAATATAAGAGTTCAATGTTGTCAGATCTGGAAAGGTCATTTTACACTACACGGTATTGCTGACAGAGGAAGAACTGTCCATCTGCTGTCAACCCAATGTCAAAGGGTCTTTAGGAAGCCAATTGGGAATCCTGGAGGGAATTTTAACTTTCAGCAAGGGGTGATATCATTATGCAATCCTCTCGATTTGTCATTCCACTAATAATGGGTGCTGGATCCATTATCACCCATTTTACAGCCACTCTTTCCTATCCACTGTATAGTGAACATTAATTAAATCCATCCCTGGGCGTTCTCCCGGATAAATTTTAAATTTAAGGAAGGTTGGCTGACGCAAACGCTACAGCAAAACAAATCCCAAGAGGTTCGTGTCTGCCAGCAATTAATGAGCAATCCAAGTCCAACGCACAGACAATGTGATACAATGAGAAAGGCTGGAGATTTCCTCAGAGCAGTTCCCGTAACTCCGACAGGAGCGGCAAAATATCCCGTTGATGCGTGAAAATGGGGTTTCTGTTTCAACTGTGGCGAAGTCTCAGCAACAGAGCAGGAGATGCTCGGAGGAGATTTCTGGCCAAATTCTACTCGTTTTGAGAGTCAAATTTTCTAATCATTCGACATTTTCAGCATTAAGTATCTACTTTGCTGTGTTAATTATGTTGGCTAATTCGAAACGTTGGATAAGTTCTAAGTGCAGCCAATGATATGAAATGATCGGGAGTAAACCCTAAGTATTCTTACTGGATTCTTCTGCTGCTCTTGCTGTTACTGTACGCATGAACATGTGGGTTAGGAGGAGTAGGCCACTCGGCCCTTCGGGCCTGCTCTGCCATTCAATAAGATCATGGCTGATCTGATTCAAACTCCCGCCTACCCCCATCACCCTCTTGTTTATCAAGAATCTATCTACCTCTGCCTTGAAAACAATCAAAGACTCTGCTTCCACTGCCTTTTGGGGAAGTTCCAAAGACTCACTATCCTCTGAGAGAAAAAATTTCTCCACATCTCTGCCTTAAATGGGCGACCCCTTATTTTTAAACAGTGACCCCTAGTTTGAGATTCTCCCACAAAACGTAACATCCTCTCCACATCCACCCTGTCAAAACCCCTCAGGATCTTATATGTTTCAATCAAGTCACCTCTTACTCTTCTAAACTCCAGTGGATACAAGCCCAGACTGTCCAACCTTTCCTCATAAGACAACCCAGTTTAGTAAAGCTTCTCTGAACTGCTTCTGATGCATTTACATCACTCCTTAAATAAGGAGGCCAATACTGTACACAGTGCTCCAAATGTGGTCTCACCAGGGTCCTGTAAAAACGGCTTCATATAAAAGCAGCGTTTTACAATCAAATAAATCTGACCAAATAAAAACCATTGTGGTGTACAAACATCAAAGGAAACCCATCCTGTAAAATTTAGAAATGGAGAGGCTCTCTTAACTCGTACCTGTTTAGGGATCTGCCCAAAGTTACTGACAAAGCCCATGATGGTATTCTTTCTCAAAGGGTCCTTTATGCCTTTGAGATCAACCTGGTCATCGTAGAAGTAAGGATGGAAAACATTAACTGCTTCGACTGCAGCTGAACCCTGCTGCTTGTAACCAAATATCAGGTCTATCCAGTGATGGAGGTGAGCAGAGACATAATCACTTTCCAAAGCCTGTGAGGAAGAGGAGAGAACAAAGTGTCATTTACAAGAAAGCGTCCATTTGTTCTGCAAAGTATTTTTATTTCAGACGTGCACCACCGCATTTATTTATTTCAATGAGTAAACACATCTGTTCAAACAACGTTATGCTGAGATGCTTAAATCTGAAGAGTCTTAAGTAAAGGTCTTTAAAAGAAATGTCTGTTGTATTACCTATAAGCAGTGTTTTTGTATAATATAGCTTTGGGTGAGGTTGTCACTATATGGTCATGGATTCAGTCCCCTCCCAATGATTTGAACATATATGGTAGTTTGAGACTCCTGTAGTGCTGCCAGAGTGCTGCATTGCCAGATGTGCCACCTATTAGATGAAACATGAAACTCAGGTCCAGTCTGCCTATTCAGGTGAAGGTAAAGATCCCGATATGTTATTCACGGAAGTTCTCCTATGCCCTGGCTGATGTCAATCAAGATCATTAAAACAAATAAATTTATTTCTTGTCTGTGAAACCAAATTGTCTGTTGCATTTCCCTATGTAACGATAATGACTACAATTCTAAAATAATTTATTAGGTGTGAAGGATGCAAATAAATGCAAATTCTTTTCTTCGTTCTTATATATTATGTCCTGAGGGCTGACCTAATACATTAGGTAAAAGAATAATAACAAAAAAAACCTGGAAAAGCTCAGCAGGTCTGGCAGCATCTGTGGAGAGAGAAACAGAGTTAATGCTTTGAATCCATATGACTCTTCTTCAGATTCTCCACAGGTGCTCCCAGGCCTGCTGAGTTTTTCCAGCATTTTTTGTTTTTGTTTCAGATTTCCCCTCCTTAATTGCCTTTGAGAAGCTGGTGGTGAGCTGCCTTCTTGAACTGCTGCAGTCCAAGTGATGTAGCTACACCCATAGTGCTGTTAGGAAGGTGTTCCAGGATTTTGACCCAGTGAGAGTGAAGGAACAGCCGATATATTTCCAGGTCAGGATGGTGTGTGGCTTGGGGGTGGATTTTGTAGGTGGTGGTGTTCCCATGTGTCTTATGCCCTTGTCCTTCTAGGTGGTAGAGGTCACAGGTTTGAAAGGTGCTGTCTAAGGAGCCTTGGTGAGTTGCTGCAGTGAATCTTGTAGATGGTACACCCTGCTGGCACTGTGGTGGTGGAGGGAGTGGATGTTGAAGGTGGTGGATGGGGTGCTAAATCAAGCGGGCTGCTTTGTCCTGGATGGTATCGAGCTTATTAAGTATTGTTGGAACTGCACTCATCTAAGCAAGTGGAGAGTATGCCATCACATTCCTGACTTGTGCCTTGTAGGTGGTGGACAGGCTTTGGGGAGTCAGGAGGTGAGTTAATCACTGCAGAATTCCCAGCCTCTGAGCTGCTCTTATAGTCACAGTATTTATATGGCTGGTTCAGATCAGTTTCTGGTCAATGGTGACCACCAACACCCATGCCCTATTACCCCTGCCCCTGCCAGGTTGTTGATAGTGGGGATTCAGCGATGGTAATGCTGTTGAATGTCATGGGGAGATGGTTGGATTCTCTCTTGTTGGAGATGGTCATTGCCTGGCACTTGAGTGGCACAAATGTTACTTGCCACTTATCAACTCAAGCCTGAATGTTGTCCAGGTCTTGCTGCATCTGTACTCATAAAAGGAACACAGAAAGTTAGCATGCAGGTTCAGCAAGCAAATAGGAAGGCAAATGGCATGTTGGTCTGTATTACAAGGGGATTGGAGCACAAGAATAAGGAAGTCTTGCCACAATTGTACAGGGTTTTGGTGAGACCGCACCTGGAATACTGTACACAGTTTTGGTCTCCATATTTAAGGAAGGATATACTTGCACTAGAGGTGGTACAGTGAAGGTTCACAAAATTGGTCCCTGGGATGAGAGGGGTGTCCTATGCAGAGAGACTAAGAAAATTGTGTCTGTATTGGGAACTCATCTCCTGACTCCCCAGAGCCTGTCCACCATCTACAAGGCTCAAGTCAGGAGTATAATAGAATACATACTCTCCACTTACCTGGGTGAGAGCATCTCCAACAACACTGAAGAAGCTTGACACCATCCAGGACAAAGGAGCTAGCTTTATTGGCAACCCATCCATCACCTTAAATATTCACTGCCTCCACTACCAATGCACAGTGGCAGCAGTGTGTACCATCTACAAGATGCACTGCAGCAACTCACCAAGGCTCCTTCAACAGCACCTTCCAAACCCACGACCTCTACCAAATTGAAGGACAAGGGCAGCAGTTGCACGTGAACACTGCCACCTGCAAGTTCACCTCCAAGCCACTTACCATCCTGACTTGGAAATATATCACCGTTCCTTCACTGTCACTGGGGCAGAATCCTGGAACTCCCTTCCTAACAGCACTGTGGGTGTACCTACACTATGTGGACTGCAGCGGTTCAAGAAGGCAGCTCAAGTGCCAGGCATCTTCTCAAGGGCAATTAAAGAGAGGCAATAAATGTTGGTGCAGCCAGCAACGCCCAAACCCCATGAAAGAATAAATAGAAAAAAAATGCAAAAGCGCCTTCAATTATGTCGGACCCCAATCTACATGTTCAGGAAGGATCCCCCTGGACTTCAGGCCTTTGTCTCGAGTTCAGAAATGCTGGCCTAGCCAGTGACGAACACACCCCGTGAAATAACTTAAAAATAGTAGCCACTTGGTAATGCAGAACTTGATTATTGTTGAAAAAAGAGACATGCTGTCAAAGCTTTTGGTCTTGCACTCATCAGGACAGATTCGCAAGAATACCAAATCTCAAAGGCAACAACAATTTATACAGCATGAGAAGAACGTGCTGTATGGTTGGCAATTGGGCGCTGACTGATAGAGGCTTCGCCGTGGAGAATACACCAGGAAACCTTTAACTGCCAAGCTTCTGTTTAAATTCAAATCAGGCAAGCCGGCTCTGATTGGTCAAAGCTTTTGTTTAATTGAAAAAGGCACAATGCGTGGACATATTCTTTCTGTTTGCAAAGGGCAGGGTCCTGTGTGAGAATATATATAGCTTCCAGCAGCGTAAGTGAGCCACACTGCAAGCCAGACTAATCATTTTAAATTGGTTGTCAGTGTAATTCTTAGCACAATCAGGATTGTTTAGTAAGTGCTGCCCAATCGTGGAATCACATCTAATGTTGGGCACTGTTCTACATTTCGCAAGCAGGGCTGGTTGAGTATAGTCCTTTGTCTGTTGCAAACCGCCGTGCTGTTTGATATGATGCAGCGGTCACTGGGATGTATGTGGCCTACATACCTGACATACCACCGGCATTGGAATTCATTATACCACATTACTTATTGTGTGGTAGGCAGAATGTCTTTTATGCTTCACAGCAGCATCTTGTTAATGGAGAATACTATTTGTGTTGCTACTGCATAGTAGCAGCGTGAAACAACTAGCTTTACCTGCTGCTCAAATCCTAGAGACACATTACCCTTCCAGGGTAATCTGAGGTGGACTGGACACTTCTCAGGACCAAAAGTGGCGTCTTTTGGCTCATTCCTGAGATCGTGGATATACTGAGAGCAATGATGGGTAGCCATTATCCTGCAGGGCAGCTTTGATGCACTCTATTTTGGCATCAAGCTTGCAGAGTGAGCAAATGGCTCACACGCTATGAGGCTGCCAATAAGGCCAATCTTATAGCTGGTGGAACTGTAGGAATCCCAACGCGTGCATTGACCAGTGAAGGTAGGCTTGCGGAAGACAGCATTAGAGAACCCATTGGGAGATTTGTCAACGAGCACATCGAGGAAAGGGAGCTTGTTTGACTGTTACATTTCAAAGGTGAACTTGAGCAAAGATGGAGCCCATTACGATGTGTAAGGAAATTCTTACATGCAGCTGCAGATTCAAATATAACAAACGTATCATCTTTGTATCACAGGTATGCAGGGTAGGAAGATAGGGGTCATCAAAGACGTGTTTCTCATGGAAACAGCCTAGCCTCAAGGGGATCCCATGGTGACACCATTTATTTGGGCATACATGGTGTTATTAAAACTGAACGCAAGTTACTGAGCTCAAAAGTTCAATGAATACAGATTCAGACAATGGGGGCATGTCTAGATTGCTGTGATATAGTGACATGGTGTAAATGTCTATGGCTTCCTTGAGCGATACAAGGAAAAAGCTTAGCAGTTAACTGTTCCCTGGTGCATTCTCCATGACAACGCCTCTACCAATCAGAGTCCATTGCCAAACAATCAGCACTCTCTTCTCATGCAGTATAAATTGTTGTTCCCTCTGAGATCTGGTATTGTTGCGAATCTGTGCTGATGAGTGCAGGACAAAAAGCTTCAACATCAGGTGTCAGTTTTTTAAAACAAAACTCTCATTGAAACATACAAGATTCTGAAGGGGTTCACATCGTAGACACGGAGAGGCAGCTTCCCCTGGCTGGGTAACCTAGAATACGGAGCCACAGTCTCAGGATAAGGAGTCGATCATTCAGGACGGGGATGAGGGGAAATTTCTTCATTCAAATGTTTGTGAGCTTTGGAAATTCTCTACCCCAGGGCGTTGTGGATGCTCCATTGTTAAAGACATTTAAGGCTGAGGTGGACAACTTTTGATCTCTCAGATAATCAAAGGATATGGGGAGCAGGTGGGAAGGTGAATTGAGGGCATGGGTTACCCATGATCATATTAAATGGCAGAGCAGGCTTGAGAGGCTCTATGGTCTACTCCTGCTTTCCTATTTTTTAGGTTCTTTGTTCTTGCCTTCTTGTGTAATTAGAGAGGTAGTAGAGGCATTTGAACTGTCTCCAAGCTGGGCAGTTTGAAAAATCAGCCCCATGATTACTGCTGATGGTGGAATTGTATTTGAAGAAAAACAGACCTGCATTTCTGTAGCACCTTTCACAACCTCAGGATATCCCAAACTGCTTTATAGCCAATGAAGCACTTTTTGAAGTGTATTCACTGTCATAGCGCAGGGAACAATTTGTGTTAACAAGGTAGGGCTCTGCTGTAACACTCCTGTGGTTGAATACCCCGCTGTTACTACTGTCTAGACATACAGAATGGTTGCATAATCAAAGCACTGGCGGGTTGCCAGTACCCATGGAAACGGATTCCAGTGTGAGACGCTGCCTTTGGAGGTTGAAAACAAGGAGGAGAAAGCAGAGGGGTAAAAATAACATCCCGATTAGACTGTAGTTTTGGCCTAGATAGGCTGGGTGTTTTGTGTTGAACAAGTGCCAACCATAGAGTATCACTGACAGCAGTAATGAGGCCACCAGGAAAGGGGATATCTTGCAGGACTTAGTGCTGCACAACAATTGAAGATGGTATAAATTTCGAAAGCGTGGATTTCATTTCATTTCTGTAGATAGGTGACTCTCCTGGTCTTCTCCCGGTCTTATCTTTCCTAGAAATTGGACTAGCGGTCAGAGGCAGATGAGATGAGTGTTCTGCGTTCGTTTAGTATTGCTTTTGCATGACGAACATCTGTGCCTCTTTCTCCTTCCTGTTTAGCTTTTGCTCCCTACTGTCACTCCTAATCCAGCTGGAGATCCCATGATTGGCGTAGTCGGGAGGGAATCCAACTCGGCCACACTTAGTTTTAGCTAAAGGCTCACGAAGCCCTGGGAAAAGCGTAGTCTCTGGTATCATCAGATTTTCAGAGAGCTGGTCCATTATATACGAGCAAACGGACAAGGAGCAGGAGTAGGCCATTCAGCCCCTCGGGCCTGGTCTGCCATTTAATAAGACCTTGGCTGCTCTGGTAGTAACCTGAAACCCGCATCCCACCTACCCCCGATAACCTATCACCCCCCCTTGCTTACCAAGAATCTGCCCACCTCTGCCTTAAAAATATTCAAAGACTCTGCTTCCACCACCTTTTCAGGAAGAGAGTTCCGAAGACTCATGAGCCTCAGGTAGCAGCTGACACCAGGAATACCATGCGTCTGATGAAAATGGCCCTCCATTGGTGTAAAACCTCAATTGAAAAATCATTGAAAAAAAAGCGCTTAAATTCAAAACAAAAACAAAAATAGCTGGAAAAACTCAGCCAGGTCTGACAGCACCTGTGGAGACGAAGGCAGAGTTAACGTTTCAAGTCTGTTAAATTCAAAATCTTTCTCCTTTCCTAACAGCACTGTGGATGTACCTACACCACATGGACTGCAGCGGTTCAAGAAGACAGCTCACCACCACCTTCTCAAGGGCAATAAAAATGCTGGCCTAGACAGCGATGCCCTCGTCCCGTGAAAGAATATAAAGTAAATTGGCTAAGTAAATAAGGAGAAACTGTTTCTGCTGGCAGGTAGATCAGTAGGTCAATAGCAAAAGAACCAGGGGCAAGATGAGATTTTTTTTTGTTCACACAGCCAGTTAGCGTGATCCGGAATGCATTGCCTGAAAGGTTAGTTAAAGCACTTTCAAAGAGTAACTTTCAGAAGGAAATTGGATAAATACTTCAATGGGAAAACCTGGAGGGGAATGCAGGGGAGTGGAACTCATCGGACAGGCGTTTCAAAGAGCCAGCACAGACACAACGGGCCAAATGGCCTCTACGGGTGCTGAAGGATTCTACGATACAATATGCGGAGCTGCTCTGGTCGCCCCACTCGACACATAAGTCACGTCTGTAAAAGCTCACTGCACAAATGAGCAGAAAATGAGCCAAACACAAAAATGAATTCAACCTCTCAATGCTAAACTGTATCAGATGTGTAACTGGATCAGTCAGCACAATCCAATTGGCTGTTGCTCCTGAGTGGTTTATAATTACAATAATAAGACAAATTAAGAGTAGCTTATAGCACATAAGTCTGACATTTCTACAGGCCAAGCTGGTAGTTAGTAAATAATGAGACATTAAATTGATCCATTTAGATGAACAATTAACAGATTAGCATTTGCAAAGGTGAGAGTGGAGGTTATTAATCACCACTTAAATCTGCATTATACTCATGGACAAGGCCAGACCCATTTAACCCTAGCACTACCAGCAACTCCAGGGAATTCTATGTTCCTTGGCTCAGCCAACTCTACCTTCAGTTTTCCCACTGTGACAATGAAAAATCGTAATAATTTTACTTCGTTGTCAAAAGCAGCTATATTGCTGCATTATCATTGTGAAAATACCCACTTTAAACATTTCTAAATTACAAAATAATTACATAGAATTTGCAGCACAGAAATAGCCTATTCCGCTAACACATCAATGCTGGGTGTTTATTCTCCACATGAGCCTCCTTTACCTTATCTACATAACATTTTTATAATCACCGACCTGAAATGTTACCTCTCTTTTTCTCTCCACAGAGGCTGCCTTGCTGGTTCAGTACTTCCAGCACTTTCTGTTTTTATTGAGCCCCGATATCCGCAGTATTTTGCATCTGCAAATCTCCTATTCCTCTCTCCCTCGTGCGTTTATCTAGTTTCCCCTTTAAATGCCTACATGCCATTCGCCTCAACTACTCCTTAAGGTAATGAATTCCACATGCCACAACACACTTCTTTAAAAATTCTTGTTCTACACCTTGTTGTGCCCCATTCCTTCTGTTTGACAACTCTTGCACTTTTTACCATTGTAAATTTAATTTGACATGAGCTCTGAACAAGGTTCCACAGTTGGGCCTGATTGTTCTTCATTACTTTTGCCTGTTCCTTGCAATAGCCACTGATGTGACATGGTTTATTTAGCGAGCTGTGAGGGAACAGTGAACAGCCAAAGAGAAACAGAAATTGGTCAAATTTCTCCTGGTGATCTGAAAGTAATCAGGAGGGTGCAATTGTCACATCCTCCGTTGTTCAGTTGCTTTCCACAGATGTCACCCCCACACTCTCATCCAGACTGTTTCCACAATCTCCCATAAATTACTTGGAATCTACAACACCAGAAACAGGCCTTTCGGCCCGACAGCTCTATGCTGGTTTTGATGCTCCATAGGAACCTTTTCCCACCTTCTTCCAGCTCCGACCTGAAACGTTAACTTTTGTTACCCTCTCCACAGATGGTGCCTGACTTGATGCGTAATCCAGCATTTTCTGCTTTTTATTCAGGCTTCCAACATCTCCAACATTTCACTTTGGTATTCGTCTAACCCTAGCTGGTTTTGAAGAGCTGTGATTTACTTGCGTGACTGTAACCTTCCGGCCCTTTCAAACAACGTCTGTACATTCAGATAAAAGCAAAATACCGCAGATGCTGGAAACCTGAGACGAAAACAGTAAATGCTGGAAAAACTCAGCAGGTCTGGCAGCATCTGTGGAGAGAGAAACAGAGTTAACGTTTCGAGTCCGTCATACGGACTCGAAACGTTGACTCTGTTTCTCTCTCCACAGATGCTGCCAGACCTGCTGAGATTTTCCAACATTTTCTACTTACATATTCAGCTTCTTTTTCAATGTTAATCATGATAGCAGCATTTCCTTTCTGATGAAGTCCAACTGAGGGTCCACAGATTGCTAAAATACACTAGTGTTTAAATATAGGCCGTGTTTTCTCATGGGGTAGCAGCTAAAGCACCAGGTGAAACACTCAGAAACACAAGTGTCAATGTTAGGGCATTTTGAGACCATGTGAGGGTCTCAGGGTGATTTGAGACCTCAGAAGTTGGTCGTCCCTGCCCTTTTGTGAGTTGTGCTAGGCCCGTGTAAGGCAGGGTGACCAGCCATCTTGGATTTCGGCCTTCTGTCCTAGCTCAGGCCTTCCTGGGTTGTGCTTTTTGCTCCCAGCAGGCCATGTTTTTGTGCATGCTTCGGGCACAGCAGGCTCATGGCCTGTGTTTTGGGGATGTACTGCAGGCGTTTGGGTGGGGGTGGGGAGGGGGGCGGGGTGGTGGGGGGGTGGGAGGGGGGCTTGATCGGACAGATAGCAGCATGAGAACCGGGACAGGTCAGTGCCCCAACCCCACTCTGAGAGGTTCTCCGCCGCTCAGACAAGTTCGCCAGCACATCCCTCCCCTACCCGCCCTTCACCTGCAACTGCATGGCAAAGTGTCTACAATTTTTTCGACCAGAGTTGGTCACCCTGGGGTAAGGGTGCTCAGGGACATGGGTATGGCCAATGGTGGAGTCAGCAAATTTTCGGTGGCAATGGTGGAAGTGTTACAACCTCGAGGGACAACTGCTGCTTACTGGGCTCAGTATCCTTCCGGAAATGTTTCCTTTAAGCTGACATAAGGTGGGAAAATCACCCTCATGCATTCTTTCCCTCATTGAAGTTGAAGATGGGAGGCTCTTGTGAGCATCTGAAGAGAAAAGCATTGGGCTGCGAAGCATGAGGAAACGGGCAGAAAGAATTGCCTGTGGGCAGATAACTACAACAAAGTCAAGTGTGAGATCAGAAATGCTGTGCACTCTCAACACTCGCCAATCTGCATCTTAGAAAACTGAGCCATGAGTTCCTGGCATCTCACCGAGAATCATTTCATTTTGAGCATTAATACACAGAGCCGCAGTGTGGGTCACCTTATCGTGGAGTGACAGATCAACTCCCTGAGGCAAGAAATAACCGCCGCTGGTGTGTCCTGAAGATCAGCTACAGGAAATATTGGCTGCAGTCCGGGACTGTGCCTTGTCCCTACCTTCTTAGCATCTGACGTGTTGAGGACAGGCAGCCTAGAGAAGGATGGCAGCCAATAAAGGAAACCAAAAGAGGTCAGCACTGAAGTCAGGCAGCTGGTTAACAAGTACTTACCATCCGATGCAGTCGGATGAATTCTTGAGCATCTCCTTTAGCCCAAGGAGGAAGTATCACATCTCCTAGGGTAGTCCCATCCTGCATGGAACCTGCAAATATTTTGGGCACACAGTTGAAGTAATAAGTCTTCACTTGTTAATGTGGACAAATGTGTGATCATCCACTTCAGACCTAAAATGGATAGAACAGGGTACTTTCTAAATGGTGAAAATCTAGAAACAGTGGAGGTCCAAAGAGATTTGGAGGTCCATGTGTGTGGATCAATATGGGCAAGTACAGAAAATAATCAAAAAAACTGATGGAATGCTGACCTTATTGTCCAGAGGACTGGAAAACATAACAGTGTAGAAGCTACACAAAGCCCTGTTTAGACCACATCTAGAGTTCTGTGAGCAGTCCTGGCTACCACATCTTAGGAAGGATGTATTGACCTTGGAGGTAGTGCTGTGTAGATTTACCGGGATGATACCTGGATTCCAAGGGTTAAATTACGAGGAGATGTTACATGAACTAGTGTCTTATTCCCTGGGAAATACAAGGGTTATGGTATTTTGATGGAAAGTTGGAAAATATTAAGGCAAATTGAAAGGGTAGACAGGGAAACTATTTCTGCTGGTTGGGCAGTCTAAGACAAAGGGACATCGTCTATAACTTAGAGCCAAACTTTTCAGGAGTGAAGTTAGGAAACACTTCTACACACAAAAGGTAGTAAATGTTTGGAACTCTCTTCTACAAACTAATGATTGATGCTAAGTTGATTCTTAATTTTAAATGTGAGATTTTAGTTAACCAAAAATATCGAGGATTACAGGGTAAAGGTGGGTATATGGCATTAAGTCACAGATCAACCATGATCTCAGTGAATAGTGGAACTGGCTCGAGGGCCTTCTCTGGTTCCTATATTCTTTCTATGAAACTTCCTTACATATCGGGAAGCAATAGTTCTTGTCTGAATTCAAATGGGACACTTATGTCGGAAGAGCAGAGCCAACGCTGAGCGGTGATTAACCAACCCATCTTCCGTGTTACACTGACAGCTTTCTCATGCTTGCTGCAAGCAGTGACAAGATGCACTCACCCCACTTCTGATCAAAGGAAAGGCAAAAGTACCATTTGGATTTAATTTCACCATTTCACTACGTGAGGGGTAACCTCAAATAGGATAAGGATGTCAAGGAGCAGGTCTTTGCATGATGGGAGCCTGGCTGTGGAAGTTAATGGTTCTGTGTGATTTTGTGTCCATTAGAACAACTCAAATCAAACTCTCAAATGTTGGTACTTGTGTCCCCCGCATGTGCTCCTGTCGCCTGTAGCTCTGCACTTTGAGTGCTAACTCAGAGAATGGACTCCATAATAAAAAGCAGGTTCAGCGACAACACCAAAAACGGCATGAAATATGCACAATATTTAAAATCTCACATTAGGTTAAAATAATTTTGATTAATAATAAAATGCGATTTTTAAAAAAATCTACTCTTTACTGTTATAAATGTGGGTAAGCTTTTCAAAACTCTGTTTTCAGCATAATTGATTTTAATTGCCAGACATCAGGCCCGCGGAGGTTGGCACTGTCCCCTCCACACTTTGTGCTCGCCCTGGAAAATCTAGTCTGCAACTTGTTAAGAGTTACTGAGCAAAGCTCCCAACTTGGACACTGGATTTCATTAAAAAGATAGGTTTGGCGCTTGGCAATACTTAGGAGGCGAATGCACATTGTACAATGTAAATCTTCCGTAGCTCTGTGACTGGCAAAAATCTTCTCAACTCCACACAAAAAGATTTATAACCAATTGCAGTTATGCACCTGGGACTAGAGTTTGGATCTTCAAAAAAGCTTTGCCCCCACCCCCCACCACCTGGCCCTGTCTGTTTCTCGTGATTCAAATACACACTAAATACCACATGGGATGATATAAAGAGCAAGGATTCCTGGTCAACACCTTCCACTCAATCAATGCCACCAAAAACAAGTCAACTGGCCATTCATCTCATTTGCTTTGTGCAACGCAAGTTGGCTTACAGCGAGCGCACTCAAAATAATTCGAGGCGGCCTAGAGGAGATTTATAAATTCAGCCCTTTTTCGCTTACGTACCAAATTCAAGACGGTTCTGATTAAGCAGGAAATCAGGCAGGTAGAAGAAGTCTGGGATCAGCTCTCTGACATCGCTCATGTTGTCTCTGGAGGACGACTCCCACTCTTTCCTGATGCTGAAAAACATCCTGTCCGCCACGTCGAAACTGCCCCCCTGAAAACAGTCAACATTTCAACATCCTGTCCACCACGCCAAAACTGCCCCCCCCACCGCCCCCTAAAAACATTCAACATTTCAACATCCTGTCCGCCATGTCGAAAATGCCCCCCGAAAACATTTCAACATCCTGTCCGCCATGTCGAAACTGCCCCCCTGAAAACATTCAACATCCTGTCCGACTCTTCCAAGATATCTCCCAAAAAACATTCAATGCTTCAACATCCTGTCCATGACTTCGGAACTCCCCTCCCCCAAAACAGTCAACGTTTCTCGTCATTTTTGCCCCACCACCCCCCGTTCAATCTTTCCTTTCATGTGCTTTGAAAAGTATTGCGGAACTGTCAACTTTAGCTTCTGAGACTCATTCAGCAGACACCCTCTTCATTCAGGGTTGCCATCTCTCCTTGGATGCATTCCTGGAGGTTTCATTACATGATCACTTGCTTCCAATTACCCTGTCCAATCATACCCCCCTTTCCCCCCCGACGGCAATATTTTTTTTATAACTAGAGTGTACAAGGAAAACAACAAAATAAAACAATGCCTTTATTAATTAGATTTTTCTCCCGGGTTGCTCACAGCAGTGTCCTAGAGATTAATCTTTAATTCCTGGGGTCTCCAGGATAATCCTCGAGGGTTGGCAACCCTATTCACAGCAGAAAGTCAGTCACAAAGGTATTTACATTGAGTGTACAGCACAGAACCAAGGCATTGAACCCAACTGGTCTGTGCTGGTGTTTATTCTCCACCCAAGCCATCTCCCAGCCTACTTCATCCCAGCCTATAAGCGTAACCTTTGCCCCTCATGTGACTATCTAGTTTCACCTTAAGTGCATCAGCTCACCTGCTGCTGAAACCCTCATCCATACTTTTGTTACCTCTACACTTGAATATTCCAATGCACTCCTGGCCAGTCCCCTACAGTCTACACTCCATAAACTTGAGGGCATCCAAAACTCTTCTTCCCGCTCCAAGTCTCACTCAACAATCACCCCTGTGCTCGCTGACCTAATAGGCGCCCAGTTAAGCAACGCCTCGGCTTTCCAAAATTCTCATCCCTGTTTTCAAATCCCTCCACGTCTTTGCCCCTCCCTATCTCGGTAATCTCCTCCAGCCTCACTTCCCTCCAAGGCTTCGCCCCTCCCTATATCCCCAGCCTCACAACCCTCTGAGATATCTGCACTCATCTAAACCTGGTCTCTTAAGCCTCCCCAATTTAATCGTTCCACCATTGGCAGCCCTGCCTTCAGCTACCTAGGGTCTAAAGTTCCGAAATTCCTGGAAAATCTCTTTGCCTTTCTATCCTTTTTGACCAAGCTTTTGACTATGTGCCCTAATGTTGCCTGATATGGGTTGGACAAGGTTTGGTTTTGCTTGATTCTGCTCCTGTGAAGTGCCTCGGGATGTTCATTAAAGGTGCTTCATAAATATAAGTTGTTGTTGTATTTGCTTCAACTACCCCTTGCAGCAGTGAGTTCTATGTTTTTACTATTCGTTGGGTAAAGAAGTTTTTCCTGACCCCTCGCTTGGGACACAAGTGGATACGTTTTCTCTGCGTCTACCCTATAAAACTCTTCTATTTACCTTAAGGACCTCGTCAGATCAACACTCAGCCTTCCCCTTTCTAGAGAGAAGGACCCAGCCTGTTCCACCTTTAGCTAATATGTACATACTCTCAAGTTCTGATTTCATTTCAAGGAGAAGCTTTCATCATTATTGGACCAAAGTGAACAGCAATGAAAAAAAAATACATTATCATGAAATATTTCCATTTTAGTAAAACATTTATTTTGTTTTCATTCTTGACACTTAGGCAGGCTTGAAATTAACTTGTAGTTATTTAGTATCTTTAACATAATAACATTCCAAATCGCTTCACATGAGCATTATCCAAGAAAATTTGACACTGAGCCACAAAAGAAGCTATTAGGACAGATGACCAAAAGCTTGGTCAAAGAGGTTAAGTATTAAGGAGCATCTTAAAGAAGCAGAGATAGGTAGAGAGGCAGAGAGGTTTAGGAGAGAATTGCAATGCCTATAGAGCCAAAGATTGAAAACACCATTGGTGGCACAGCTGAAATCGAGGAAGCACAAGAGGCCAGAATTGGAGCAGCACAGAGATCTCAGGGTGGTCTGGCTGGAAGAGGTTACAGAGAGAGGAAGGGACTTGGAAACAATGATGAGACTGCAGAATGTTAGGTGTTAATATTCTTTATTGTACCCCAGAATGAAAAAAACAGCACAAACTGGGAAATGAGGGAAATGGTCTGAACTGGCCTTGTATACCTTAAAATTGAACACCAGTAAAAATGGGAAATAAGAGTACAGGTTTGAACTGTTTTTCCCTATCTTGGAGTCAATGATAGATAGATGATTGTGTCCATTCTAATTTGACCTGCATCTATTTTGTACCTGAAATGGGTTTAATCCGGTGTGCTATTTACCTCTGTCACCTCAGCCAGTGGAGGCTTCAATCTTGGTTAACAGGTGGATTGAGTAATCACAGAGGCTTCTGTTTTGTTTTGCATTGAGTACATCTAACTGCAGGCAGCCATTATTGAACAAACTTTATTTACACCTCCCCAACAGAGAGGGAGATATAACAAGATGCTCAGATCATGCAATATACGGCAGTTTCAGTTACTTGATTCCTTTTGGTTTCGTTATTTTGGTTTGACACATTATAATTTCATATTTTTATAAATACGGGGTATGGGGGCCAGCTCTGGTGGCTAAAGTATCGGATAGTCAAGCCTGAGACCACTGCCTCATTCCCCTACGAGGGAAGAGAAGCAACCCCCTCCTCCAGGACCAGTTACTTGATTGTAATGGGGATTTGGGTCTCAAAGCGTCTAGTGTCAGGTCTCAACTTGTGTGGGCTCTTGGGACTCGGAGGTTCCAGGACATACAGGTTTCCAGGGAAAAAAATGGGAGATTTTGGGGCTGGAGGGGAACTGGGAAAGCAAAAAAAGTCCCTAAAGATTATGGAATGTTGTACTGGCGAGAAAAAGTTCATTGATTTCACATGGATGAACACACTGGAACTCATGGGCAGTGGAACTGAGAGTGGACTTTTACACTCAATAAATAAAATCAGTGCAGCACTGTTGTACTGTTTAACACTATAAACCCACAATCTGTTAAACAAAATAAAGTAATTAGGCGACAGTGTCTGTTTTGTGACCACAACTAGGTCAATGTCACCAGAAGTGATTACCCCATTCCTCCTCGGTCATTAATCTTCCCAGTGCTACTGTTAAGATGTGAGTATCAAATTCCATTCTAATCTATTGCTAATACTCTTCCAGGTCTTTTCTCTGTTTCCTTCTGGTGGCTGATTGTAACTTGCCCATTCGCTTTTTATTATATTTGAGCCTCTTTCTCTAACACCTCCAGGCCGCTTTTATTAAATTTTACCAGCTACATTCAGCTCCTCCTAAGCCAAGTTTTATTACATTTTATTGTCTTCTTGCAGCTCCTCCAGGCAGTCTTCGTTTTTTTGGTTGGTTTCTACACTTTCCCTTTAACTCTCCATGGCCGTGGTTAAGAAGGCTTCAGAACACTCGCTGAACAACAATTTTGCTGGCTTCTTAGGCTTACAGCTGTCTCATTGGTAAGAACAGATTGTTAGCTTTAAATCCCTTATCGTACATTGCCCCTGTCAAGATTATAACACTCCCAGCTATTTACTGTCTGCAGTTTAGTATCATTGATAACATGTGTATAGATTAAGATAAGGATCCTATTATAACTCTCTGTATTCTATTCCTTTTCAGTTTATACTTTTGCATCCTGGTTAGAATAAATACTAAAATGACACATTGCATTTAATGTCATGCTATTGCAAAGTAATGCGTACATTAATTTACAAATTGGAATATTTATTCTCTATTAGAATTATTAGAAAAATACATTTTCAGGTATCATTTCGAGGATATGCAGTGTCACGGTGACACAGAAGAAATTTGGAATGATTTCCAACTGAACCATTTATCATTCACTTCTGAATACTAGAGCCTGCCTAAATCTTACTGTTTTGGACTGTGGTCGCAATGTCTCCTATAACAGAGCGCACAAAGGGACAAAATTAATCTTGTTACATACATGTAACCCCAGCTGCACTTGTCATGATGGGGACTGACCAATGATTATCCTCTACAAATTCCAGCCACAATGACTAAGCTCAAAGCTTGTATGGGTTATGTTAATGTAACACAGAGTATGACTCTACACTGATAATTTATTAACTAAAAAGGTCTCAGGTCCTTCAACATACCATCTGCGTGGACTTGGTCTTGCACTGGCCTGCAGTTATACTGCAGGTGTGAAACCCACGCAGTGGAGACTACCTCCTGGAGGTACTTTCGCGCCTCTGGCCTTCATTTCAGTCAAACTACCAGCTGACTCCTTAGTTATACTACCAGCTCCGTCGTGAGGCACATCCCAAACCATTGCTCAATAGCACAGAAGTGATGGTACAGGGGCTTTTAAACTGAAAACACTGGGGTCTGGGCTTCTTCTCCCTTGTTGGTAAGGGCACCTGCTTGAACTTCCTGTGTTTACTGCATCCCGACAAGTCAACATGCTCAGACACAGGAAGAGGAAACTCTGTCACAGTTAGATCGGAGGGCTTCCAATCTGGTCAGAGCTTCAAATTCTCCAATGGAGGGGTGGTAACACAGACTTGGCAATCCTCCAGGATTGGTTTGGAGTCTCCAGGAACTGAAGCTCAATCTCCAGGGCACAGCTCTCTGCAACCCCAGGGGAAAATCATTGGGACATTAGAAAGTATTTTTTTTTTTGGTCATTTTCTTTGAACATTTCTCTTTACCAGGTGTAAAAATGTTGAAAATGGCAGGGGGTAGAAAGGCTGTTTGGCTGACAGTCAAGCATCATCCAATTGGGTAATGAGTCTTTTTGCTTTCCAATTGGCATAGGAAGGCATTGCTTCACAAGGATGGATGTGTTGGCTGATTAATGGCTGGAGTGTGGGGGGAAGGGGGTGCAAGTCATGTGATGAAACCTCCAGGAATACATTTAATCACAGTTGGCAACAGACAGGTAGCAAAATTCAGGGAAAATACCACCAGGAGGTGTAGACTTCTCTCTCTGTCTCTCTATCCCCTTCCATTTCTGCCTATCTCAGACCCTGTTTGCTCAACCACTTATCTCTCTAATTCCTGTTGATCTCTCTGATCCCTGCTTCAGCCCTAATTTTCTCTTTATTTCCTCTCTCTCCCTCTCCAACCATCGTTACTTAATGTGGCTGTTATTGTGCCACGTTTATTTTATCCCTCTCCATTTGCAAGTTGATCTTTGTGTGTTCGGTCACTCTTGCTTCTCCCCTTTTCTGTCTCAGTTTCTTTTTCTCTCTTTCCTCTGCCTTGATCCCTCACATTTCCCTCCCACGCATTTCCCTTTTCTCATTGTCTCTATTCATTTTCTTTATAAACCTGCGCAGATAATGAACAGTCTCCTGTGGTGGAAAGTCTTAACAGCTGCACAGCCCTCCATCTAGTGGATAAGATGAGAACGAACAAATAACGAGTTTGAACGGGTTCTCTGGAAAGGCGACTATGGATGTTAAAGCCAAGATAATCTGTATTGGAGAGAAGGGCTCCTTACTTAAAGTATTATAAGTACCAAATGATACAAAATCGAACATTTCAGCCATCGACAAGAATAGAGAATATTTTGCTCACGCCGATAACACAACCCAACATTATTTTGTCACGTTTTTCCAACTAACTTTTGAATGCAGATAGGTTTGTGCTACAAAGAGTTGATATGCAGCTGACACCAACAATGCACCAGAGACATGAAATCTAATCATGAAGTGTCAGTGAAGCTGATAGCATGAATTGGCAGCCCACATACACCTTGTGATTAATCATTTTAATAGCTGGATTTTTTTTTCATCTGTGGATACCTCTTTTTAAGAAGAAATATTTTTATTAAAGTTTAATAATCGTACGCCAACCCCATACAAACAATATTGCGACTTCCCGATCTTAGTGTCGTGGAACTGGTGAAGAAACACTGTAGGACAAGAGTTTAATGAATTATTTGAAAGCACCATATGTGGTGGGGGTGGGTGGGGAGAAGGTTAATAAAAACAGCTAAAACACATTTACGTCTTTGGTTAATATTTTTGAAGCAAAAAGAACAATTGCTAGCAGGTAACAAAGCTGCAGAAAAAAAAGTCTTGAGAGTAAACCGATGGAACTGTTTGTCTTTTTTCACAGTTCTCTCTCTCTCCCTTTCCCCTCCCCTTGCCTGACGGGGCTGAATTTTGAAGAGCTTTGGTTCCACAGTTCGTCACTTTTGCTCCCTTGGCTGAATGACCATTCTTCATGCCTGAGCCAAGGCCCTGAGTCGCAGCTGGCTATTTGACTGTGGAGTGCACCACAGCTGAGCCCAATTCTATCTTCACACAAAGTCCACACACATGCACATTTTAAATGGGGCATTTGCCTTTATTAGCTGAGGTGTAGAATGCTATAGCAGGGTGGGTATGTTGGACTATACAAAGCACTAGTTGGGTCACAGCTGGAGTACTCTTCTGGTCAGCACATGATAGGAAAGATGTGATTGCACTGGAGAGGGTACAGAGGAGATTGGCAAGGATGTTGCCAGGACTGCAGATTTTCAGTGATGAAGAAAGTGATGGGGTTGTTTCCTTTGGAACAGAGGGGAGGCCTTATTGAAGTGTATAAAATTATGAGAGGCCTAGATATAAAAGGCCCTAACCTCTTGGTCGAGGCTTCCTTAACCAGAGCGAATAGATTTAAGGTAAGAGGCAGGAGGTTTAAAGCAGAATTGAGGGGAGATTTTTTCACCCAGAAGGTGGCGGGGATCTGGAACTCACTGCCTAAAAGGGTGGGAGAGGCAGAAAACCTCACAACACACTTAAAGTTGTTGGATAGGCATGAAGTTTCATAACTACAAGGCTAAGGACCAAGACCAACAAAGGTTCCCCAGACTTGGCGGGACTGTCCTATTAAGAGAGATTGGGGAAACTGGGTCTGTATTCTCTGAAGTTTCAAAGAATGAGAGGTGGTCTCATTGAAACCTGCAAAATACTTAAAGGAACAGACAGGGTAGATGCAGGTAAGATGTTTCCCCTGGTTGGGGAGTCTAGAACCAAGGGGGCACAATTTCAGAATGATGGGGAAGCTGCTTAGGACCGAGATGAGGAGAACTTTTGTGACTCATGCAGTTGTGAATCTTTGGAATTCTCTACCCCAGAGGGCGGTGGAAGCTCAGTCATGGAGTATATTTAAAGTCAAGATTGACAAATTTCTAAATGCCAATGGCATAAAGGGATTTGGGGATAGTGTGGGGAAAAAGGATGGATGATCAGCCATGATAGTATTGAATGGCGGAGCTGGCTCGATGGGCTGAATGGCCTTCCCCTATATTCCTATGAGCTGCAAAGTGGGATTAGGCTGGATGGTTACAAGTCGGCTGGCATGGACACAATGGACTGAATGGCCTCCTTCCGTGCTGTAAATTTCTACGATTCTAAGCGTAGGAGCGTCATGGGGCTCGAGGGGCTGGATGGCCTATTCCTGCTCCTATGTTCCGATGAGTTCCTATCAGTCCCTAACTGACTATGTTTTTTTACCCTGAGTCACCCCAGAGACAGTGAAAGCAGTACTGGCTCAAGCATTGCCTAAAGGGGGCGAGTCTGGAAACTTGCCAGTCTGTACAGAGCCTGCACTCCATTTATATTTCAGATTATGTTCTGAATTGGAGTGGCATTCTTCCTACCTGCAAGCACACGGTGATTGATACATTTCATTAATGCAACTTTTGGTTTAGGTAGTGACAGCAGTCTCTTGGGAAAGACAATAATATCTGATAAAAGCATTACTGATATCAAATAAAGAAAAGAAATATACATGCAAAATGTTGTTAGTTCGACAAATTGGGTTAAAGATATTACTTGAATAAAAAATAGGATCTGCAGCGGCCTAATGCTTTATGTATCAGCTAATCTCTTTACTGAGAGATTTGGTTTACAACCATCAAATATGCATCACATCTCTCTAATAAAATCGACAACATTTTATTATTTTTACATTTTATTGTCTTAGGCCAGAAAACTGCAAATTTTCTAATCGCTTTTCTTTTTTTTTTGCACTTTGCATTTATTTAACGGTTTTAAAACTTTTCATAAAATATTAAAGTTTTTTTATTATTACATTTATAGATGTGTCAACCACAGACGCAATGCCGTGCAGAGGCAAATAATAATCTACTTTGATTGAAACATGTTTTAGTGGCTGTGTGAAAATAGGCCCTCTTAGTCAGTTAAAGAGGTATAAAACAAACTTTCTAATCATTACGCCTAAAAGCAATTAAGAGCCTTACACGTGTTATAGTTCATATTAGGTGACATCTCTACGTCTGAACTAAGTGTTAGCTTTGGCTCAGAGGTAGCAATCGCATCTTTGAGTCTTAAGGCTGAGCATTTAAGTCCCATCCTAGACAGGTTAGCATATATCCTAGACTGTCACTTCACCACAACGCTGTAGGAAGGCAGCAAACAGGCCATTCAGCCCCTCACTCTTGCTCAGTCACAGCATGTGTACATCAACTCCATTTACCTGCCTTTGCTCCATGTTCCTTGATGCACTTACCTGGCAAACATATATCGGTCCCAGTCTTGAAAACTCCAATTAGCCCACCATCTACAGCCCTTGGAGGCGAGAATTCTCGTTTCTGACTACCCTTTGTGCAAACACGCGTTTTCTGATCTTCTTTTCCAACTGGCCCAGGTGTTACATATTAAGACTATGTGCCCTCCCTATCGGGTACTATCAGATAGGGGAGACAGTGGGTGCAGTGGTATTGTCACTGGACTAGTGATCCAAAGACCCAGGTCAAGGCTCTGGGGATGAAAGCAAAATACTGCGGATGCTGGAAATCTGAAATAAAATCAAAAAAACGCTGGGAAATCTCCGCAGGTCTGGCAGTACCTGTGGAGAGAGAAACAGAGTTAATGATTCTCTGTCCACAGAGCTCTGAAGAGTCACACGGACTCGAAACGTTAACTCTGTTTCTCTCTCCGCAGATGCTGCCAGAACCTGCTGATGTTTCCTTGCATTTTCTTGCACACCATGGAAACTGACAGAATTTAAATTCAATTAATAAAATCTGGGATGGAAAGCTAGTTATCATAACCGTGAAACCCCATCTGGTTCACTCAGGGATGGAGAACTGCATCCTTGCCTGGTCAAACCCATAGCAATGTGGTTGACTGTTAACTGCCCTCTGAAATGGTCTGGCAAGTCACTTAGTTCAAGGGCAAGTAGGGATGGACAAGCCAGTGCCACCCACATCCCATGAAAGAATTTTTTTTTAAAATAAACAACGGCATTCAACATTTTTCTGAAAATCAAACAATCAGGGACTGTACCTGTAGTAAGCAGAAGGTCTGAGTGAAGGGCTCCATTCGGACCAGGTACGACGCGACAATTATTGCTGAAGAATAATGAGTGCAGTAGTGACATCGTACAGACAGGTCCTCTGCAAGAAACCAAACAATTTCGCGTGGTCAGGTACTGCAAGATCAGCTGGAGAAATGAAAACTGTAGCAACAGGATAGGGCCTACATACTGGGGCGGGGGGTGAGAGGACATAGGAACAGGAGTGAGCTGTTCACCCCTCAGGGCCTGCTCTGCCATTCAATTCGATCACGGCTAATCTGTACCTCGGCTGTATTTACCTGCTTCAGCTGCACATGGAAGTGGAAATCCAGGATTCACTCACCAAAAAGGGGTTGGTTGCTGGCTCAGTGGAAATCTCCAGGCTGAGATCAATAGGCAAGGACAGCGAGCTTCTTCTCCTTTATTCACACACCCGTTGACTATTTCCAGCATTTCCCGCTTTCATTTCAGATTTCCAGCATCCACGGTATTTTTGCCTTTGTGTCAATAGGTTTTTTGTTGGGTAAGTATATCAAATGATGTGGAGCTAAGTTGGGCCAAGGAGTTGAAGCACAGGTCAGCCATGAATGAATTGAATGGCAGAGCGTGTTTGAGGTCAGGCTCTACATACCGTAGGTGAGAATGGAACCTTTGTAACTTTGGTTCAATGGGGCTCTAACTTCTCCAGTCCAGAATATTTTGGACCAATTCATTCCTGCATTTCAGAATTTTCTCAATTACTGAATGGCGTTAGAATGCCTAACCACAAGAGTGTGAACCAAAAAAACACCGCAGATATAAATATTTACCTGAAGCATAAAACATTGTTCAAACATTATAAAGCTGCAATAAAAATTGTTTTACTTGTCCAAACACTGTATCTTCCATGTTTCTGTGCCCAAAGTACTGTACTAAACTGATGCCGATGATGTCGAGGATCGTTATCACATTGCTTAAAAAAATTCTGGACAACTGGTTTCCAGACTGGAGAAGTTACTGTATAACAGGGTTGAGAAAGGAATCCATATACCTGGGTGAGAATAGGACCTGTTTGTATACCTGGGGAAGAATGGGTAGATGAAAGCAAAAAACTGCGGATGCTGGAAATCCAAAACAAAAACAGAAACAGAAATACCTGGAAAAACTCAGCAGGTCTGGTAGCATCGGCGGAGGAGAGCACAGTTGACGTTTCGAGTCCTCATGACCCTTCAACAATGGGTAGATCTCCAACTGAGGGAAGGGGTTACAAGGAGGATGAAACTGGACATCCAACAGGGATTTGGACAGGTCAGTGAGTGTGTGGCCTAGAATCAACTCAAAGTTCAATAAACTGAAGGGATACCAAAAGATTACCGTGTCCATCCATGACAAAACATGAGTCACCACTACAACATTTGGAAACCATGTACTCCAGGCACTAACCTTGAGTATGCGCATGTATCATAAGTCACTAACCCGGCTCAGGAGAAAGAAGCTCGGAAAGGTCAGATTTTTATTCCAGGGGGTGGGCTGGGTTAGCAGTTGCGCCCGCTGCCCCTGGAATGACTGCGGAGGCTGTCGTGTGCAGAGGTGGGCTGGGGGCAGAATGCCAGCCTCCACGCTCTGGCACTTTGTTGAATTTACTTTTAAAACGGTCAAAACAAAAAAATGTCTCCCCGGCATTCACCACTCACACCCCAACTCCCCATGCCACATCCATGCTAACGCATGCCACCTCATGCCCCCCACCCACCCCCATGGCTTCACATAGTCCTATGCCACCCTATGCCCTTCTACCCACCGCCTATGGCCCCTCATACCCCTATGCCAACTTAGTGCTAACTCATGCCCACCACCAACCACTCTTTGCCCTTACATCCTCCATGCCAACTAATCTAGTATCCACCTTGGGAAAACTTTAGGAGCCATGCTGACATAAAATAAACTTGTGTGTCTCTCAATGGTGTCATTATTAAAAAAAAACTGATTAAAAAAATCAATTCATTGAAATTCCTTCAACTAACCTCTTATAAAAACAAACATTTCTATTCTATATCCACTTAGAGCTGTCAGTGAAATTGCTCACTTAACAGGTACCCCACTGTGCTAATGGTAGATTCCAAAATCAATCATGCAGCACAAATCCTATAATGATAACCATCAGGTTTATGTCAACAAACAGAGTGAAATATCAAGCACTGATTTTTTTTAAAACTTTTTTTTAAACTCTAAACTTTTTTGTTAAATTTACAGCCCAACAGAGTTAAATCCCTCGACAGCTTTGACAGTTCCAATGCTTTTTGTTAGTTCATTGACAGCTTGACAATTCTTTGACAGCTTTGACAGTTCCAATGCTTTTTGTTAGTTCATTGACAGCTTGACAATTCTTTGACAGCTTTGACAGTTCCTTTACAACTTTGACAGTTCCTTGACCACTTGGAGAGTTGCAATGAGTTTTTGAGCTTGTTATAAACAATCCTGTTTACTTTAACAATCCCAAAAGGCGCCTGACCTGTCCCAAAGGGTACCTTACCTCTCCCAATGGTGTCCTGGGACCATATCCAAAGGGGTATCTTGCCTCTCAAAAAGGGGAACCGTGGCTATCCAGATGAATCCACATGGCTCAGACCTGTTCCTACCAGATCTAATTGGCACACTTTGTGTTTCAGACACCTATCTCCTCAAAATAACATGAGTAGAGGCAGCTACTGATTTATATGGGCAGCTATCTCCGTAAGCCGTGAATGTGCTCCTTAGAACCCATCCCCTTCCCTCCCTGCAAAAATGGTGGAGGCCAGATTTGGGGCCAGGACTTCCAGATTTGGGGCCAGGACTTCTGGATCCGTGCCTCTGTCGTCTGTGGGAATATTCAGGCCTGAGCGTATAACTGGGAGACTTGATGTTGCTCACTGTTGACCAAGCAAGCAGAGAAATTTATGACATCAGAAATAAAACAAGAACAGTTTAAAGAATAAGCTTACAGCACAAACAGGCTTCGCTAATACTTAGGTTATAGATTACAAGCAAAAACACAACTGCAAACTCATCTAGAGTTTCACTGCGAGCGTTATAATGTTTTTTTTCTAATTTAATTTGTTGGAAGATTGAACGCCTGAGGAGGATGTGTGGGAATAAGTTTTAACCAATTAAATTTAGGGCATCGAGTTGTAAAGTTATTATTCTCGGTATGCTCCTGATATTGCCACATTCTGCTTTTCACCATTTGAAATATTTAAAATGCGTGGAAACATTCAACAAGATGGCTCAGGAGGTTATGAACAGCGGGCGGTATTTGGACTATTAGGCCGTGGGACAGGTCTATTTACAAACTTTTGTTGCCTCAATGGGTAGCACTCTCACCTCGGGGCCAAAGATACTGGTTTAGATTCCACTCCGGAGATTTGAGCAGAAAATCTAGATAGACACGTTGGTGAAGTTCTGAGGGAGTAGTGCACTGTCACAGGTGCCATGGTTTGGTTGGGATATCAAGCCGAGGCCTCCTCATTCCTCTCAGGTGGACGCAAAAGATCCCGTAACACTATTTCGCAGATGAGCAGGAGGATTTTCCTCGGTGTCTTGACTTATCCTTCAACCAGCATCACTAAAACTGATTATCTGGTCACTATCACCCTCTTGTTTGTGCTGCATGTAAATTGGCTGCCACGTTTCCTACTTGACAACAGCGAGTACAATTTAAAAAGAACCTCATTGGTTGTGAAGAGGTTGCGAAAGTTGCTCTGTAAACGCAAGTCTTACTTTTAGAACATTATAAAAGCATGCATTGCACGTTATAACCCATGGGGTATATTTTCAAAGACCTTGCACTGTTACTTGAACTTTCCATGCAGCCAATCTGTGTCGGGAAATTATGGCTGCATGCCTGTGATCTTCCGATACATGCAGAGCCCCTTGGCGTTGGTGCGAGTTCATTCGAAGATCTACCTGCAAAACCTCCATTAAAGTGATTCTGTGGAACCTTTGTTATTTGCCATCCGGACGAGACTTCACTCTATTGCTGCCCCTCCCCCACTCCTCACCCCCGCCATGAACAATGGCAATGGTTGGATAATTGGTAGCCCCCCCAATCTCCTTTCAATCAATTTCCTGCCCTCTTTCCTATTTTAAACCGCAGATATTTCCTGGTAACCACAGCTCCCCTCGGTCTTCCAACATGAATCCCAGCAACCTTGTATTTTGTAAATATCCTTGGGAGTGTGGATAATGGGAGTCCAGATAACCAAGGGTCATCTGTACATCATTAAAAGTTTTAGCAGGAACCTTGAGCATTGCTGTGCTTGAAGAAAAATGCTGATTAACTCAGCTCCAACAACCTGGAAGGGCTTAATGCACACAGGGTTAGGGTTAGGGTTAGGGTTAGGGTTATCAATGCGAATATATTACTCTGAACTCACTAATCCCAGACTGCAAAATTGAAGGGGAGAATAGAACAGAACAAATCTGCTAGTTCTAAACATCCCCAGCCCCATGTTCATCATTGCATCAAGGTTAAATAGGCCCCTTAGTCAGAGGTTTCAGTCCCTAAAATGTAAATACTCGCAACCAAATATGACGAGGAACCTTTAATGGTATATAGAAAATGGATCCTCCTCTATGGATAGGAAGATATTCATTCTCATAGGAATAGATGGTACCATTGTTTACTTGAAGATTAGTTCGAATTTGGACTATTCATTAATCTCGGTTTATCAGATGAGGTGTTAAACCAATGTCTCCTTCTCTAGGTGGATGTAAAAGATACTCTTTTGAAGAAGGACAGAAAAATTCTCCTGACATCCTATCCTGTCCTGCATTGAGGCCTCAGGCATCACCATTAAAACAAACCACCTGACCACTTGTCTCATTGCTGTTTGGGGAACTTTGCTTTGCGCATCTTGGCCGCTGTGTTTGCTTACATTACAAGACTACTCTTCAAAAGCACTTCATTCACAGTGGAAAGCTTTGGAACTCCCTGAGGCTGTGAAAGGTGGTATACAAAACGCAAAATACTGGAAATCTGAAATTAGAACAGGAAATGCTGGAAACGCTGGAATCTGTGGAGAGGCAAAGCTAAGGTTAACGTATCAGGTCAATGATATTCCGCCAGGACCAGATGTTACGGATAAATGGCTTATAATGACAAACAGGGACAGGGGAGAGATTGTGGGCTGGTGTTTGAGATGGGGGTCCCCAATTGGCACACAGCCAGCTAGGGGATGGTCACCTGCCTTTAGCTTTCATCATATCCTGGGTCACAGGATTTACTTTGCCAGATTTTTAATGTTTCCCTTCCCCATTGCTATCCTCACAGACATTGGGTCTCACCTAGGTCTTTTGGATAAAACAAGAGGGGAAGATTTCACCTGTTGGTTTCTTGTAGGGATGAATGGTAATGGCTGACAGGGCAAGTGGACAGCCCAGTGTAATATGGAGTTGCACAGACCAGGATAATCCTAGGGTTTGGCTCTTGACCTTTGCTGAGTTGGCTGGTCAATCAAAGCAAGAGTAAGTAGTACAAAAAACCAATGGGTTGGGAAGGGATGAATCAGCTACAACGTTGCCTTGTGGCCTTGAAGATTAGATAACTGGTTCAGAAACATTATTATTCCAAAGCCTGATTCCTGTAACAATCTGTCCATTGTGTTGCCAAACCTATGTATTTATTGGATGGACACGTGATTGCTTTAGAATCTTGACCAATGTCAAGCTCACCTCATGCGTTATCCTTACTGGAGAGTTTGAGACTCGAGCTGCCCTATTTTTCCAATCAAGGGAGGGAGGCAGTCTGAAGCAGTGGTGGAGAATAGAAAGAAAGGTGTGTGGGATGGGGAGTGATGTTAGCAACAGAGTGAAAAAAAAAATCAAACACAAAGTTACCTACAAGGTCTTTGTGAATTGGTTAAATAAAAACAGCTACATTCAGGGCTGGGCTTACTTCTGTTACTCAGGAACATTAGAAAGAAGAGTAGGTCATTCAGCCCCTCCCACTTGTTCTATCATTCGATCAGATCATGGCTTAAACTCACCTCAATGCTAGTCACACGCCTCTTGCTCCATATCCCTTGATGCCCTTATCTAACACAAATATACCTATCTCAGTCTTGCAAACTCCAATTGACCTTCAGAATCCAAAGACTTTGAAGGGAGAGATGTACAGTTTTCTACTCTCTTAGTGTGAAAAATATTCTGCTCCTAAGAGCTTAAGCTCTTATTTTAAAGTGGGATCCCTTCATTCAAGACTCCTCACCAGAGGAAATACTTTCGCTATATCTACCCTATCAAATCCTTCTAACGTTTTAAACACATACATTCTGTTATCATTCTTTTTAGTTTACTCTCTCAAATTACTCCCTCAGTTTCCTGTGAAAATACTAACCATCATTATCTACTTCAAAATATCGCTGGACAAACTTTTCCTTCCTTTCCTCGGTTTGTGCCCCCATGGGTTTCGAGAGATCCCGGAATGTCTTTGCATTAGTCAGATCCAACTCCTAGGAGCATGAAACAAACAGAGTCATGAAAAATGGCATAAATATTCATTGTGTTCAAACTCTCAGGAGCAACTTCCAAATATACCAACATTAGGCTAATTGAAGCCCAACCTGTGAACAGTTTATGTGATAATTCACTGAAGGTGGTCAGAATTTACGTGCACTGGAAAACTGTCAACTCCAGTATTATAGAAAAGTACATATATTATAACACGTAACTTTATACATCAAAGCAAAGTTGATGGGAGTACCCAGAAGAGTACTAAAGTGTTAAATTCACTCGGGCACCTGGGTTAAGAGGGAAGACTAAGGGCTACTAGGGATATTTACACTGAGAATAAGGGGTGGTGGAGAGACAGCCTGTTATGACGCAGCAGATGATGTGCGCCAGGTGGATCAAATCCACGAGGGAGACTTGATCACACGGTCACAACGGTTTTGCAATTTGTATTTTATTTCGAGATGCGTGCCTTGAATTCACTCATAATAAGTCCACCAGGACTTTAGAGATTTTTAGAAAACTAAATTAAACGTTTATTAACAAAGAAAAGATTTCAAGCAGATACATAGGTCTACAAATTACGACTATAATAACTCCTAAAACCCATAATTAACCTGGCTTCCAGTTACATCTCCATTAAGGCAACGGCAAAAATAAAATTTAAAAAAACTTAAACAGATGCCAGCAAGTTAACACAATACCCTGGATAGTAGAACTCAAAGTGGCTTTTCCCAGCGTCAGTTCCTGTAGGCAGCAGGCTCAATGCACAAATACCAGAGGCTTTTCACACTTCTGGTAGAGCTTACAATGTCTTCCGTGACACATAGCTTTCAATCTCCTTCATACATGTTTCTCCCTTTTAATATAAATCCCATTGTTCCCATATGTCTTTGGAACTTTGCCTTTCTCATAACATAAATCATTTCATGGTGCTAATATTATCATAACCTTTGGAAAAAGTAAACACACTGATTGGCCTTGCTTCTCTGGCTAGGTGTAACATCCCACCATGTCTTTGAAATTCAAACTACCCTGATTTATCTAAAAATGCAAATTCTCCTCACCTCACATTCTAAAACATTCAGCCATGTTTATGTATTTAGCATTTCAAACCTCGCTTGTTGATGAGTCAAAACCTCCAGACCAGCTGTCTCCAATTCAATTAAATCCCAAACACACACACACACTATCCAAACCTACTTTTAACCTACTTCTACGATAAATCACAATAATATTATGAGAATCATTATACTTTTGTGACAGGCCTTATTTAAAATCTTCAGGGAAATAGATAAACTGGGCTGCAAGCTCTCGGACATAAGCACTTGAGCTCAAACGTGGAGGGGAAAGGTAGATGCATGGTTATACTGTGTGGAGGTCATTCTCACAGCAGGAGTGGAAAAGCTACAGTGTAGTGGGTCAGATGCGTGTTATAAACCTCATTATCGTTAACTGAAGTGATAACAGGACAGGGTGTAAAATGGTGGCCAATCAGCCAGCTCTCAGCTCCTGCCCAAAGTAAAAGTTGTTCCCATAGCTTCTTCATATAGCGATTGCTGAATAATCTGTGTTGTTTGGCAGCGGCATTTGGGCGGGGGAGGAGGTGGTGGTGCTTGCAGTGTGAGGTCAGCAACGTCTCTGACGTAAGGTGCAAGAGGAACTCCTTCGGGCTTGCCAAGATCATTTTCAGTCCTGCACCGTTCAATGTTCCTAAAGATTTAGGACAATTTGCACCGGGGAAAGGGGGGAATTAAACAGGTCTACTGATGTCCAGCGGCTAAGCACGGTTTCCAGAAACATGCTTTATGGGTGAATAAAAGTGCAGAGTTGGATGCAGGCAGTATAGATTTAAGTTTATGAAGAGTGGAGGATGGAAAGCCAGCCAGGGGAACATTGGAACAGTTGAGTCTGGATAACAGCAGTAGAGTATGACTTATACTATAATGATTATACACCTTCAATTTATCATGGAATTAATGTAAGAAGGTACAAACCCAACCCCCATAATATCGCAAGATTTTTATTTGTTCACCATGTCAAAGGTAGGTATGGGTGAGGAAGGCCATTTGGCTCATCATCTGGCATCCACCCAGAAGTAACCCTGGCCTCCTGGCCAATGTTCTTCCTCAACTAGTGCCTCCAGCACAGATTAACTGGTCAGTTATCCCATTAAATATTTGTGGGATCTTTCTGTGTCTAAATTGGCTGCTGTGTTTTGCCTACATAAAAACAGTGACTTAAATTCAAAGGGAATTGATGCGCATATTTATCAGGGTGTCCGGAGGTCATGGAAGTCATTGTGCAAATAAGTACAAGCTCTCTCCTTTGTGCTACTTGTCACTTGCCTCAGAGTCATAATCAGCAAGAATCCAGGGGAATACTGGATACTGCATCAGATCATTATAGGTTCGCCCCGCCAAAGTGTTCAGATGCATGAGATATTCGAAATTGCTGATCTCTCCTTTCTGCCACAGAGGGGAAAAAGCAATATGAATAAAACGATTACAGTTAATGTCTTATTGAATTTCCCTGATGCAAATTACAAGATGGAAAGCAACTGCAAACTTTTAGAGAATCCTGAACTGTATTTTCTGGTGGTTTTGTGGTTGGGGTTTGACCCGAAAGTGGTATGTTAGCATAACACGATAGCCCCAGTTTGAAAGATCTGACTCTCCTGATAACTGCAATACGCATTTCTTTTAGTCTCGAATAAAGAAGCCAACAGTTTCGACACAATAGATTGACCCCTGCATAAATGCCTAACATCGTGGTTTGTATGACTACATTGCATTGCTGCAGTGCTGAAGCCAAGGCCGTGATCTTCTGTTCTCACTGGCTTGGAGGTGGGTAGGCGGGAGGTGGGTATTTAAGTGGGGCGGTGATGCGCCTGAACTCCGCCACCTTTCTGCCTCCACCAGAATCAAGTTCTGGTCAGGAAAGCCCATTGTCGGCTTTCCCAACCCGCCACCTGTTGAGGCCCTTAAATGGCCAATTAATGACCACTTAAGGGCCTCATCCCACTGCCGCTGGCATTAAGCCAGTGGTGGGTGGGCCTGTCACCATGCGGTGAGCCAGCCACTTGTCAGCTTGGGGTGCGGGTGGTCCCTTGAATCAAAGACACTCAGACTCGACATCGGGAAGGGGGAATTCTCCCTGAGGGGCCAATCCCTGCTCAATTCCGACACCCCCGACCTCTTCTCACCCCACACCTCGGAACCCGCCATTAATCACCCAGGAGGAGCCTGCGTCCTCCACGGTTCTGGGACAGCCGGTCCTTCCAGCACCAGCCACAGCCTCCTCAGTGACGCTGCTGAGTGCAAGGGCTGCCGGCTTCTGATTGGCCAGCGGTTCTCACTAGGCGGGAGTTCTGCTCCCGGGGTCTTGATTCCAGGGGCCCGTTGGTGTCCTCACCACTGCCCGATTGGGGTGTGGTTCGGCGGGCCTTCCCGAACCGAGGCACCGTGGGTCTCTTGCCGGCTCTCCAGCTGACAGGCGAGACACCCGACATCCCTACAAGATTCTGCCCTACACTGCAGCAAAGCAAAGTGTGCACTATAACTGCACCCAGACAGATAAAAACATATGAAACAGGAGCTTAGTAGACTCTCTGAGCCTGATATTATACCTCAATTCCACTTTCCCATCCTATCCCCATATCTCAATTCCTTTAGTGCCCAACAATGGCCGGGATTTTCTGGTCCTTCCCACCCATGGCGGGAATCGTCGTGGGCGGGGTGGAAAATTTGACATACCAGCCAAAGGTCAGTTGACTTTGGACGGGAATTTCTGGCCCCGCAAAAAAGGCAGGACCGGAAAATCCTGGCCAATCTTTCCGTCTTATTTTTGAATATACTTAATGACTGAGCATACGCAGTCCTCTAGGGTAGGGAATTCCAAAGATTTATATCCCTCTTGAGTGAAGAAATTTCTCCTCAGCTCAGTCCTAAATGGCCAACTCCTCATCTTGCGATGAAAACTATTAGTCCTTGACTCTTCTGGCAGGAAAAAAATCAGCCGCTACCTGTTACATCCTCTAAGAGTTTTATACATCTGTTTAGCATTTGGTGTCTGGTATAAGGTGACCTGGAAGAGGTAATCTTAGATCAGGCCAGAGTTAATAAACATTCCTTCACTCTGCTGGACTATGCTCTCTTCACTAAAATGACCCAGCTTGTGGGTTTATATGTCTGGTTGCAGTTATAGTGCACACTTTGCAGCAATATCGGGCAGAATCTTGTAGAAGAGCTCCCTCAGTGTGTTTAGGCCTTTTGAGTACAGTGTGATTGGGCAGTACAATTCAGAACAACTTGCTCACATTCTCCTAAAACTGAGGTGTACCATTCATGCCATTTAGCTGCAAACATTAACTAATCAATTAATTAACCCTCAACTAATATTATTTGGCCGCAAACTGGAATATTGGGCCATTGAGGACAGGAATCTAATTAATAGGAATCTGACCATATGGCACGAGGAGTCAGGTTCTTTGAAATAATAATACCATTTGCCGTTAATCAGAATATCAGTTGGAAGCCCTTAATCAGTCAATCCCCCCACTATATCTACACTGGTATAACCCATCATCAGCAATATGGGCGTCAACGGGAATGGATTATCCTCCGACCAGGTAAAAACCCAAATCAAAATCAGGCAACATTCCCACCTCCCAGCCCTATGAAGCTGAGGGAAGATGCATCTTACCTGCCATTTCTGTGTGACTGCTTTCTCGCCTAACGTCCTTCTGTGTGAGTGGAAAATAAATGGGAGAATTTTAATTAATAGCGCACCACAAAATCACATTTACACACAGCTCTCTACCAGGTTTACAAGTAATGCAATGGGATTAATGTCAGCACTTGAATGCCACAACAGGATGTTTGGGTTGTACAGCTCCCTTTATGGACATGTGAAGGTTAAAAGGTTTAAAATAAACCAGAGTTTGAAGAGAGGTCCCTGAGGATTAGCAATTGCTAACATTTTCAACAGTCAAGTATCTGTTTACATGCAAATACTGTGACCTTTTTATGGTCCTTACAATTATTTTTTACAGAAACAAAGGCAAAGATAATCTAATTGTGCACATTTTATGTCCAACTAATATCATACAGTTAAGACAGTACTCTAGTTGCGTACATACAGATGTAGGATTAGAATTTGGTTTAATCTCATAAATTTAAAGTTTTAAGTTTATTTTTATTTATGGATAGCTCGTAGGTTTATACGTAGCTTGGGATAATGAAAAGGTTAAGTTATTCATGCTCAGAATGCTTTAAAGTTTAATGTGTCAGGGTAGAATTTAGCTGATTCTGTTGTTTTAAGCATTTGCTGAAACTGCAGCATTTGAGACTCATGTCTGTTTACCTGAAGCTGTGGCCATGTTGTGAAGTGAGATACCCAAGGCAATCTTGAGATAGGAAGTGAGATAATTGGCTGTGATGATGAATTAGTTGGCATCTGTTGCTTTGAAGGATACTTCCTTTCTGCGGGTCTTGCCTACAATGACACTTGCCATGCCATTATAAATCAGCAACGACATGTTTTTTTTGAGAGGCGGCTTATAAAGATCTTAACTTTTCTCAACCAGTTGTAGAGAGAGTCAGAATTGGAAGGGAATGATGAAGATTACCTGCCTCCCTGCGAAAAAGAATATTGTTTATTTCCCAAATCTTCACTGCTCAAATATATCGATTGGCCTTATTTTAACTCAGTGGAAGTGAATGGATACTGAGTGAGTTAAAATCAGGCCCATTGTGTGTATCTGGCCAAGCACAATAAATAGATTTGTTGCAAGTCTATATTTGATGTTAGAATTGAACTGCTTTCAAGACACTCAGCTCTAAGAGGTTTAATTAATGAATTTAATCCCCTGATTCAGCAATTGGGACTATTTCTTCAGAATAGAGGGATTTATGGGGTGAATTGATCAAAATGTTTAAATTATGAAGGGATGGGACAGTGTAAATAGAACAGGTTAATCCCCAGTGATTCAGGTATCTAGAATGATGGGACATAGATACAAGGTTAAATTCAGGCAATCCATTTTGGATCATAACCAGTGGAGACAGTTTCCCTCCATCCTACTTTATCAAGACCCCTCATCGTTCTGAACACCTCATTTAAATCTCCCCTTTAACTTCTTAGTTCTAAGGAGAATAATCCAGCTTCTTTAGTGTCTCAACATAACTGAACTCCCTCAACCCTGGCACGTCACAGGTAGACAAGGTTGTAAAGAAAGCTTTTGGCATACTGGCCTTCATAAATCAAAGTATTGAGTATAGGAGCTGGGATGTTATGGTGAGGTTGTATAAGACATTGGTGAGGCCAACTTTGGAGTATTGTGTGCAGTTCTGGTCGGCTAACTACAGGAAGGATATCAGTAAGATTGAGAGAGTGCAGAGAAGATTTACTAGGATGTTGTCGGGTCTTAAGGAGTTGAGTTACAGGGAAAGATTAAACAGGTTAGGACTTTATTCCTTGGAGCGTAGAAGGATGAGGGGAGATTTGATAGAAGTTTACAAAATTGTGAGGGGTATAGACAGAGTAAATGTGAGTAGGCTCTTTCCACTTAGATTAGGAGAAATAAACACGAGAGGACATGGCTTTAGGGTGAAAGGGGAAAGGTTTAGGTGGAACATTAGGGGGAACTTCTTCACTCAGAGAGTGGTGAGAGTGTGGAACGAGCTACCATCTGACGTGGTAAATGCAGGCTCACTCTTAAGTTTTAGGAATAAATTGGATAGATACATGGATGGGAGAGGTCTGGAGGGTTATGGACTGGGTGCAGGTCAATGGGACAAGCGGAATAATATTTCGGCACAGAATAGAAGGGCCGAATGGCCTCTTTTCTGTGCTGTAGTGTTCTATGGTTCTGTGGTTCTATGTTTTGGTTAAATCTCCTCTGCACCCCTTCCAAAATGATGATATCCTTCCTGAATTGTGGTGGGTGCCCAGAATGCGACATCATACTCCAACGAGTGATTATAGAGGAGACAAAACAAATAGCTTTTTGTTAATTTTTTTTTTCCGAACACTTTCGGAATAGTTAAAAACAATATTGGAGATGGGAGGAAAAAAAACACTATGGCCAGGGTTTTGTGGCTACAGTGTGTCTCCCCCTGGCAGATGCAGCGAACCATTTAAATCTCCATTCAGTTCGGCCGGACCATAGTGTCCAACCCGGCAGGAGGGGGGTGCGTAAAACCCTGGTTCATAAGACCGGCTGGGTCAGTTGAAGGCAGAGGCTATGTGACGTTCAGGAATACAACCAAAGTTGGCAAGTCTCCCAGGCAGTGAGGGTGAAGGTTTTTTTTTTCTCCAAACTGTTCTTGCTCATAGCTCACCCTGTTTGAGTGGGTGACATGCTGCAGACAATGACCATTTTTGTGTAAGGAACCGTAAGCAATTGTTAATTAGCTTTCAAAGGCACAACTGAAAGAACGTCCCCTGCTTTCTGGCACACGTCACTCCGGAATTAAGTGGGAGTTAGAGTGCACTTTTCTTTAACGAGCAACATTATTCTTGTCTAAGCTTCCTGGATAAGCGCACCATAACAACCAGCTGACAGCTGATTCACAGTAGCTAATCTCAAGAAACTAACTAACAACTAAATACAAAAGAAACCAATTGTTACCATTAGAGTCATAAGCACACATTCAGGGATATAAACATTGCTCAATGGCCCACACCCAATGTGTGTATTTATTATTGCCTTGTGTGCTGGCAGTCAAGTGATTTGATTAGTCCATCTTGCCATCTGCATATCGTTCATTGGTGGTTGTCACCATTAATGCAACAAGTGCACAAAATGTAGGTCATATCTTTCTGTCTGCCACTCCTTCCGAACCTAATCGTCTCCCCTCGCCCTTCCTCTCTGGAAGGTTCTAACACAGTCCCTGCAGCTCTCCCAATGTCTTAGAGTGGATGGCTGTTCGACTGTCAGAAGCATCACCGTTTGATCCTTGCCCAGCATCCACGTTCATGTAATCAGCCACAGTAAGCCATGCTGACTTTCCCCCCCCCCTCCAGGAACGATAACTACAGCGCTTCCACTGCTTTAGCACGTTTACTCAGTGAGCCACATTGCCACAGGTCCAAAATAGGCTCAACATTCACGTTCAGGTTGCTCTAGAACCTGAGCACAAATCGAAGCTGACACAACTGCCCAGGATAGGGGCATCAGTATCAAACTGTAGCTGTGACTGTGCACAAACCCATGACTTGTGGAAAAACATTATAGAGGAGAGAGAGTATTATTTAAGCAGTGTTACCTGATTTCACAAGCAGTTAAATTTGTTCTGTCAACAAAGTTTAGTTGGACAATTTGTGTAAGTACAAAATGAACAGTTCCGTTATGCACTCGATTTTTCTGGCTAAAATTACCGACAAAAGGGACTTCACCTCCACACTATTTCACAGTCTTAATGGGGCATGTTTTTCCTCCATTCACTAATGTTGGGAGTAGAAATCGAGATCCTGCTTCATGCTCCCTTTTGAGTCACACGTGTGAGAAGAGAAACTCATACCCCTTTATTCCACCAACAAGATCTCTTAGGAAATTGACCAACAACAACAACTTGCATGTACATAGCACCTTTAACATCATAAAATGCCTCAAGGTGCTTCACAGGAGCTTTTTTAAGTAGACACTGAGGCACATAGGGTGATATTAGGGCAGATGGCCAAAGGCTTGCTCAATGAGGTAGGTTTTAAGGAACATTTTGAAGGTAAAGGGAGAGGTAGGGAGGCAGAGAGGTAGAGTGACCAGGTTCTAGAGCTTAGGGCCTTGGCAGCTGAAGGCATGGCCACCAATGAAGGATCAATTAAAATCCAGTGTATAACTCAAAATAATTTCACCAAACCTGGCAAGTAAGCTGTTTTAATTTGCTGATTCAGTGAATGCCGATGGAATAACAGGGAGGGAAGAGGCTTGAATGAGGAATGCGGGTGTGTATCATGGAACCTCGAGAGCCACATCTGGGCCAGAGTTTTACCTTCGGCGTGTGGGCGCGTGCCCGACACGCCGGAACATAACATGACGCGCGATGATGTCGGGCGTGCGTTCCAATGTCACCACGCAATCACGTGATATTTCGTTCGGCAGGCGCGTGCCGGAATCGGCTGCACTTCCGCCAATAATTGAAGTGACCTATTAAGGCCATTAAGGGCCTAATTAACTTGAAATTTACCGCTGCCCGTCTAACCTAACGACTGGCTGGTGGGCGGGCGAAAAGGCCAAGCGGTCTTGACATTTTTTAGAAAAATCTCATCCACGAGCGGGATGAGGTTTCCTAAAGCTAATACTAATTAAAAAAAAACCTTTATTTTGAAAATAAAAACGTGTCCCGTCTCATGTCACACAGTCACATGAGGGCACATGTTTCATTAAATTTTTGATGTCTTTATTTTTTTTAAAAAGCGCTTCAGTCTCCCTGAGGCAGCTCTATCTTTCACCGAGCTGGACCCGACTCTCCCTCCTCCCCCTACCCCCACAGGTAGTGCTGCGCTACCGCTCGCCATCTATGCAGGGCGGGCCTTAAACGGCCCACGTGTAATCGCAGTGCGGAGCCAATCACAGTCGGCTCCCCAACCACCCCCAGCCGCTCCCACCGAGCCCGTCTGATGTGGGAAAGATTTAGGCCACGAAGTTAGACTCCAGGTTCCTATTAATTTGCATATTCTAACTGATCTCAGGATGTGGATTTAGGGCTCTTCAATCAATGGGGTTAAAAAAAGCCTTTTCCAAAGCCTTAAGCCTCGAAACATTTAAGCTACAAATGTGCCATTATCCTCCATCTTGCACCGGTCGACAGAGCTGCACTCAATTATGTTTTTATCTGAGGGATACCTAGTGGTGCCCTGACCGTAACCCATGTGCTGGAAATGGCCTCCAGCCAAACTCCACCACAGGGGCACTGCCAGTGGCAGCCAAGGGCACTGCCAGTGACAGCCAGGGGCACTGCCATTGACAGTCAGGGGCACTGCCAGTGACAGTCAAGTGCACTTCCAGTGATAGTCAGGGGCACGGCCAATGGCAGTCAAGGGCACTGCCAGTGAAAGTCAAGGGCACTGCCAGTGAAAGTCAGGGGCACAGCCAATGGCAGACAGGGGCACGGCCAATGGCAGTCAAGGGCATTGCCAGTGGCAGTCAGGGGCACTGCCATTGCAATGAACTACAACTCCAAGCATCCTCCTCTCCTTCCCTCCTTCCACATTCCCTTCCCCCTTTCCCTTTATAACACTCAAATCTTTAGATTACTTTACACAAATCCACAAGTAATGTCAATGGATTACCTCAGCAACTGAGGCATCTTTTGGCGTTAAACAGACACAGAAATAATGTCACCAGTTAAGGAACATAACCACATTCCCATAGCAACAATCTGAATGAAGAGTAAATCCCAGAAAAGCACATCACCGCTGAGGAGCCTTTCATTCCTATATGTAGATTTATTGTCAGAAAGATGAAAATACGTGGCAATTTAAACTTCTTACTTACTTCCCAACTTGAACACTGTAATAGCGAAGGTAGAATTGAATTGAATGGTGTGCTGTATGATTGAAAAACCAATGCCCTTGTTTTAATTTAACCATTTTGCCATTCAGGCAATGGGTTAAGATCCACACTCTGTAAATAATATACCAGTAACGTTTACAAAATAAATTTGAACTTATATATCCATAGCTTAAGATCTCCAAGACAGGCTCTGAAAGGCAATGGGATCTATGCAAAGTGGTTGTACACCTTGAAATTAAATGTTGTTGCTACAAAGATTAAACACTATGCTAATTATTGGCAAGGCCCATAGGCCTATGCTGCTTAGCAACCAAGTTAAACAAGGAGTAGAAGGAAAGCTCTGCTGCAGGCAGGAATTGCTTCTGAATTTTCTTGTGCAAATGTTTGACAGCTCTTTCAACTCCAGAGATTTCTCTGGCTGTTGCCGTGCGCAGTTGGAGCTTTAACCTATCAAGGCTGATGGTTAGTTCTTCGAATTGTTGTCCACTGGGCTCAGCTTACAAACTTCGCTGAAGACGTAATCCATTATTCAAAGGAACAGAGATGGAAGGAGCCGGCGCAATGGAAGGCAGCCCTGGCCAACACAGGTCAGAGTGCTGAGGAAGACGCTGCAGAGTTCTTGCTGTCTATCCTATATGTGCTTTATGATTTGCTAAAGGAAAGGTGGGTAAGGATAGGTGTGGACTTGTCCTTTTAGAGTTTGTAACATTTGTAAAAGGCCTCTTCAGCCAAGTCGCAGGAATTAGACAAAGTATCTAAGTTGGCTTCTTGCATCTTTTACCCTTTTATATCGTGTTGTAAGGCAGATTGGACTAAATCTGATCAGTGGTCTCTCTCTGTACCTTCGATGGTAACCACGCATATTAATCAGCGGTTTTACTAAACTCACATTATGATTTCTGCTACAGCATTTTGATACTTGGGAGTTTTGAGGTGTGTATTCAAATTGAAGGAATCAATGTTAAATCCAGGCTACTTGCTGACCTTATGCCTACATATTCTCTGGGTGGAAACCTTGAGTTAACACGGCTGAAAACCTGCCACGTGCTGAACGGTTGGAACTCAGTACCTGGGAAGATCTTGCATCCAATGGGTGGCCTGGAATTCCAGAGAAATCCAGGGAAAATTCCTGCCAGGTTCAAATGGGATGGCTGAGGCTTCTGTCCCATTGCTTCCTCTGTAAATTTCTGTGTTAAACTGAAATACACAGAGGAGTGTATTCGAGTAAATTACGATTAGAGTGAAGCGCGGAGAATCAGTGGGGCTACAGTCACTTCTTGGCCATAAGGTTGTGGGTTCAAGACCCACTCCAGAGACTTGAGCAAACAAGGCCGACACTCCGTGCAGTACTGAGAGAATGCTGCATGTTGGCGGTGCCATCTTTCAGGTGAGACGTTAAACCAAGACCCCATCAGCCCTCTCAGATGAACATCAAAGATGCCATAGCGCTATTTAAAGAAGAACCATCCGAATGGTCTGGCCAATTATTTAACCCGCAACAAACCATAATTTAAAAACAGATGGTCTTATAACTGCTTATGGGAACTTGCCGCTGTGTTTCTAACAACTCCACTTCAAAAATATTTCATTGGCCGTAAAATGTAGTCCTGAGGATGTGAAAGGTGCTGTATAAATGCAGGCTACTTCTATTAAAGTAAGCCTCCGACACTCACTAGTCTACTTATGGGAAGCTTACTGGGCATAATACACACGGTAGATAAGTTGTATTCTGCCATGCAATTACCAATCTGTCTTGCTCCTTTTCTCTCCAGATTCCACCCATGAAGTGACTGTAAATCTGATGTGCTGCATACAACATTTAGATAACACTTTTAATGTAGTAAACAATTACCACCAATCCAACGAGAGCGACATTAGGACAAGTGACCACACAGTTTGTCAAAGAGGTAGGTTTCAAGCAGCATCTTAAAGGACAGAGATAAACAGAGGTTTGGGGAGGAAACACCCTGGAAAAAAGTGGTCTTCATCCAGAAACTTGTTAAATCCAGGATAGATGCACGGGTTCAGTACTTTCATTGTCAGCAACAGGAAATGCAATTTCTTTTTACTGTAATTACCCTGCAAGTAATCTAATGTTAGTGATGAACTGAAGTGATGTGTTCATCTAGACTTCACCTCGTGTAGAAATATGGCCAAAGCAGAGTCAATCAAATTCTACCGCAGCAAAAAATGCATCTCTTTCCTTCCAAGGCTTTTCCTTTTGGCTGAATTCAAAGCTGATGCTAGATTTTCTGCTTTCCCCTCCTGAAGGTTGGCGTATGGTACCACTCTCAGCAGTAGCCACACCACCTCCAATGCCACCACCCCACCCCCGACCCCCCCCAACAGTGCCTTGCTGATTTTAGTGAGTCAGCCTTGACACTGAAAGGGTGATCAGTTCCTGTTGGGCAACTGTGCAGCCCCTGCCTTGGAATCCCGTCCATTCAGATTAACGGGCGGTAGGTGACAGGCCGGGAAGTACGCAATTCTCTCATTCGATATCGTCAAAGTGTAGAACAAACGGACAACCGCGTCCTCTCCACAAGCACCGGGAGCACCGAGGCAGAAAAGGGTCCTGACGGTGGCAGTGAGCTTTTTGACCATGAGGGGTTATAGTCGCATTCAATCTTGCTCTTTATTGACATCCAAAGGGTTACCGGAGAGAAAGGTCCAGAAAGGCCTGTGGAGCCAAGGCTAATTACAGCCATGTCTTTGCACCACTGCTTCAATGAAAGGAAAATATAAAGTGACATGAGTTTGCTGGATGTGCCACCCTGTAAAATTCCCATCGAGTCACATGGCCACTCCAACAGATTAAATCTTTTTCTTTGTTTAAAAGAAGTATTAACTGGCTGTTGTTCAGTAAACTGGGGGGGAGATGTTGGTGCAGTGGTCATGTCTCTGGACTAGTAATTCAGGAGATGAAAGCAAAACACTGTGGATGCTGGAAATCTGAAATAAAAACAAAATATGCGAGGGGGAAAAGCTCAGCAGATCTGGCAGCATCTGTGGAGAGAGAAACTGGGTCAACGTTTTGAGTCCGTACGACTCTTCTTCAGAGTAATCCTGAAATCCAAGCTAATGCTTTGGGGACATGGGTTCAAATCCCACATTGGCATCTGGTGGAATTTAAATTCAATTAATAAATCTGGAATTGGAAGCTAGTCTGAGTAATGGTGACCATGGCAACCATCATCGATTGTTGTAAAAACCCATCTGGTTCGCGAATGTGCCTTTAGAGGAGGGAATCTGCCATCATTGTCAAAAGTGTCTCCAGACCCACAGCAACGCGGTTGACTTTTAACTGCCCTCTGAAACAGTCTAGCAAGCCACTCAGTTCAAGGGCAATTAGGGATGGGCAACAAATGCTGGCCTTGCCAGTGACACCCACATCCCATGAAAGAGAAAAAGAAAATCTCAAGATAGAAGTTGATCTGAGGTGCTTTGTAGCCGATGATGGGAATTCACCTCAGGGCCACCGCTGGTCTTGGGGGAGGGTGTCGTGGAGCCCAGAATTCACCTCAGGGAGGTGCAGCCCTTGGAGTGGAAGGCAAACCCACAACCTTCTGGCTTGGAGGGAAGAGCGCTACTACCGAGCTGTAGCTGACGCTGGATTATAGGGTATCCACTGAGGTTCGCGGCTCTCTTTGGCACATGATAGTGTTTTGTAAATGCAACACAGCTCAGAACGTTACAAAGTTATGGCCCAGGAATTGAATTACTGTACAGCTTATCTCAGAAAGAGAGAAAAAAAATACCTTTTTCGGTTTACTATAGTATCATGGAAAAAAAATGATCATAGTCGAAATTCATTGTTCTCGTCTGAGTGAAAATCTAAAGTTCTTTATTGGTCCTCCAGCCAGAACCAAGGAAAGGTTCCTTTAAATAAGTAGCTTATGGAAGCTTGTTATTAGCTGCTTCTTTTTGACTGCTGACAATGTCGTGGTTTGTGGTTATGGTTTTTAAAAATGTATTCTCTGGATGTGGGCAGCAGTGGCATTCATTGCCCATCCCTAGATGCCCGGAGAAGCTGCTGTGGTTGGCTGCCTTCTTGTGGACTGCGAGGTTTTGTACAGGCGTAACACAACCCTGTGGCTCGCTCAGCCAGTTCACAGGGCAACTAAGCGTCAACCACACTGACCTGGGACTGAAGTCAAACATAAACCACCCCGAGTAAGGATAGCAGGTTTCCTCCCCTAAAGGACATAAATGAACCAGTTGGGGTTTTTAATGGTAGTGAGCATTATGCAGATTGAGGGACAGTTCATGACAGTTGGCCCCTTTATTTGTTGCGTGTCTACGGCCTTGTTTTATTGTTAGATTTAGAGCAGACAATTTTGTGATCACAAATGCTTCAAGTCACTTTGGACCCAAGCGGAACAGTGTCTGTCTCGAACAGAATGCCACACTAGAAGCCCCAACACACTCATTGTTCGTGCATTTGAAACAAAATCTTCATAACCTCTGGCAAGAGTGAGATAAGGCTGGATGTAGTGGTCACAAATTATAATAATGAGTATTGCAAATAAAGGGGATAAATTTCACACAATCTTCACAGTGCAGAAAGTGGCCATTCAGCCCATCGAGTCTGCACTGGCTCTCCGAAAGAGCATTCCACCTAGTCCTACTCCCCTGCCTTATCTCTTCGTAACATTCTGAGCTGTGTTGCATTTACAAAACACTGTCAGGTGCCAAAAAACAGAGCCACGAACATTGCACATTTTCTTTTCAGATAGCCCCGGTTCCCATTTGAATACCTCAATTGAACCTGCCTCCTCCACGCTCTCAGGAAGTTTGTTCCAGATTCCAACCACCCTCTGGGTGAAAATACTTTTCCTCACATCACCTTTACTTCTTTTGCCAATTATTTTGAATTTGCGGCCTCTAGTTCTTGACGCTCTGTCGAGTTGAAATTTGTCCCAGTCATCCACTGTAACTTCAATGGGAGATCTGTGGAGTCATACTGACCTTCCACTGATGGACACTGGGGAACCCTGGCAGCTCACAACGCTATTAAGGGATATGGAACCAAGGCAGGGTAGATGGAGTTAAAATACAGATCGGCCTAAATAAATGGTAGAACACGCTCGAGAGGCTGAATGGAGAGCTGCTGTTCCTAATTTTCAAAAATCTTGAGCAGCTTTGATATGGGACACAACTAATTATTTCAGTACCTGTAACATATATGACTAAAGCTCCATTTTCCACACTATGGTCTTTAACTTCTTTACCCAGAGAGTGGTTAGAATGTAGAACTTGCAGCTGCAAAGAGTGGTTGCGGTGAATAGCAAAGATTAATTTCAGGGAAACATAAGTAAATACATCAGGGTGAAATTATACAGAATTACACAGACTATACAACTCAGGAACAGGCCATTCAGCCCAGCCTGTCCATGCTGACGTTTATGCTCCACCCAAGGATCCTCCTATCATTCCTCATCTAACTTTATTAGGATAACCCTTTATTCCGTTCTCCCTCAAATGCTTATCTAACTTCGTCTTAATGCATCTATACTGTTAACTGCAACCACTCCTGCGATAGCAAGTTCCACATTCTCACCACTCTCAGTGTAAATATGTTTCTTTCTGAATTCTCTATTTGATTTCTTGGTGGCTATCTCATACTGATGGCTTCTGGTTCTGCTCTTCCACACAAGTGAAAAACACTCTCTGTGTCCACACTTATCAAAACCTTCCATTAATTTAAAATAACTCTACTCGGCCACCCCTCAGCTTTCTCTTTACATAGAAAAGAGACTCAACTTGTTTATCCTATCCTGATAGACATAGCCTCACAGATCTGGTATTATCCTTGTAAATCTTCTCCTGAATCCTCTCCCGTGTCTAAATATCCTTTTTAAAATATGACAACGGGAACTATACGCAGTACTCCAAGTATAATTTTCCTATATTTTAATTCTATCCTTTGAGAAGTAAACCATGGTGCTTGGTTTGAATTTGTTATGACCTGACTGAGCTCTGTCACAACTTTCAGTGATTTGTGTATTTTAACTCCTTTGCTCCTCTACCTCATTTAGATTCTTATTTCCCATAAATATGTGTCCTCCTTTTCTCTTACCAGAATATAAACTCACACTTACGTCTGTCGAAATTCATTTGTCAATTATATGCCCATTCTGCAACATGGGCGGACCAGAAGGATATCTCAAGGGAATGCTGGTGTGTGGCATTTACACCACACTTGGACCTAAGAGGTTTGATGACCAGCTGGTCTCTAGTCCTTTATCCCATGTTCATAGATTTGCATTTAACCTCTTTTCAGTGAATAAAACTGCTTAACATTTCTTTTTGTCACTTGAAAGAACAAACTTACATTTATATATAGCCTTTTACATCCTCAGCCGAATAATTACTTTTGCAGTGTTGGCGAGAGGAATTCCTTTGTTATACTGCAATTAGTGCCAGAGATGTTCACATGAGAGGACAGATGGGGCTCGGGTAAACATCTCATCTGAAGTCAGCACCTCTAACCCTCCCTCAGTACCACACTGAAATGCCACCCTAGATTATGTGTTCAAGTCCTGAAGTGGGCCTTGAATCTACAACCTCCTGGCACAATCAAGAGTGCTACCAGTGATCCACGGCTGACACTTTGTGCTTTGGCTTCACTCCTCTGGCCAAAGCTTCGCTGCATCATAGGTAGAAGACTAAATTTACCAGCAATTTCATTATCCATTCTCGCAGATCACTGCATTGTGGCTGATCATTGAGGATTTGTAGAATAAAGGTGCAGTTTTGAACAGACTTTATGGAATTGGGATAGCAGACAATAAGGTGGCCCAAGAGTATGGTCTGATCTTTATAACATTGAATTTCACTGACCATCACAGAAACAGGGTATTTGGTCCAACTGATCCAAGCTGGTGTTTATGCTCCATATGACTCTCTGCTTACCCCACCTACTTTGCCTAATCCTATCGACAAATCCTTCACCCATGACATGGCAAAAATAATAAGACAGCTTTTATGGTGTCAGCACCGATAGTGGTATCAATGTGTGAGAGTAAGATCGATCAAGGCAGATACTTTTCCATTCAGTTAGGAAGTAATGCCATAATTATTGTGAGCAATATGAAGTCTAACTAAACAAATAGAATCATATTAAGTGGAAAGCTTGCCGAGGATTCACCCTGAGGAATTTCTGAGGGAAGGCAAGAGAAAATCTTCTGAATTGGCTCCCTGAATCATATTTAGGAAGAGAGCTCTGACTGCCATTGAAAATAAATGAGCTAAATGTTCTGGCTGGTCCTATTCACATGATCCTGTCAAATTCACCTAATCTCTTACACCATGCTGAATTAATCCTCTTATCACATTATCTCCCTCAAAATTTCATTTACATGTCATTCCTTATGTCTCTTTTCTCGGATGGATTGTTCTTGTCAAATTAATACTGAAGACAGCTTTGTTTATAGGCCCTTGAATCTTTGTCAGCAAAAAAGGTCAACAGAGGGAATTATGCGTCAATTGTATTCCAGTGCTCCATTTCTAGATGCATCTTCATATCTAGCTGACAGTTCTTGTTGTTAATTTTTGTGCTCATCAAATGTGTTACATGTTTGCACAGTCACAGCATCAAGTACTCCTGGGTCTGGTGCAGTGTGGTCAGTTGTAAATCCCTCCCACTCTGCTCCTCTCCAACATCACCCCTTAATTCGCCACCACCACTCCAGTGTGACTTTGTCCATCTCCTAGATGGAATGTCCCCCATCGGCATGCCAATGCCAATGTCGACGAAAGTGTGGGCAGAGGTGCACCTGGAATGAACTTGGCTTGAACCTGCCCAGAACTGCTTTCCCATCTGAACCTGAATCTGATGGAGAGAGAGAGGGTGTTTCAACTCACCATTCTGGGGTGAGTACAGAGATGACAGAATAGTACATAATCCAGTCCCTCCACCCTATTTCAAAGAAGGTTCACTAGGCTGATTCCTGGGATGGAGGAGTTGTGCAATGAGAAAAAGTTGAGCAGGTTGGACCTATACTCATTGGAGTTTAGAAGAATGAGAGGTGATCTTATTGAAACACAAGATTCTGAGAGGGCTTGACAGGGTGGACGCTGAAGGGATGTTTCCCCTCATGGAGGAATCGAGAACTGGGGGCACAGTTTAAAAACATTTAAGATGGAAATATGGAGGAAATTGTTCTCTCAGAGGCTCGTTAGTCTTTGGAATTCTCTTCCACAGTGAGCAGTGGAGGCTGAGTGATTGACTACGTTCAAGGTTGAGTTAGACAGATTTTTTATCCACAAGAGTTAAGGCTTATAGTGGACAGGCAGGAAAGTGCAGTTAAGGCCACAAACAGATCAGCATTGATTTTACCAAATAGAGAAGCAGGGTCGAGGGGTTGAATGTCCTAGTCCTACTGCTGTTCCTTATGATCTTTTGAGCAAGAACCATTTAGAACACAATTTTCTTTGAGGGATGATTGAAGAGAATTATGTTTGTGTTAAATTAGAAAAAATATAGGTCATTTGACTGGTTTAGAAAGTTGGAGTCATTCAATGCAATAGAAAAAGAAACCTTTGTTCTTCATATCAAGCAGGTTGCTCAGTAACACTCAGGTCCACAGGCCATTTACTTTCAATTCATTTTAAGTAAACAGTATGCATAGTTTAGTCAAAATGAAACAAGACCAAAAGTGTTGCCTGCCTAACTCTTAAACTTGAGTCATTTTAGAATTAGTACTCTGAGGACATAAGAACATAAGAAATAAGAGCAGGAGTAGGCCATTCAGTCCCTCTGCCATTCAATAGAATCATGGCTGATCATCAACCTCAACTCCATTTTCCCCGTCTTCTCCCCCATATCTCTCAATTCCCTGGGAGACCAAAACCCTGTCCATCTCAGTCGTAAATATATTCAAAAATGGAGCATCCACAACCCTCTCAGGTAGGGAATTCTAAAGATTGACAATTCTTTGAGTGAAGTAATTTCTCCCCATCTCATTCCTAAATGATTAGCCCCTTATCCTGAGATTGTGCCCCCGTGCACCCCAGCCAGGGAAACAACCTCTCAGTGTCTGTCCTTCAGTATCTTGTGTGTTTCAATGAGATCACCTCAGCCTTCTAAGCTCCAGAGAATATAAGTCCAATGTACTCAGCCTCTCGTCATAGATCAACCTTCTCATCCCCGGGACCAATCTAGTGAACCTTCAGTTTACTTTTTAAAAATTCATTCACTGGATGTGGGCATCACTGGCTGGGCCAGCATTTATCGCCATCCCTAATTTCCCTTGCGGAGGTGGTTGTGAGTTGTCTTCTTGGACCGCTGCCATGTGGTGTAAGTACACCCACTGTGCTGGTAGGAAGGGAGTTCCAGGATTTTGACCCAGCGACAGTGAAGGAACGGCGATATATTTCCAAGTCAGGATGGTGAGTTACTTGGAGGGGAACTTCCAGGTGGTGGTGTTCCCATCTATCTGCTGTCCTTGTCCTAGATGGTAGTGGTCGTGGGTTTGGAAGGTGCTGTCTAAGGAACCTTGGTGAGTTTCTGCAGTGCATCTTGTAGATGGTACACATTGCTGCCCCTATTCATTGGTGGTGGTGGGAGTGAATGTTTGCAGATGGGTGCCAATCAAGTGGGCTGCTTTGTTCCAGATGGTGTCGAGCTTCTTGAGTGCTGTTGGAGCTGCACTCATCCAGACAAGTGGAGAGTATTCTATCGCACTCCTGGCTTGTGCCTTGTAGATGGTGGACAGGCATTGGGGAGTCAGGAGGTGAGTTATTCATCACACGATTCCTAGCCTGATCTGCTCTCATAGTCACGGTATTTTATATGGCTAGTCCAGTTTAGTTTCTGGTCAATGGTAACCCCCTGGATGTTGATAGTGAGGGATTCAGTGATGGTAATGGCATTGAATGTCAAGGGGCAATGGTTATATTCTCTCTTGTTGGAGATAGTCATTGCCTGGCACTTGTGTGGCGCAAATGTTACTTGCCACTTGTCAGCCCAAACCTGGATATTGTTCAGGTCTTGCTGCATTTGGACATGGACTGTTTCAGTATCTCAGATATGCCTCAGGCATCGCGAATGAACATTGTGCTATAATCAGCGAACATCCCCACTTCTGACCTTATAATGGAAGGAAGGAAGGTAATTGATGAAGCAGCTGAAGATGGTTGAGCCTAGGACACTACCCTGAGGAGCTCCTGCAGTGATGGCCTGGGACTGCGATGATCGACCTCCAACAACCACAACCATTTTCCTTTGTGCGAGGTATGACTCCAATCAGTAGAGAGTTTTCTCCCTGATTCCCAGTGACTCTAGTTTAACTAGGCCCCTTGATGCAACACACGGTCAAATGCTGCCTCGGTGCCAAAGGCAGTTGCTCACACCTCACCTCTTGAGTTCAGCTCTTTAGTCCATGTTTGAACCAAAGCTGTAATGAGGTCAGAACCTTAGTGACCCTGGCGGAACCCAAACTGAGCGTCAGTGAACAGGTTATTGATAAACAATCTCGGTTGATAGCACTGTTGATGACCTCTTCCATCACTTTGCTGATGATCGAGAGTAAACTGATGTGGCGGTGATTGGCCAGGTTGTATTTGTCCTGCCTTTTGTGTATAGGACATACCTAGGCAATTTTCCACATAGCTGAGTAGATGCCAGTGTTGTAGCTGTACTGGAACAGCTTGGTTAGGGGCACAGCAAGTTCTGGAGCACAAGTCTTCAGTACTATTGCCAGAATATTGTCAGGTCCCATAGCCTTTGCAGTATCCAGTGCCTTCAGCCATTTCTTGATATCACATGGAGTGAGTTGAATTGGCTGAAGACTAGTATCTGTGATGCTGGGGACCTCTGGAGGAGGCCGAGATAGACCATCTACTCGGCACTTCTGGCTGAAGATTGTTGTGAATGCTTCAGCCTTATCTTTTGCACTGATGTGCTGGGCTTCTCTATCATTGAGGATGGGGATATTTGTGGAGCATCCTCCTCTAATGAGTTGTTTAATTGTCCATCACCATTCATGACTGGATGTGGCAGGACTGCAGAGCTTAGATCTGATCCGTTGGTTGTGGAATCACTTAGCTTTGTCTATCACTTGCTGCTTATGCTGTTTGTCATGCAAGCAGTCCTGTGTTGTAGCTTCACCAGGTTGACACCTCATTTTTAGGTATGCCTGGTGCTGCTCCTGGCATGCCCTCCTGCACTATTCATTGAACCAGGGTTGATCCCCTGACTTGAAGGTAATAGTAGAGTGGGGGATATACTGGGCCATGAGGTGACTGTTTGTGGTTGAATATAATTCTGCTGCTGATGGCCCCTCATGGATGCCCAGTCTTGAGTTGCTAGATCTGTTTGAAATATATCCCATTAGCATGGTGGGAGTGCCACGTAACACGATGGAGGATATTCTCAATGTGAAGGCGGTACTTTGTCTTCACAACGACTGTGAGGTGGTCACTCCTACTGATACTGTCATGGACGAATGTATCTGCGGCAGGCAGGTTGGTGAGGATGAGGTCAAGTATGTTTTTCCCTCTTGTTGGTTCCCTCACCACCTGCCGCAGACCCAGTCTAGCAGCTATGTCCTTTAGGACTCGGCCAGCTCGGCCTGTGGTGGCGCTACTGAGCCACTCTTGGTGATGGGCATTGAAGTCCCCCACCCAGAGTACATTCTGTGCCCTTCCCACCCTAAGTGCTTCCTCCAGATGTGTTCAATATGGAGGAGCACTGATTTATCAGCTAAGGGATGGTGGGGGGACGGTATGTGGTAATCAGCAGGAGGTTTCCTTGCCCATGTTTGACCTGATTCCATGAGACTTCATGGGCTCCAGAGTTGATGTTGAGGATTCCCAGGGCAATTCCATCCCGACTGTATCCCACTGTCACCACCTCTGCTGGGCCTAGGCCATTTGGGCAGGACATACCCAGGGATGGTGATGGTGGTCTGGGACATTGTCTGTAAGGTATGATTCCGTGAGGATGACTATGTCAGGCTGTTGCTTGACTAGTCTGTGAGGCAGCTCTCCCGATTTTGGCACAAGTGCCCATATGTTTAGGATTTGCAGGGTCGACAGGGCTGGTTTTGCCGTTGTCATTTCCGGTGCCCAGGTCGATGCCGGGTGGTCCGTCTGGTTTCATTCCTTTTTATTGACCTTTTAGCGGTTTGATACAACTGAGTGGCTTGCTAGGCCATTTCAGAGGGCATTTAAGAGTCAACCCCATTACTGTGGATCTGGAGTAACATGTAGGCCAGACCAGATACCGATGGCAGATTTCATTCCCTAAAGGACATTAGTGAACCAGATGGGTTCATTCTTTCATGGTCATCATTAGACTTTTAATTCCAGAATTCAAATTCAAACCCGGGCATTACCCTGGGTGTCTGGATTACCAGTCCAGTGACAATACCACTACGCCACTGCCTCCAATGCAACTATATCCTTCCTTAAACATGGAGACCAAAACGGCACACAGTACTCCAGGTGCGGTCTCACAAAGCTCTGTATAACATTGCAAGTCTTCCTTATTCTTGTATTCCAATCCTCTTGCAATAAAAGCCAACATACATAATATAATACAATATGGCATAAGGGAGCATAAATATTCCTGCAACTACCAAAATACACCTTGCAACAGCTAAGGACAAGTATCTTTCCCGTTATTATGTATCATTGCACTTAGTTTTGTCATAATACCTGGTATGACGTTACTGACTTTTTCTAGTATTGTACACTAAGGCCATTACCACATTAAACATTACCCTATTACCCCACTACCACTAAATCAAAAAATTACGCCAAGCTCTCATAACTCAAGAAATCCAGGTACGTTGGTGTTATATATAAAGAGAATCGTGTTTCTATTTTAGTTAGGAAGTTACAACACAGTCCTGGGTGAAGGGGGTCAAAGGTTGTTAATACACTATCTTTAATCTTGTGAGTTGACCCAAAAGTCTGATGATGTCATACCCCGCTAGGTTCTCTTTGCATGTGTCCACAATGGGACCATTGTGATGACATTTGAAAGATTGCTCAAACATCATGGAGATGACACCATAAGACATTGAATCACTGGAACTCTGTGGTTTAAAAATCTAATTATTCATTTGCTTCTTCTCCTTTCACTTTGCTGAACATCTTGACTCTCTGCTGGCCTATAGTTTCATTGTTGCATTTGCCTTCCAATGTCTCAGTCAAGTCATTATTTACGCAAGACTTGACAGCGAGGGATGTCAGGCTCTTCAGTAATGGGGTCCTTCATCGCCACGCCAGTGTCTTTACGATCACAAACTTACAAAAGGGACTGGTACATTGTCACTTAGTGAAGAACTTTGGTTCATTTTACCCTAGAATCCAAAGGTAAACCAATTGGAATACTCATATTGATGGCCCAGCTGAGATCAGCTACCTCAGTGTACACCGAGCATCTGAAGATCAAACTGGTCCGTACAGCTCAACTACAAGTGACAACATCTCTCCAGTGTCAGACCACGAGACAGTTTAAGCACTCAAAATTCCTTTTATACTCAGGAAAGTTCCCCACGTGTGATCTTCAGTCCATGCTGAACTGGGGATTGTCTTCTTCTTTCCCATGCCAGTTATCCTGAGCTGTGGAGGTTCCAACATGAGGCAACTGCAACTCAACTCAATCCAAAGGGATCCTTAAATTGCATACAGTACTGTTTTTTCCTTTCAGATGTACAGTGGAGGATCAAACCATTGGAAAACCTTATCATGGAATCTTTCTTTAAATTCACTATCTGTTGCAAGTTTGCAAAGTAAATTTTAACAGTATTTCTGGTATCAACTCCTGATGCAGTCATATCTTAGGGCAACTGAGTCTGCCCACGGCGTCACATGCTAACTATCTTGCACAAGGGTAAGAAAGGGCTTAAATTTTCCCCTCTGAAGCGGGAGGTGGGCCATTTCCTGATATCACGATCTCGCCTCCTGAGTGACCATGGCAGCCGACTGCATTTCCACCCCACAGAGTTGGGGATGGGCTGGAGTCGAGGCCACTGCTCACCCTCCCCAGCCCCCTCGAAACAGGGCAGAGGCGGAAATGGAGGTGGGCTGATGTAGGTTAGAAGGCCTACCTCTGTTTGTTGGGCCCAGTTTGGTAGATAAGTGTGAGGCCTGCACCCCCCCCCCCCACACCCATGTCCAGCTATGCCCCCCTCATCCCCCATTTCCCCTCATGCCCCCTTATTCCCTCACCCCTATGCTCACTCACCCACACAACATACCCCTCACCAACTCCCTCAAGCCCACCCACCCAATATCCACAATATACAGAACTTTTGAGCCCTATAATAACATTGGGAAGTTTTTGAGATGATAAAACGGTCAAGATAAACAATCATTCAAAAACCACTTCAAAAATATAATCCTAATAAGTACATATAAAACACACTCTCAGTCCTCTTGACAGTTATGTCAACAACTCCCGCTGTATTGAATCCATTAATGGGGTTTGGAGTTCAGCCAAGCATTCATGATGAAATTCTATTGAATGACTGCACCAACACCCCTGCTGAGCTGAATTCATTAATGGGGTTTTGAACTCAGCCAGGCATGCATAATGAAGATTCTATTTTTACAATTGTGAACAAAACCTTCAGAGCTCAATACATTATAGCTTCTGAAGCCATTGAAAGAGCTCAGCCATCTGTTCAAGCTTTAAAGCAGGGCAACAGATGCTTGAGCTGTTAACCAATTAAAAGATTAAATCACAGGGAAAAAAATGACACAGTCATTATTGTTTAATGCAGATGAGCACTTTATCCTATGGACAATGTTCTCTATTGCATCTGAAGACTTTTCCACTTTCACAATGCTGGTCAATTTAACAGACGCTTACATTTTAAGAACAAAACCTTATCATCAATCATTGCATTAAAAACATATCTAACTTGTCATAATGTAATGCTGTATGATATGTGAAGTTGAACTTACCTGTCAAAAGGATATGACTTCATCATAGGATTCCCTCATGGTTCACAACACCTCTGAGCTAATGCAAAGCACCCCTCAAAATTGCAGGGTGTCCAAAGTTCCCGCTCCTGCAATGGAGCCAGCAAGGCCAAGAGTGCTGTCTGGTGGCCCATGACCTGCTCCCTTTTGTGCATCACTAAAAAGCGCTGGTGTTGAGAATGGAGGTGAGACTTCTGCATGTGGAACCCGCCTGCTTCTATTTCCACCTGCCCCTGATGTGGGGCAAACCCACATTGGGACAGGAAAATCCAGCCCATAATGCTACTTGAAATGTTAGATGGTGCATGTGCTAATATCTGTTACTAACAAAAATCTGACCTGTTTTACCTCAGGGCACATTTAAGCTAACACTGTTTCTCACTGCCACTGTGGCTAAAGCCAAAATCTAGAGTTAATGGAGGCTGTGCTTTCAGCTGCCTAAGCCAGGAGTTCTGGAATTTCCTTGCTAAATCTCTCCATTTTTCCCTCCTCCTTTAAGATGCTCCTTAAAATCGACCTCTGTCCTGCTTTAATACCTCCATAGTAGGTTCAGTGTCACTTTGTGTCTGGCAATGCTCCTGTAAAGTGCTTTGGGATGTGAAAGATGTTCTATAGATAGATGCTAGTTGTTGTTGGAGGATATTCCAGTTTGCATGCTCAAATTGAATCACATTCACGTTCTCCCAATGGCTGAGAGTCTCCAGCCTCGATGTTCTGATTGTTTGTGCCCAGTCAGTGGTTGTAAAATGGGAAAGACAAAACAGAAACCAGCCTCAGTGCCAACATTCAGGCTCACTGCCTGCTAGTGCTTTGGTCCCATGGTGTAAGTTCATCATTTTGCAAAAAACCTTTCCATTTTATCATGAAAACAGAGAATGTTGGAGGCACTCAGCAGGTCAGGCAGCATCTTTGGAGGGAGAAAGAGAGTTAATGTTTCAGGTGGATGATTAGTTATCTATTCTATTTCCACAGGCGTTGCTTGACCTGCTGATTCTTTCCAGCATTTCCTGAATTTATTCCAGAGTTCCAGCATCTGTAGCCTTATAATAGGAATAATTCCATAATACGTTAGAAAAAAAATGTGCATTTGATTAAAACTGCAGAGCAACATTAGCCTGGCAGCAAAGGCAGGTCAGGGGTTAAAGTAAAGTATGTTCAATGTATCGAGGCACTGTCATACTGCCAGCCGGACAAAGCAAGAGGAAGGAGGGAGGGAGAGAAAAGAAGGTGGGAGGGAGAGAAGTGGGAGGGAGGAAGAGGAGGAGGGGAGGGAGGGAGGTTGGTGGGCAGGAGACAGGGAGAGGAGGAGGGGAGAGAAGGAAAAGGAGGTGGATGAGGAAGGACAAGGGTGGTCGGGATGGAAGAGGGGAGGAAGGGGTCAGCTGAAGGAACTGCTGGAAAGAGTAACGGGTAAAAAGGGAAAGTAAATCTCCACATCTATACCGCACACAAGATCGAACAATCAGAAGTTGCTGTGTGGAAGAAAAAAGAGAATCAGACAAAGGAGGACAAACAATAAAACTGCCTTTGTTGCTAAAAGGATCCTCCTCCTCATTCAGGAACTGTGGCCATCAGATTGGTCCATGATTAAGCTTGGCAAAGCACTGCCATGGTTTACCATTGCCTTCTGCAGTATGGCTGACCAGGAAACTCTCCCGCTCTTACCGCCTGCCGTCAGGCATTTGGGAAGGATTTATGGGCTGATAATCAAACTGCTTGACCATGTTATGAATACACATGCCATGGTCGCCAAGTCCTGAAGTGGGACTTAAACCCAAAGTTTCTGACCTAGAAGTAGGGATGCTACCACTTGCCTACAAGGCCTCCCAACAAAAGGGATAGAGGAAGAAAGCCATTTATAACAAAGATAAGAAAAAAGCAAAGGAAAAGAATTGCAGGGGGCTTAAGTGCTGGTACTCGAGGCTAAATGTACTGAGAAATACATAATCAAAAGATGATAGAGAACTCTTAACCACAAAAGCTAAATTTGCAAGTGGCAGGATGAACAGATTGCTGTTAAACTGAAAACCCGGTAGGAAACATGGGCCGAAGGGATGGGATAGAAAAACTGAGAGATAAAACCAGCTCATTTAAAAATGACCAGTTACTGGGAGTGAGAGTCGAGGGATTGAGTTGTGGGTTGAGGGAGAATTGTTCTGGAGAACCCAGGTTGCTTTAGTTAGTGTGTGGATATTCAGCCGCCTAGTGGGCAAAACGTTCAGGCAGGTGAGCACCTTTAGTAGCGACACACGCGGCCGGAATTTTTCCAGCCCCTCCCGCCAGCGAGGTCTTCCGGTCCTGCCGAAGTCAATGGCTCACCACATCCGCTGTGGGTGGACCAGTCGCGGCAGGACTGGAAAATCCAGCCACTGTGTTTGAAAGTCCCCTGTACATCCTTTTTACTGTAGTGCCTAATAGACTTGCTGCAAGTTTCTGCACACTCTGACACGACTGCATTAACCAGAAAGCTCGAAGCTGTACATGTTGTGTTCAAACTCCTGGGAGATTAAGCCCCTGCCGCTTTCTCATGGACACGAAAGCCTGTCTTATTTCCTCTGGGAGTCTGGTACAAGGGGGCGTATCCTTAAAATTACAGCCAGGTCATTCAGGGGTGATGTCAGCAAGTCACATCTTCACACAAAGTGTTGTGGAAATCTGAAACTCTCTCTCCCAAAGCTGTTGAGACTGGAGGATGACAGGGGTTTGGGCGGGGTGGGGGGTGGGAACAATTAAAAATTTCAAGATGAGAGTAATAGATTTTTGTTATAAATGGGTGTTAGGGAATATAGAACAAGGATAGGCAAGTGAAGCAGAAGTACAAATCTAATTGAATGGTAGAACAGGCTCGAGGGGCCGAATGGCCTACGCTTGTTCCTATCCTTGCAGTTGTATGGTACAATGGTAGGTTATGGTAAAAGGTGTGAGCTCTGTTCAACTTGTCTTCTTGAATTGCTGGAACCTGTACTATAGTCATTAGTAGTTCAACATGAAGGGAGGTACCAATAGAGTCGGGCAGGAATATGTATGAGGGAAAAAAAAACTTATAGGAAAAGAACAAATGAACTAAAAACTACAAAAAGAGCGGGACTGAAGAGAAAGGGACCAGCCATTTTGAGACGTTTTATTGTTTGAAATTGCTATAAAGAAGTATAGTATGCTTCAGTCCCATTCTGACCGCTCTGTCCTTGGACTCCTACCTTTTCCAATGAAGTTCAACACAAGCTCAAAGAGCAAAACGTCTTCTTTCTACTAGTCACTCTGCAGCCTTCCTGTACTAGCACTGAGCTGAAACAGATTCCTATCTTAACCAATGTTCCCACTGTCATTAAGACAGGAGGTTCTGACAGGGAATGACTGCATCAGAGTCACGGGAAGTGGAGGTGGTGAGGACCAGTGTAGCCCTATCTGTCCACAGTCAGTGGGCTGGTGCACATCTTTTCACCTTTCCCCCCATCTCCTTCCTGGTTCATGGGAGCTTTCGCCTTTGCTTCAGATGGTCCACACTTCTCTTCCCTTTGCTATTCCCATACAACCATGTACACCTCCCCTGGGCCCACCCTTTGCCTTGCACCAATATCCCTCTAACTGTTCCTCCCTTCTACCCAATCACAGAGCTATCCCCTTTGCCCTTTTCCACTTTCTGTGCTCGTTTAAAAGCTGTTCACCTCTAACACCTTCCAGTTCTGATGAAAAATCACTGACCTGAAACATTAACTCTCCACAGATCACTACTGGACCTGCTGAGTATTTCCAGGGTTTCCTGTTTTTATTCTAATATATTTCAGCGTTGCGTGAGATTACTAAATAAAAAGCTTCTTGTCATAGTTGAGAAACACAACTGCTGCAGTTTGAAATATTTTCAGTATAGATGCATGGCCCAAAACTTTCTTTTTAAAATAATCAGCCCGAGAGGGGGGAAATTTGTGACAGTACTCTACAGGTTAAAAGATCAATTCTTGCTTTCCAAACAATCATTCATCACCACCGTGATCTGGCTTAGCAAAATTAAGCGCTGTCGTGTGAAAGTCAGCTACAGAGTAACCAGCTGGAAAACTCCTCCAGTTCCCAGTGGCTCTCAAATAACTCATGGTCATTTATTTTCGCTAAATCACATTAAATGGTGTCAATCAGGTGACACGTATGTTAAATGCGCAATTTCACTTTTATCGGGGGGGCCGGTGGGGGGAGGTGGATTAAAGGAAATATTTAAATCCCTTACCAGTGCTAAAGGGTAAATAAAGCTCATGCTTTCTAATTTAGGGTTAAAAATTCCTACTTGAGTTAGCGCCCACTCTACAGTCAATCACAAGATTTTTAAAAATCCTTCTGGCACTCACTAACCTTTGACAATTCCTGGCTTTTGGTTCATTACAACAAGTGAAATAACACCAAAAATGGCATGGTTACCAGTCCGGTACTGACACCATTTGTTTCAATGCATTCTCAGGACAAAAGATGGTATGGCACTTTTTCGAAGAAGATCGGGAGAGTTCTCTCCAGTCCTAGACAATCTTTAGCCCTCAAGCAACATCATTAAAAACAGATTACCTGGTTATTGTTTCCTCGCTGTTTTTTGGGACCTTGCTGTGCATAAATTGGCTGCTGCACCGGTAAACAGGATTCAGAAGCACCCCCTTGGCTAGAAGGCACTTTGTGACTTCCTGAGGCTGTGAAAGGCGCTATATAAGGGCAAGTTCATTCTTCGTCCCTTAAAGGTGTAACTTAGTTCCCCCTGGTTTCACTCAAAAGCAAGTTGTCTCCGATAGCGGTTCCTTTACAAGTAGCAAGTAAACAATCTGAAGAGTGTAACAAGTCAGTTTCAAACAAATTTTCAGCACCATGGCTGCACAAAGCAGCAAGTGTGCTTTTGATTGATTTTAATGGATGGATTAAGTGGACCCTTTTACACTGCGCTTTTTTTTTCATTCTTTTTTTTTTTCCTCCCTGTTCCAAGCTAGATAATTGAAATTAGCTGGATGCATTAGTTATTATCTCACATTCCCCTGCACATGGTTGAATATGATTAATGAGTAGCCAAAGTCCCTGAAGGGCTTGTAATGAAGCCTTTTTAATGGAAAGGTGTGTATGAGAGAAACCCATATTGCTTTCCAAACAATCATTCATCACCACCATGATCGGGCTTAGCGAAATTAAGCGCTGTCGTGTGAAAGTCAGCTACAGAGTAACCAGCTGGAAAACTCCTCCAGTTCCCAGTGGCTCTCAAATAACTCATGGTCATTTATTTTCGCTAAATCACATTAAACGGTGTCAATCAGGTGACACGTATGTTAAATGCGCAATTTCACTTTTATCGGGGGGGGCCGGTGGGGAGGTGGTGGATTAAAGGAAATATTTAAATCCCTTACCAGTGCTAAAGGGAAAACAAATTTAACAGCTGCATGATACACAGCGCTTCCAGTTAAGTCTCTGGCCTTCAAAAAAAGGGAGCAATTGTGTAGCTGAGCTTGGGGAAATTGCAAGTGACACCACAGAAGGAACTTCTTTTACCCGGTGAGTGCTTAGAACCTACTACCACAGGGAGCAACTGAGGCAAACAGCTTAGCTGCATTAAAGATCAACATATGAAGAGAGGGGTAGAAGGGTATGTTGATGAAGGGTATGCTGGGTGAAAAAGGGTGAGAGGAGGCTTGTTCGGAGCATGGACCTGTTGGGCCAATTGGCCTGTTTCAGTGCTGTAAATGCTTTGTCACATGTAAGTTGTCATGCTACAGCGAGTATTTGCAGTGACGTTGCCAGTGGGTGGCTGCTGTGAAATAATTAAAGAGCGCTTAAAAATATATGTTCCAATAATTTTCTCCAAAACTCAAGTGGGTGTTCCACTGTTGTGCTGTGAAGAGCCCAGTTTGTTGTTTCTTTTGGGTACATGTAGAGTGCGTGGGATGTGGAGAGAAGGGGGAAGAGACAGACTGTTGTATCTCCTTCATGCAACGCACAATTGTAACCAATTTCTGTAGCCTCAACGTTTGTACTGCTTAAGGAAATGCAATGATGGCCAAAGATGCACAGTCTGCAAGCTGGATTTTCCCACTCCACATTAAACTGCTGGAACCTATTTTTGAAATATAATAGTCCTAAGTAGAGGAAACAGATTTAGAGCATTTAATCTTCTAGGGAACTTGACGCCTTAGTAGCTCCTTCACCACCATTGCAAAACATAAGTTTTCTATTCAGTGGAACATATGGTGGGAACAAAAAGGGCTATTTGTTGTGGGAGGTGGAGGTATACTTGCTGACCTGTGTGAGCTGGCTAGTGCCCAACCCTATCAGAATTCAGCCCTGGTTCACAGGTGTCATTCCAAAGCCTACAGCAAGCAGGCACTATTTCATGCAGCTCTAATTGTCCCATGGGTGTCAAGAAGATACAATATTTTCCTAATGTTATAGGAATTTATTGTAAAGTAGAGTAATAGTGGAGTCTCTGTCTATGTCTGTGTGTGTGTGTGTGTGTGTGTGTGTGTGGGACTTAATTGAATTAAAGGCAGCTGGTCTGAAGGCTTCGATGTATCAGAAGATAAGCTGGGTTTGAAATGTCAAACAGATAAATATGGGGGTTGTTTTAGAAGGTGATGTGCATTTTTAAATAAGCCAGACTAGCTTGAATTCAAAAGAGGGGGTGAAATGTTTCACTTAGCCAGGAGAAGTTAAGAAACAGTGGGTAGAATTTTCTGTTCGGCGTGTCGAGGTGGGCCCCGAATGCCGACGCGTAAAGTGACGCACAGTAACGTCAGGCGTGCGTCCCAACTTCACCGCGCGTCATTCTGATCTTCCGTTCGGTGGCCGCGCACCAGAGGCGGCTGCACACCCGCCGAACTGTCAAAGCACTGTTAAGGCTACTAATATGCCAATTAAACTAATTGACAGGGCTGCCCATCCAACCTTAATGTTGGCGGGGGGGGCAGGCGAAGAGCCCAGGCGGCCTTTGCATTTTTCATGAAACCTCATCCACGGGTGGGATGGGGTTTCATGAAGGTTTTATTAAATAAATGTTAAAAATTTGACACTTCATAAACATGCCCCAGCTCACATGAGGGGACATGTCTGAATAATTTTTATCTTTCCTTTTTTCAAACTTTAAAACTGAACTTAATCTCCCTGAGGCACGGAGCTGCCTCAGGGAGATTTCTGCACTCTTTCGCACGCATGCCCACATAAATTGGCAGCGCACAGCCGATCGCAGGTGGTGATTGGCTCCAAACCCGCCTGCGCCTGCTCCCAACCAGCCCGCCTGACAGGCAGAAGATTCTGCCCAGTGTGTTTATTTTTCCCAAAGATTACTGGTAAAATTGGTACTATGATAGATTTTTATTATTAGAGAGGTAAAGTCCAAAGACATAGTGAAACAATGGGAATTTGCGCTCAAAGGAGAAAATATGTATAAGGAGAGAAGACTGTGTGTAAGGGCAGGTATTCTAAGATCTAACTCAAGTGTAAAAAAACCTCCAGCATCTAAGCCTCAAGCTGCTGTCTACAAGGAACCAAAACTGAGAAAAACTCACTTTGAATTCAGCTGTTCAGGGTATCATTTTACTTTGCTCAGGTCTTTTAGAATCTATGTATCTTACTGTTGCCTTAACAGAGGTGTAACTGGAGGTTAGATTAATTAAGGGATTTAGAAGTTATCATAGTAGTAATTTATAGATCTATTTATGTGCTTAAAATAATTTCTTCTCTTAATAAAGGTTTAATTTAGTTCTGTAGGAAACCTATCAGACATGGTGGCCTTCTTTTTACTGAATTCAAAGCCCGCATCTCGGGCTTGGCATTTACCCATTGGCTGTGTCATAACATGGGGATCAATGAGCCACTGAGGTTGGCAGTCAGCAAAGGTGCCATCGTCCATCACCAGCCTGTGCTCACTTACATGATCTCAACGGGAACACTGGCAGGGTCTTCAAACAGACCTCAGTAGAGATGGTGTTTCTGGTCCTGATCATGACCCAGCAATGCCTCCTGGAGTGCGAGGCCAGGTAATGGATGAGAATAGAATAGGATTTCGCAGTGATGCCCCTTGTAAAAAGAAAAAGACTTTGCTGCCTCAGTCCAACTCACACCAGGCAATGTAGCATTTGTGCAGTCTTACAGTTTTGTACTTTATTCGTTTTTGCATCATACATTTTATGAGCACAGGCCATTCCAAGTGTTTTACAACAAATGAAGTACAAGTGCAGTCACTATTGTAATGTACTCATTTTCTCACAGCAAGCTCCCCCAACCACAATGTGATAATGACTAGATAATCTGCATTTGTGATGATGACTGAGGGATAAATACCGGTCAGGGCACTGGGGAATAAAACACTCCTGTTCTTCTTCGAAAAATGCCAAGGAATCTTTTACACCCACCCGAGGGGACAGGGCATCAGTTTAACATCTCATCTGAAAGATGGCTCCTCCAGCAATGCATCGCTCCCTCAGTACTGCACTGGCCTGACAGCCAGCTTGAATTTTGGTGTTCAAGTCCTGGAATGCGAAAATTGCTGGTGCCAGGAATGGGGGTGGGGGTGGGAGCAGGAATCCCGGATTCGGGTCCTGCCCATTTTTGAAGCCCGTCCGATGAACTTTGGCTCTGTATTTGGACGGGAAAATCCCGCCCAGTGTGTTCGTTTTCACACATGACGGTTAGTAACTTGGGGGGTAATATTGGTGAGCGGGGCTGGGGAGGAGCGGGGCGGGGGAGGAGCGGGGTGTGGGGGAGGAGCGGGGTGGGGGGGAGGAGCAGGACGGGAGGAGGATCTGGCACCATGATAACCATACCTTATGGTAAGTCACTGCTTTCATGCATGAAAACCAGCAGGGCGGTGAACTCGAAACGATGTAGCACTCAGTGTTGTCACTGAAAGGCAATCCATGTTTCAGTTGAAATATAAACAAGTTAATGCACATTTTACAGTCCTGGTTACAATAAGAGGATGGGATGTGGAGGAAAGCTATGTAATAATTAAACAACAGCCGAGGGGAAGCTCGATAAGTACATTAGGGATAAAGGAATAGAAGGATATGCTGGTAGGGCGGGATGAAGAATGAAGCAGTAAGATGACGATGAGAGGCAGGAAACTCATGTGGAGCATTAACACTGGCAAAGGCCATTGGGATGAATGGCCCTGTGCTGTAAATGCCATTTAATTCTGTGTAATTATTTGTTTCCGTGGTTGTTAAGGACAATGTTTGATTTTTGTATTGGTGCTCTCTCTCTCTCGTTCGTTTTCTCTTTAGAAAAATAGGAAAATGCCGAAAAGGAAAATAGGCGCCCAGGGGAGAAAGGTTACCCTAAAAATGGCAAAAAATTCCATGAAGATTACAGTCGATGGGAAGCGCCGTTTGGACTTGAGCAACATGGGCATAACAACCTTTCCCAAGTGTATTCTGAAGCTGAGTGACATTGAGGAAATCGACCTGAGCAGAAACATGATCAGAAAGATTCCAGAATTCATCAACAAGTTCCCAAAGCTGCGCTATCTCGACTTCCACACAAATAAGATAGAGAGAATCCCAGACACTCTCTGTCAATTGGAGTTGCTCTACTACCTTGATCTGTCCAACAACAAGCTCACGACTGACGGCTTGCCCTTGGAGCTCACACAGCTGAGAAACCTACGGGTGCTGAACCTTGGGCTGAATTCCGTGGAAATGATCCCAACGACATTTGGCACTCTGAAGGAGCTCAAGGAGCTGGGGCTGTTCGACAACCGGATCACCTACATGCCAGAGAAAATCACCAAGCTCCCAAAGCTGAAGAAACTGAACGTGATGCGGAACCCTTTCACCACCCCACAGGTGCCCGAAGAGCCAATCGAGACCATTGACCGCATCGAGAACCTTTATCTAGTCAGGAGAGAAATGCTGTGCCGCCCCTGTCTCAAGAAATGTCTGCGTGAGAGGGACAAATGGATCAAGGTGAAGAATATGGCTGAGTTGGAGGAGGAGCCTGATTTTAGCGGTCTCATATCACCCAATTCAATTGCGAAGCAAGATGAGGGATCTTGGAGAATTAGTGAATGAGCTGATTGAATCGCTGCTATCCGCCCAACCATGGTTAAACCAAAACAAAATAAAACTATCTCAATTGCCTTGTATTTCAGGACTGGTTACTCTCTCCTGCTTACTGCATACTGGCTTTGGTAATTCAGGGAAGCCTCCATTCTTGATGTGTGGTGGTGCCTCTCAAGACATATAAACACCTGTCTCTCTCGAATGGAGAGAGGTGCCTATCCATCTTCCCCCTGAATGGCCTTTAGATGGATTTTAAGGGTATGTCCCCTTGTTTTACAATTCCCCCACCAGCAGAAAACATTTCTATCCACCCTATCAATTGCTTTCAAAATCCTACGTAGCTCAATCAAATCTTCCTTTTTAATCTTCTATGTAACACATTGTACAAGATTAGATTATACAATCCCCCCTCATAATCTAACCCTTTGGTAACGTTCTGATGAATCTGTGTTCCTGAAAGGTGTACACTGGAGAAAGTGGATGACTCTAGTGTAGATGTGCCCTGTGTACTGCCCGATAACAACTTGCCACATTGGCTTGTGCCCTGTTTGCTTCAAGAGGCTGGCCTCTGATAGCCCTGTTGTTGTTGTTGGAGGCAGCAATGTCAAGTAGTCAAAAGATCAAAGTGTTTTCAGAGACATCTCCAAAGGACAGAGCTGCCTAGATCATTATCTGAAATAATACCAGCGAAACATTCTTAGAACAGGGGAGAAATTGGGCATGGGTAAGGATGTTAAAGAATCACATTTTCTGATTGTTATACGTGTTCAGTTCTATTGAAGTAAATGGAATTGTATGTTGGGTAGAGTGTATAGTTGGGAGGTGGGAGATAAGTGTGATACAATTAGTTTTATAGCCACATCCACCTCCAATTTCACCCCTGGCTGGGTCAATCCCATCCTGCCAAATCCTTATCCCATAGGCCTGCTGACTTGCCTAATGAAACAACATGGACTGCAGCGGTTCAAGAAGGCAGCTCGCCACCACCTTCCCAAGGGCAACTAGGGATGGGCAATAAATGCTGGCCCAGCCGGCGAAGCCCACATCCCATGAATGAATAAAAAAAAAACCAAAATAAATCCTACACGGGAATATCCAATTTTCATATTTAAGTGAAAATGTTAATCATTGAAAAGTACAAAGTCTCAAACTTATAAAATAATAAAATCAGATGGAGAATTTTAGGCCCATCGTGCTTGTGCCTGTTTTTTGAAAGACCGATCCAATTAGTCCCATTCTGCCGCCATTTCACTGTACTTTCCACCCCCCCCTTCAGCTATTTAACCAGTTCCCTTTTCAAAGTTATTACTGAACTCGCTTACACCACTCCTTCAGGCAGTGCATTTCTGATCATAACAACTCGCTGTGAAAAAGATTTCTCTTCATCATTTTTACCTCCTCATGCCACGCTGGTTCTTTTGCCCATTAACTTAAATCTTCTGCCCCTGGTAACAGTTTCTCCTTATTTACTCGATCAAAACTCTTTAAGAATTTCAACATCTCTATTAAATATCCCCTTATTCTTCTCTGCTCCAAGTAGGACAAACCCAGGTTCTCTGGTCTCTATGCACCTGAATTCACTCATCCCCAGTATTATTCTAGCAAATCTCCTCTGCCCCCATCTCCAAGACCTTGACATCTTTCCCAAGAGAAGAGGATGGGGGGGGAGGGGAGAAAAAGAGAGAGAGGGTTGAGGGGAGATGGAGGGAGGGGGGAGAGGAGAGAAAGAGGGGGAGGGGAGTGAAAGAGAGAGGAGGAGGGGGGAGGGGAGAGGGAGGGGCTCTTGCCCAGAATTGGACACAAAACTCCAGCTGGGGTATAACCATTGTTTTATAAAGTTTATAGTATAACCTTCTTGTTTTTGCAACCTATGCTTTTGTTTATAAAGCCAAGGACCCCATACACCATTTAGACAACTGTCTCATCTTATCCTGCCACATTGAAAGACATGTGTACATAGACCTCCAGGTCCCTCTGTCCCTGCACCCCCTTTAAAACTGTACCACTTATGTTTCTTTTGTGCCTTCCCATTCTTCCTACTCTCACGAATGGCTTCACACAGTATGAAATTTCATCTGCCGTACGCCTCCCATTTCACCAGTCTTTCTAAGTCCTCTTGAAATCTATTAGAATTCTTCTCACCCTTTACCGCATTTCTGAGTCTCGTCATCTGCAAACTTTGAAATTATGCTGTGGATAACCAAGCCTAGGCCCTTACTATATATAAAAAGGGCAGCGATCCTAATACTGACTCCTGGGTAACACCACAGTATACTACCCTCCAGTTCCAACCATTCACCACAATTCTTTGCTTTCTGTCCTTCAAGCCAGTTTTGTACCCACATAGCCACTGTCCCATTAATCCCACGGGCTTCAAACCTGTGCGGGGACAGAGGGGACTGGAGGTGTGTGTACACAAGTCTTTCAAAGCGGCAGGGCACGTTGAAAAAGCTGTTTAAAAGGCACACAGAGTCCTTTGCTTAATAAGTAAAACCCTATTATGTGGTAATTTACCAAATGCTTTTTGAAAGCCTATGCGCACATTAGTGTCTCTTCTACCCTTATCCACCCTCTCCATTGTTTACATTCATCCTAGATTTATCAACGCTTTTTAGTGCCTGAGTGTCTTTTCAACTGGGTAAAAACAAAAAACTGCGGATGCTGGAAATCCAAAACAAAAATAGAAATACCTGGAAAAACTCAGCAGGTCTGGCAGCATCGGCGGAGACCCTGTAGCAGCTGGAGGTCCAAGTATAGTCCCAATCATTTTGCGTTAAGATTCAGATTTTTACCATTTCTGACCTTTTCCCTGCAAGTTCTTACTGAAGTAATATCCTCTGATGCTAACTTCCAACATTTTCAGCTCCAAGTATTATAATCCTACTTTGAACATTACCAGTATGTGTTTGAATATATGAAACACTTAAAGTGTTCCTGTCTCACCAACTTCCTTGGCAGTCTTTTCTGACACCTCTTCATTATATCAACATCCTTTTCAAGCTGGAGTGTCCAAAACTACACGGAATATTGCAAATGGATCCTAATCAACAATTTACTCAAGGTTACAATTATTGGTTTCAACTTATAGTCAAGTAACTCTGAGACGTCACCCAGTATACATGATTAGTCCAGTTGGTAAGCGCTGCTCATTGATTGACCACTTTCAAAAAACGGTCAATAATCACACAAAAGCCAACTTCCCTTTCTACCTTTGCTAATGGCTTTAAAATGTCCACTTATCAGGGTTGATGCTCCCCTGCAGCACTGAGGGAGTGCTGTGTTGTAAGGGGTGCCAAGCTTCAGGGTGAGATGCTAAGCTGAAGCAGTCTGTCTGCCTGTTCCAATATTCTGATTGGATATTAAAGAGCCCAGACACTGTCTGAAGAAAAGCAGGCCAATCGCCTGGTGTCCTGGTCAACATTCACCCCTCAACCAACACTGAGAAAAATAGAGTAAATGTCTCTTGTGCTTAATGTTGTTTGTGAGACAGTGTTATGGACAAAATGGCTGCTGCATTAAAGAAAGACTCGTTTTATTATTCGTCCATGGGATGTGGGCGTCGCTGGCTAGGCCAGCATTTATTGCCCATCCCTAACTGCCCTTGTTCAGAGGGCATTTAAGAGTCGGCCATGTTGCTGTGAACCTGGAGTCACATGTAGGCCAGGCCAGGTAAAGACAGCAGATTTCCGTTCCCTAAAGGAACCAGATGGGTTTTTACAACAATCAGTAAATGGTTTCATGGTCATCATCAGACTTAATTCTAAATTGCTTTTTTAAACTGAATTCAAATTTCACCGTCTGCCGTGATGGATTCAAACCCAGGTCCCCAGGCCATTACTCTGGGTCTCTGTGACAATACCACTCCACCACCGCCTCCCCGCTGCATTTATATAGCACCTTTCGTGATTTCAGGATATTCAATGAAGCATAATCGCTGTTGTATTTACCTAGATTGCAACAGTGATCACACATTAAGAGCTTTCTGTGATTAGACAAAAGGTTTTCTACAAATTCCGTCACTGGGAACACACAGTTTGTCTAATTGTAGTTATAAATCCCCGGTCATCTGCTTCCTAATACGGGGAAAACCTTGAGGCGGAGTTTTGTGGTAAACACATTATAAAAAGGCTTTACCGTTTCATGGGGCTGAACTTTTCACTGAGCGAGAGGGCTCGCTCCCCACCCGCTCGAGCAGAAAATGACGTGCGATGACATGGGGGCGAGTGTTCCGACACCATCGCGCAATATTTCGGCCAGCGGGCACGTGTGGGAGTTGGCAGCGCACCTGCCGACAATTAACAGGCCGATTAAGGCCATTAAGGTAATAATTTAATGAAATTTTTTTGCTGCCTGTCCAACCTTATGGCTGGTGGGGCAGGCGAAAAGGCCAAGCGGCCTTTGGATTTTTTATGAAACCTCATCCACGGGTGGGATGGGGTTTCCAACAGCAATTAAAAAATTAAATAAAAACTTTGAAATTTCATTTATTACGTGTCCCTGCTCACGTGACAGAGTCACATGAGCGGGGACATGTCTTTAACATTGCTAACTTTTTTTACTTTTGATGTTATAAATCTTCAGCTCCCTGAGGCAGGTCTGCGCCTCGGGGAGCTTTCATTGCGCGCGCCTGCCCTCCTCCCGCACCCCCACCACCCCCCACCCCCCCACCGCCATCCCAGCAGCGCTGACCATTGCAGCACATGTTTCATGCTGGCTGGCCGTTCATTGTCCAGCGTGAAATCAGTGTTGGGGCCTGGCCGCAGGCCGCAGTCAGCTTTGCAAACACTCCTGGGCCTGCCGGACAAGGTAGAAATCCTGGCCATAATATAAATACCTCAATGGAGGATCCAACACACAAGAAAAACAATCAAAAGATCAAAAATCCAGAGTTCCATTTTAAAAGTCGAGCTGGATAAAGTATAATGTCTGACACAAAAACCAACCAGTTCAAAATCAAACCAAAGATCACAGCAACAGAACGGGGCGAGTTGGCCTCTGGCATTTGTGCTGGCTCTTTGTTACAGTAAACCAGATTTAACCTCACCACCCTGCTCTCAATCCACGGGCCCGCGTCTTGCACAGTTTCAAGCAGTTTGTCCACTTTTCTCTTAAGATACTCAATTGCTCCTCTCGGGCTTTGATCCTCAAGTGCAAAGTGGATTTACAGTCAAAACATAAGAGACAGGTAATCGCGACAAAGTGTGAACTCACCCAACATTTTTAAGGTTGTCTGTTTTGCTTTTTTTCACGGAAGGAATGGCATTGCCGAATCTGGGGGAAAACAAAGATCAAATAACAAATCAACAAGAAATTCAGTGGAAAATAACTGCACAAAAGTTCATTGGCTGTAGCGAGCGTGTAGCATATTTATAAGTTACTTACTTTTTAAAGACCTTTTTCCTATCATTTTTATGGAATATAAGGAACTTAGAAAATCCGTTCTTTAAAAAGATTTCAAGTGCAATGTCCTAAGGGGCAAAAGTAAATAAACACATAATGAACATTAAACCCATTGTTGCAATTAAATTTTTTTGCATAAAATAAATAGAGTAAAGTTAAAGATGCACTGTAAAGTGGTTGCAGTACTTTAACTTCTGGTGAGGCACTTTAATTATTTTTGGCCACAGTTTTCTGTAGGAAGCTTTCACAAATGCTGGCAGTTCTCATTCAAGTGGCCATCCTATTTTTGTGTGAGCTACTCAAGATTGGGTCCCATCACAGTGAAGCCCAATCCTGTTCTCACTGGATCCACACTTTCCAGAAGTCCTTTTACAGGGATCAGCAGCTGGAGTTCCAGCCAATTCCCGTGCGCTCCATCCTCCCACACCACCTCCTTAGTCTAAGAGCAAAGAGGCCATCTGACCATTGCCCTGTCCGAGATCAGTGAACTCATTAATCAGATGACCTTTCCAGACGTGTGGGTCTGTCCCATATCAGGCAGTGCATTTGCTAACTCAGCCGCGAGGGGGAGCTTACTCCCACCTCCTCGCTCTTAGTTCTGGTGAATGCTACGACCTATTGTGGGACAGAGATGGGCAGGCAATCTGAGCCTAAGCCCCTGCCAATGCTGTTCTTTGGCTGGTCCCTCAAGAGAGGCGTGACACCAGCCTGGAAGCAACTTGTCATATAACACAATGAGCAGGCCATTCCCTGAGGGAAGACGGTGAAGCATTCAGTTGCCTCTTCCTCAGATCCTGCGACACTTGCGTGTTGACCGCTGACAACCTACGAGAGCAAACAGACTTACTTTTATGTCGCACCTTTCACTACATCAGGATGTCTCAAAGATCTTCATAGCTAATGTAGTTTGGCAGTGTAGTCACTGCTGTAATGTTGGAAACACAGTAGTCAATTTAAGTGCAGCAAGCTCCTACAAAGCACAATTTGATATTGACCCGATAGACTGTCCTCGAGCTCTGAAGAGGAGTTATATGGACTCGAAATGTTAACTCTGTCTTTCTCCCCACAGATGCTGTTGGACCTGCTGAGTTTTTCCAGCATTTTCTGTTTTTGTTTCAGATTTCCGCAGTATTTTGCTTTTATCTAGACTGTCCTAGTGATGTTTGCTAAAGCTCTCACATATTGTCCAGCACACTGGGGATAACTCCCCTGATGATCTTTGAATAGAGGCACGGGATATTTTGTGCCCACCTGGGAGCTAGGGCAGAGGGGCCCACAATGTTCTGACTCTGAGGACAGAGTCCACCCATGCAGCAGCACCCACTCCGCAATGTGGTGAAGTATGGTGGGAGAAAGCAAAACTGGAGCGGGTAAAGGGTAAAAAAAAAGCCAGCGCTAAATGGTTGCTGTGCTAATAGGAAACGCCTGTTTGAAAGTCTGGTTTCAGTCTACAATTTTTGGGCTTACTGATGACTATCATAGCTGCAGATGCAAACCTGAAACTTGAGGCAGAATTTTACAGCAGCCGGATTTTACATTTCCGCCGAAGTCAATGGAGTTTAGAATGGTTCGCACTCACTCTTTTTAAGTGCCGATCTGGGAGGATTTCCAGAATAAATGTTGTTCGACTTTTGGTGAAACCTTGACAAAGTCTCCCAGAAAATCTCCTAATGTGTCTGTGGCCCTTCTTCACAGCATCAGCAACAATGACCATGAAATGGTGAGTATCCCTTTCAGTGTTGAGTATCCCCTTAAGGTGTGAGCGTCCTTTTAAGTGGTGAGTATCACTTTAAGGAGGACTTCAAATCGACATCAACGCTAAGTTCGCTCTCGTACAGCTAATCGCTCTTAGGAGAGGGCGGTTAGTTAAGTGTGAGCAACCAATACGCTGCTTCTGCTGCGGGGAGGCAACTTCACCGTCTCCGAGGTCAAGGAGGTGGTGGGCGGGCGACTCCTCGTAGCAGACGTAATGTACAAGAACGCTCCACTCCGGTTAATTAACGTGTATGGCCCGGCACAAGGGGCTGAGCGGCTGGAGGTTTTTCAGCAGCTCCCACTGCTGCTGGCGACCTCCAGGCCGGTCATTCTGGGCGGGGACTTCAACTGCATCATCGATGCGGCTGGACGATCCGGCAGGGCCGGAAGCAGATTGGACGCTACGTCCAGATCCCTGATGGAAACAGTTAAGGATGCCAAGCTGCACGACGTCTTCAGCAACCCTGCAGACGGAGCGCAGCGTAGATACACCTGGTCGCGGCCAGACGGGTCCATTCGTTCCAGGATAGACTTCCTGTTTGTGTCCCGTGCATTCACAGTCAGATCCACCGACGTCAAGCCGGTGTTCTTCTCTGACCACTGCCTCCTACTGGCGGACTGCCACTTGGAGGAAGACCTGAGGGTGGGCAGGGGGGCATGGAAGCTAAATGTGCAACTGCTGACCCCAGAGAACATTGAGGAGCTCAAGAGGGATTACAAAGGTTGGAGAACCGTGAAACCCCTCTTTGAGTCCCTGACACACTGGTGGGAAGTGATCAAGGGAAGCATCAAGAGGTTTTTCATCCGCAAAGGCACCCAGAAAGCTAGAAAGGAACAGAGGGAAATGTCCCGACTCCAGGAAAAGATGCAGAATCTGCTCCGGCTGCAGTCGATGGGGGTCGATGTCAAGGAGGAGCTCCAAGAGGTGAAGGGCCAGCAAGCCTCGCACTTTGCCTCGGAGGCCTCCAAGATCATCTTCCGTTCCAGAGTCCGCTCCGTGGAGCAGGATGAGACGTGCTCACGTTTCTTCTTCCAAAAGGTACACAGAGAGCGCTCTGTGATCAGCAGCCTGAAGGAAGAAGACGGCTCAGTAAAGTCATCACGGTCCGACATTCTGAGGATCAGCAAATCCTTTTATGCCGGACTGTATGACGTGAAGCCCACGGACAGCACGGCCTCCCAGTCCTTCCTGTCCTCTATCACGGAGGTCTTAGACCACAGTACGCGGGAGAGCCTAGACAAACCGCTAACTCCTGACGAACTGACTAAGGCCCTCGAGTCCTTCGAGAAGAGTAAAACCCCCGGAAGCGACGGCCTGCCGGCGGAGTTGTATTCGGCTCTGTGGGACTTGATCGGCCCAGACCTGCTAGAAGTGTACGAGAGTATGCTCCTGGCCGGCAGCATGTCAGAATCCATGAGGAAAGGCATCATCACCCTCATCTACAAGCACAAGGGGGAAAGGGAGGAAATTAGAAATTGGCGACCCATTTCACTGTTGAATGTGGACTATAAGATTCTGTCCAAGGTCATCGCCAACCGGGTCAAATCCGCTCTGGAATTGGTGATTCACCCTGACCAGACCTGCTCTGTGCCAGGCAGGAAGATCTCTGACAGCCTGGCGCTGCTCAGGGATACGATTGCCTATGTACAGGACAGGGGTGTGGATACCTGCCTCATCAGCTTGGATCAGGAGAAGGCCTTTGACAGAATATCGCACACCTACATGGGGGATGTGCTCTCCAAAATGGGCTTTGGGGAGGGAATTCGAAATTGGATCCAACTGCTCTACACTAACATCAGTAGCGCAGTCTCAATCAATGGGTGGGAAACAGATAGCTTTCCGATTAAATCTGGAGTCAGGCAGGGCTGTCCTCTCTCGCCTGTCCTTTTCGTGTGCTGCATAGAACCCTTTGCCGAGTCCATCAGGAAGGATCCGGGCATAAGAGGAGTGACGATCCCAGGCAGTGGAGGCACTCAGGTAAAAGCCTCCCTGTACATGGACGACGTCGCCGTTTTCTGCTCGGATCCGCTGTCGGTGCGCAGACCGATGCACGTCTGCGACCAGTTCGAACTGGCCTCGGGAGCCAAGGTAAATCGTGGGAAGAGCGAGGCCATGTTCTTTGGGAACTGGGCTGACCGATCCTTTGTCCCCTTCACTGTCAGGGCTGACGGCCTGAAGGTGCTGGGGATATGGTTCGGAGGGACCGGGGCATGCGTTAGAAACTGGAAGGAGCGAGTGGCTATGGTGAAAAGGAAACTGGGCATGTGGGAGCGACGCTCCCTCTCCATTGCGGGTAAGAACCTGGTCATCAGGTGTGAGGTACTCTCGCTGTTGCTGTACGTGGCGCAGGTCTGGCCCATTCCACACTCCTGCGCGATGGCGATCACTCGAGCCATCTTCCGCTTTATCTGGAGGTCGAAAATGGATCGTGTCTGCAGGGACGCGATGTACAAGCCTCTAGATAAAGGGGGAAAAAACGTGCCCAACATCGCCCTCATACTGATGGCCACCTTTGTGTGTGGCTGCGTCAAGCGGTGCGTAGACCCTCAGTACGCAAACACCAAGTGTCACTACGTGCTGAGGTTCTACCTGTCCCCGGTGTTGCGAAGGATGGGTCTGGCCACGCTGCCGCGGAACGCTCCAAGTAGTTGGACCGTGCCGTACCACCTGTCCCTGGTGGAAAAATTTATGCAGAAAAACACCTTTGACCACAAGTCCATCAGGCAGTGGTCAGCACGTAACGTCCTAGAGGCCCTGAGGGAAAAGGAGAGGGTGGACCCTGTGGGATGGTTCCCCGAGCAGACTGTCAAAGTCATTTGGCAGAATGCCTCATCGCCAGAACTTTCCAACAAGCACCAAGACGTAGCTTGGCTGGTGGTGAGAAAGGCCCTCCCCGTCAGATCCTTCCTACACGCCAGGAGTCTCACCCCCTCTGCACGTTGCCCTCGAGGTGGCTGTGGTGGGGAAGAGACCGTTGTTCACCTCCTTGTGGATTGTGCCTTTGCAAAGAAAGTCTGGAGAGAGATGCAGTGGTTGCTGTCGAGGTTCATCCCGAGCAGTTCTGTGACACAGGACTCTGTGCTCTACGGGCTGTTCCCAGGGACACACACCGAGACAAACATCGACTGCAGCTGGAGGATCATCAACTCGGTGAAAGACGCGCTTTGATCTGCCCCAAACTTGTTGGTCTTCCAGCACAAAGAGTTGTCCCCGACCGATTGTTGCGGACTGGCACAATCCAAAGTCCAGGACTACGTGCTGAGGGACGCACTAAAGCTTGGGGCAGCTGCCGCAAAGGCGCAATGGGGAAGGGTCGCTGTCTAAGACCTTTCTACCACAGCGCACCGAGAGACTGGGAACTGTTTAGAGCCCCTCGGGCTGTACAGATCAAAATGAAAGGCTGTAAATGATTGTAATATTGTTTGTACTGATGCACCTGGTGATACATTTTGTAAAAGTTTAACCTGGATTGTACCCTTGTAATGTTGTTTTTGAAATGGTTCTGAATGTGATTGAAGATTTTTTATGAATAAAGTATATTTTTACAAAAAAAAACCAATACGCTGCCTCTTTAAAGAACGGTAGCAGGCAACGTAACCAACAATCAGCTGTCGAACGAGCTTGCTGACCACCTAGAGCCGGCTTCCATTCCTTTACCAAGATGGCATCTTGGGTTAAATGCAGGCTAAACTGGCATTAAGACCCCATCTTGGCCGCCTCTTACCTTTTTTAGTGTCTATAGCATTCTGGGAAAATTTCCCCTCAAGTATTTTCAAATGATTTGCCCTCAAAGAAAATAACACCTAAACGCGGAAATCCCAATGGGGCCTGGGAAAGGTGATAACAACTGGAATTCCAGTGCGATCTGGGAAAACCCTAGATTGTGTCAGGACAGCCTTTTCCGATTGGGAGAGGAGAGGACACCTTGGTTTGCTGAGGGGAGTTGGGTTGAGGTTACTTTGGGGTGGGGAAACCAACCCCTGTAATCTCCGCAAGCTGATAGCTATACGCCTGACTACCTGACTACGTAGGAAAGCACAAAGCAAGCACGGGGCTAATTATTTTCAAAACTTCTGGCTGAGCAGCAATAAGAAACTGTGTTGAGAAAATTGTGCATTTTGCTTCCGGGCAAATTTGAAACCCTTCTGACTGATTCAGCAATTCTCCCTGTCGAAAAATGACAAACAACGGCTTGAGTTATATCGCTTTTACTTTAGGGTGAATCCGTGTTCTTGGTGCATTTCTGCCATTTGTGGGGAGTCCTTGGCTGGGTTTCAATAGGCCCCGTAGGAAGTTTTAACAGTCCGATTGAAAAGGTTCTTCTAGACTTTATTAATAGCGGCATAGAGCACAAAAGCAAAGGGGTGCTGATGAACCCTTACAAAACACTGGTTCAACCTCAGCTGCAGTACAGCATCCAACTTTGGCACCAAACGTTAGAAAGGCTACCAAGGCTTTTTGAGCCAGTTTCGGAAATATTTGTTCTTTCCAACACCATTGCACCTTGGTTGTCCAATTGACAAAAGCAGGAGCCTCCCAGGGTCATATACCTGCAGCCTGGGATCCCACGCAGAGGCTGACTGCTTGGGTGAGGCCCGGTTCCCTTGCAACCAGGCTCCAGTGTGAGCAGATACCTTCAGGACTGGAGGAGGAGGGGGAAAACTGGGCAAAACTGTAAGGTTGCCCAGTAACTGCTGACATTGGAAACAGCTTCAAGAGGAATTGTCTGGCCTTCTGGATATCTCCAGATATCAAGTTTACAAAATTATGAGGGGTATAGACAGAGTAAATGCGAGTAGGCTCTTTCCACTTAGATTAGGAGAGATAAACACGAGAGGACATGGCTTTAGGGTGAAAGGGGAAAGGTTTAGGGGGAACATTAGGGGGAACTTCTTCACTCAGAGAGTGGTGAGAGTGTGGAACGAGCTACCATCTGACGTGGTAAATGCGGGCTCACTCTTAAGTTTTAAGAATAAATTAGATAGATACATGGATGGGAGAGGTCTGGAGGATTATGGACTAGGTGCAGGTCAATGGGACTGGCAGAATAATATTTCGGCACAGACTAGAAGGGCCGAATGGCCTGTATTCTGTGCTGTAGTGTTCTATGGTTCTATGGTTCTATCTCAGCACCTTGTAAAATCTTCTAGAATTGGGTCCACAGCAGATTGGGGGTGGAAATATGTTTGGACAAATAGGCAAAAGAAGTGGACTGCATTTCTGCCGATGGTTAATGACACACAACACCCTGTTGAAGCTAATGAGAAGCCTATACAATTGAAACAGACCATCTGGACCAATTGGTTAATGTTCCACACCAGCCTCCTCCCATTCCTCTTCATTTTACCCCCTCAACAGGCGATCGATGTGATTCGCGTGTTCTGTGTCTGCAGCCATGCACGGTTTTGTCCTCTGTTGTCTTTTAAATGGTTAGATTTTTTTTGCTTGTAACTTACAGTTTTAAAATGAGCAGAACAAAATTGGGTGTAAAGCTAGGAAACCTGCCTTATGCCAACGTTGATTTTTGCAATCACAGAAAATGAATCCTCTTGTGTTTAACATGTTTACTGCACCATGTGTGCACGGGTTAATCCTGTCACATAAACGCCTACCAGAAAATGTATTTCTCCCAACATCAAGTTCCAGGTAACTCAATATTTCCGTTACCTGAAGGAGGAAGCGAAGATGGTGGATTTCTCGAACGTCATTATATGAATATCTGGAACATTTTGTATTTTTCCCGCCTGTTTCCTTACTGCACATGTCGTAAATGTAGGAATCGTTAATACTGCAATGCAAAAACAGGCTGACATTTACTTGTCAAAAACCCAACAAGTACTTGGGTATTTAATTTGAAATAAAACACTTTGATCCCAAACCATCTCATATTAGGGATTTCCATAGCTACCAGGTGCCCACTGGGACCCTGCTCAAGCGGACGTGCGAGATAGAAGGGTGTCACCACCCTCATCCACCAGGGGATTGTTAGAGTTTACCTTGATTAATTACCTGCTAAAGGCGCAGAGATGATTAGAGAAGCTGTTAAACTTAACTGGACTAGCCATATAAAAACTGTGTCGACCACAACAGGTCAGAGGCTGGAAATTCTGTCAGAAGTAACTTCATTTTTAAATCGTTCATGGGATGTGGGCGTCACTGGCAAGGCCAGCATTTGTTGCCCATCCCTAACTGCCCTTGAATGAAATGGCTTGCCATACCACCTCAGAGCACAGTCAAGAGTCAACCACATTGCTGTGGGCCTGGAGTGTCGTGTAGGCCAGACCGGGTAAGGATGGCAGATTTCCTTCCCTAAAGGACATTTGTGGACAAGGTGAGTTTTAACAACAATTGATGATAGTTTCAGGGTCACCATTGCTGATACTCACTTTAATTGTCAGATTATTAAATGAAATGAAATTCCACCTGCTGTTATTTGAACCCTTGAAACCCCAGAACATTAGCCTGAGTCTCTGGATTACAAGTCCAGTGATATCACCAGTTCGCCAACGTCACCACAACTCACCTCCTAACTCCCCAATTTTACGTTCATCGGGTGGGGGCGCGCGCCCGGCCCAATCGGATCTAAGATCACGAGCGACGATGTCGGGCGAGCGTCCCGATGTCATCGCACACTCTCACCGTCTTTCGGATGGCGGGCGCACGCGAGAGGTGACGATTAAGAGGCCTATTGAGGCCCTTAAGCAATTAATTCATTTGTATTTTTCGCGGCCCGTTCAACCGTTTGGTTGGCGGGCGGGCGGGCGAATAAGCCGGGCGGCCCTTTGCATTCTTTACGAAAGCTCATCCACGGGCGGGATGAGGTTTCCAACAGCAAATAAAAAAAAACAGGAAAAAATGTTCAACTACATTTTAAACATGTCCCTCTTCATGTGACTGAATCACATGTGGGGACATGTTTATATCATCTTATAAATCTTTATTTCTGTTTCTCCAATTCTTTAGTTTTCAGTGCACACACACACACACGCGCGCGCAAACTTCCGCACTCACCCTCCTCCCGCCCCCAGCGCTGAGCGTTTCGGCGCTCCGTCCATGCTGGCTGGCTGTCGATTGGGCAGCCAGCGTCAGTATTCACGGTCAGGGCCTAGCACAGGTGGCAGACCTTTTCCCAGCCACTCCCGGGCCCGCCCGCCGCGCCCACCCCGACGACCTCAAAATTCAACCCATGCACTTCCCAACAGGAATCCCACGGGAATTTTCCTCTACGCAGCCAAAGGAACACTAAGGCCAATTCTAGTGACCACCCCTGCCACCCACACTCAGGCTAGATAATTCAGCACAGAACCCAGGCCAGACGTTTTCTACATAATACAATGATGTCCTCACACAGCGAGACGGCACATGAGTGGTAACACAGGGCAAAATTAGGATAGGATCTATTGATGTACCCCTCTAGGCTCTGCCACAAACTGCCTGTAAAAAGGCATAAATGCTCACGTGGTATATCTACAAAGTTATTACCTTGAAGGATGGTGATTAACACAATAAACATCTCCCGAAGCAGACAGTGTGAAATTCTCACAGACGTAAAAGTGACTTCTACCAAAAAGCAGAACGCCTTCCATCAGCAAATGGCCATCACCAACAATTAGGGAGTATTTTGTGTTGATCTGTGAAAGAATGCCTCATTAAAATGTGTAGAAACGTGAAACTAACACCATGCAATACTAGCAACTGAACTTGTTTACACTGTAATATAAAATCCCTTTATCCACTATTTTTCTTAATACACTTAGTTTGAACTTCTTTAGCCAGAGGATGGTGAATCTATGGAATTCATTGCCACAGAAGGCTGTGGAGGCCAGGTCATTGAGTGTATTTAAGACCGAGATAGAAAGGTTATGGGGAGAAGGCGGGAGAATGGGGTTGAAAAACTTATCAGCCATGACTGAATGGCGGAGCAGACTCGATGGGCCTAATTTCTGCTCCTATGTCTTATGGTCTTATGGAACAATTTAACTCAGGCAGGGACAAGGCACCTTGAGCACTGGAACCAGGCAAGGCCCAGGCTTCAAGAACATTGGAATCAGGCAAGGCCTACCCGGCACTGGAATCAGACAATTAAGGCCTACCCTTTAGGAGCACTGGAATCAGGCAAGACTTACCGTTTAGGAGCAGTGGACTCAGGCAAGGGCTAGCCTTTAGGAGCACTGGAATCAGGCAAGACTTACTGTTTAGGAGCACTGGACTCAGACAAGGGCTATCCTTTAGGAACACTGGAATCAGGCAAGGCCTACCCTGCACTGGAATCAGGCAATTAAGGCCTACCCTTTAGGGGTACTGGAATCAGACAGGGGCTAGGTTTCAGAAGCATGTCAGGAATCAGGCAGGACTGAAACTCCTCACATACTTCCCACACCAGCACTACATTTTTGGTCCACTGGGAATTTTCTTGATGTATCAAATCAATGATTACAGCCACAGAATACAATTTATCTAACTAATAATTCCACCCAAACTAACGTAATTGAGCCAAAACCCAGACGCAAGTCTCTTCGTTCCAAGTTCAGTGGTAAGTCCCTTAATTAACAGCAGACGAGGAAGACAAGATTTGTCCTCTCTATTAAGCTGTTAGTTCAAGTTCACAAAATAAATGATGTGTTTGAATTATTAACTGTTTCTTTTTATATACTGGATTTATGTTGGATACTTTTAGCAGTCAGAAATGTGGCAGCTAAGCTCGCTCAAAAGAAACCATGGAAACACCCTGGGCGCAAATTAGTTTGCATTGGTGACATTATGAAACGGACTTACCTTTCTCTCAGGGGGTGGGGGCGTGTGGGTGGTTTCTGGGTGAAGGCTGACGACTATGATTCCTAGCAGGCCACATGTTTCGGTGCATGCACAGTGCGCAGTGTTACAGGCCGTGATGGGAGGCGTGCGTGGTCAATTCTAGCCCCACTGCGCAACAATAGTTTAAATGTTTAATTCACGCGCAAAACTGGCCAATTATTACCTTTGACATTGTTATTCCCAGCGTAAAATGACTCTAACCAGAATTCTTTCAGTAAACACAAAAAAAAATTATAAAATGAACTACTTTTTAAAAACAAGTTAATAAACTGGTTGACATACAAGTTGTAGTTTAGAAGTATAACAATTTTCTGCATTTTTAAAAAAAAAACAGATATTTGAACCCCCATACACTCACTCACAAGCCAAAGCAGGACAAAACAAACACAGTCCCCTGCAGAGGCTAGAGTGTGGGAACAGTTCTTTTAAGAAGATAAAATTCGAAGAGATCTTGTTGATCAGATAGAACCCTGGTCACAATAGATCTGCAAGTTGTTTCAGATGGATTTGTTGGTGAAACTGCCCTTGATGAATCTTACTTATCACAACTTTGCAAAACTCTCAAAAAAAACAGATGAGTTATCCTGATGAGATGTTTCTCAGGCCAGTTTAACTCAAAGGCAGAGCAAGAGAGAAAGAGAGAGTCTTTTCCTTGTAGCCTGCTTCCAAGGCACCCAACACACACTCTCTGAGAGTTTTCAAGACTAAGATTATCAAAGAATACTCCCTTAGGCCAGGTGATTTTAACCAATCAGCAAAAGTCTTTAGACTAGCAACAGCAGTTCTTTGTTAGCTTAGAAATGCAAACTATCCCTTCCCTCTCCAGGTGTCCCCTTGCCGGGCGTCTATCTTGACCGGTGGCTTCTTGGCGAATGGCACATTCACAGCCCCGACTTAACATTGCAAACTTTAAAAAAATAACTGGGGAGGCAGAATGTCCAAAATTCAATGTCCTTCAATTTTTCCAAAACCGGGTTCTCCTCACAGCGACACCGCGCCTGGCCACACCTGCTCTGTTTTAGGTTTCTCCTCCTGCAGTTAAAAGGCAGTGCGCCTGCCTGTGGAAGACGGTGTGTAAACCCCAATCATGGGACCCGGGAGCGGGGAGCCATACTGGACAGGAGTCGCAGACAGGGGACAGGGAGAGGGGACAGGGAGACATCCCACAGAGGGAACCCAGGGCGAGGGGGCAATGAGAGGTCCCAGAAAGTGTGAGAACGCCAGGGAAGGAGCCACCGGGAGGAGGAGCAAAGAAAGAGGCCCCAGGTAGTAAAGGTAAAGTCATGAGGGCTTAGGAGAAGCCCTGGAGAGCTGTGAAGGCACCAGAGGCTTGGTGAATCCGTGCTGCAGGCCATTGGGGCAAGGGTAACCCTTTGGGGCAGCAGTGTTCTGCTTGTTGTAGCTGAAGCTGAAGCTGTGTTTGCGAGTTGGTGCTGGAGTGCAGGAATCAAAGGGAACAGGGTCTTGGGAGACGGGATTGAAACTCTGCAAGGTGAGCAGCCATTGAGGCCATCAAAGTTGAAGTGACTTTTGGAGAGAATTTCAAGGCTGATCTTCAACGGTGAAGACTGGAATCCCTCATGAAAGAGACAGGGTTTCAACAAGGATGTTGACTAACAGAAACACTGACATCTGGGTGGGTTGCTGAGAAACCTCTGGAATCTGTCTTGGTTGCATTTGCCATTTATTGTGCAGTCTAGTGCGTTCAACCACAGTTTGCCTGTTTATTCACATTTAACTCATTTTAACCCTGAATGTTAGAGTATAAGATAGATATTGTAAATTGTTCTATTTCTCTGACCCTGTATAGCAAAGTTTATTTTGTTTGTTCAAAAACCATGGAATCTTGTGGCTTAATTCTCTCAAACTTTGTCTACTTTAAACAAAAACTTACTGGTCCTTTACTTGGATCAAAATTTTGGGTGTTAAGTCTAGGGTCAGAAGATCGGGAACAATCCTGGTGCGATATACGTTCACACCAGTGCAATCAGTCCACAGAGGCTGCTCTGCTACTCAACAAGGTCATGGCTGATCTTCCATCTCAATACTTTCTCATTTTATCCCCATATTCCTCGATTCCCAGTATAAAATTTATTTTTGTACAAGCAGCCCCAGGTCACAACTGCAGCAGTTCCTCAGGGTAGTGTCCTAGGCCCAACTACCTTCAGCTGCTTCATCAATGACCTTCCTTCCATCATAGGATCAGAAGTGGGGATGTTCGCTGATGATTGCACAATGTTCAGCACCATTCGTGACTCCTCAGATACTGAAGCAGGCCATGTCCAAATGAAGCAAGACCTGGACAATATCCAGGCTTGAGCTGACAAGTGGCAAGTAACATTTGTACCACACAAGTGCCAGGCACTGACCATCTCTAACAAGAGAGAATCTAACCATCACCCCTTGACATTCAATGGCATTACCATTGCTGAATCTCCCATTATCAACATCCTGGGAGTTACCATTGAACAGAAACTGAATGGGACTAGCCATATAAATACTGTGGCTACAAGAGCAGGTCAGAAGCTGGAAATCCTGCGGCGAGTAACTCACCTCCTGTCTCCCCAAACCCTGTCCACTATCTACAAGACACAAGTCAGGAGCGTAATGAAATCCACTTCACTTGGCTGGATGAGTGCAGCTCACAACACTCACGAAGCTTGAAACCATTGACACCATCCAGGACAAAGCAGCCCACTTGATTGGCACCACATCCACAAACATTCACCCCCTCCACCACCGATGCACAGTAGCAGCAGTGTGTGTACCATCTACAAGATGCACTGAAGAATCTTACCAAGGCTTCTTAGACAGCACCTTCCAAACCCAAAACCACTGCCATCTAGAGGAGAAGGGCAGCAGATACATGGGAACACCACCACCTGCAAGTTCCCCTCCAAGCCACTCACCATCCTGACTTGGAAATATATCGCTGTTCTTTCACTGTTGCTGGGTCAAAATCCTGGGACTCCCTCCCTAACAGCACTGTGTGTGTACCTACACCACATGGACTGCAGCGGTTCAAGAAGGCAGCTCACCACCACCTTCTCAAGGGCAATTAGGGATGGGCAATATATGCTGGCCCAGCCAGCGAAGACACATGAGTGAATAATAAAAAAGAACTCTTTCTGAAAGAATAATTTTGTAAATTCCAAAAATATAGACAAGGTCTGCAACAATGTTCCCTCTTAGTTTTGTTCATTGTTGTAGGCTGTTTACAGTTCACTGCGATACCTTCAGATTTCTGGGAGAGAGTGCAATCACACAGCTTAAAATTGGCCTCCGTCTCCCTCTCCCTCTCTCAATCTAAAGATTACTGTGCCCCCATCTGTCTCCCGCAGCTCTAGATACATAATTACCTATTTTTGACTAATTTATATATCTGAGTATAGGAAATACTGAAATATTAAAATGGTACCTACTTGGGAATCTGGGGTGTAACTCATTTCTTAAAAAGATAAACAGATTCAATATACGAGTGCAGCATAAGTGGTTGCTGTTATCTATATTATCCACTTCAGTGGTTCTACCTACTCACACCTGTTTCTTCACAACTCAACCATGACAGATACAGCAAATCCCCTCTGACTTACAAACAGCAACCATATGTGGTACATAAGATGCTTGTAGAAAAGGGCAATTAATATAAATCAATAATACAGCCTGTCGAAGTACTGTAGCATGAACTATAGTGGCAGCGTTTATAGAATTGCTCGATCAGAGCTACCCTGCCAACACTTATTTTAATCACTTTTTTTCTTCATCTCTTCAGTTCCGACCCAATTTAAGTTCTGTGAAAATTCAGTCTTGAAGCTGCTGAGTCATGTTGGAGTAAGCACCAGGAGATGGGAGTGACGTTTACAGAGCCCGGGAGTGAGAGAGACAGAGCCCGGGAGTGAGGGAGACAGAGCCCGGGAGTGAGGGTGACAGAGCCCGGGAGTGAGGGTGACAGAGCCCGGGAGTGAGGGTGACAGAGCCCGGGAGTGAGGGTGACAGAGCCCGGGAGTGAGGGTGACAGAGCCCGGGAGTGAGGGTGACAGAGCCCGGGAGTGAGGGTGACAGAGCCTGGGAGTGAGGGTCACAGATCTCTCCTTGCTTCCTCCCTTCACATTTTTCAAACTACGGTTCATCCAAAACTCTGCCGCCTACTTACACTAAATCTATTCAGCCATCACCTTTTTTTAACATCGAGTCAGGGTGAGGGTACAGCACAGAAACCCATAGTGGTCTATGCCACTCTTTATGCTCCAGATGAGCCTTATCCCTCCCTACACTCAACATATTCCATCCTACCTCCTGTGTTTAGATGCATCTACGCTATTGCCTCAACTACACACTTCTAGTTGCACATTCCACATTCTAACCACTCTCCGGGTAAAGAAGTTTCTCTTTAATTCCCTATTGAGTAACTATGTTCTTTAGCTTCGGACTCGCCCACAACTGGAAACATTCTCTCTACATCTACTCCATCAAATCTTTTCAAAACCTTAAAGATCACTACCAGGTCATCCCTCAGCCTTCACTTATTAAGATTAAAAAGGGTACCATCCTGTTCAGCATCGCTGACCAAAACTGGATCCCAGTTCGCCCCCCCCAACCACCTCTTTGGCACCATCCTCCCCTCACCCATTGGTTCCCATGCTTTTAGCCATGTAGATCTCAAACACTGGCATTCTTTCCTTCAACAGCAACACCTCTCTCTTTAAGGCCATCCTTTAACCAAGGACAGCTCTCCCAATATCTCCTCCTTTGACTCGGTGTCTATTTCTTTTTTTAATTACGTCGGACTCTATGACCTCTCTGAAATGCTTTGGGATGATTTCCACTACTCAATTGCTACAGCTTTTGATGTGGACGCAGGATAGGCACTTTTGAAATGGCCTTTGGGCATGTGGCCTGTATATGTTTTTCCAGAAGCTCGCTGAAGTTAAATTCAACCATACTTCCATAAATGTGATGGAAGCTAAAATGAGCTTAGGCAGCTATTTTTTGCATCAGCTGAGCTTACATTAAGAAGCACTATCAACACTTCGGTCAATCAGCTTATAAACACGGAAAAATAGATTTCTTGCCTTCTCTTTTGGATCCAAAACCTGGAGAATAGCTTGTCTCTCCACACAATCCTCAAAGAATTCTTCGAACTGGATACTCTCAATAAGAGCTGGGAAGAATGTCAGCTGATTACAGTCAATGCCCCTCTCATCAATGTCTCCCTCCGCCAAGTTCAATGTCAACCCTGCTTGTGCGTTTTCTGGTAAATTCAGAAGGGAGAATGACAAAAAGTTGACCGCTTTTGAACTGACCGGAACTCACATACAAAAGCAATAACTTGCATTCTCTTGCAGCATCTCTAAGGTAGTAAAATGCCCCATGGCTCTTACCATAAAACAGCAGAAGGGACAGCGTTTAGGTACTGAGCTGAACGGTTAACTTTTACATGGAGGGGAATTAAGTACAGGGTGCAAAAATTAAACAACAATGAATTTGCCTAGGAGCAGCTATGCTGAATATTCCCAAAGTTTTACCTGAGTATAATTGCTTGTCAGTGGTTCCCACATGTTCATGCGTAGAACATAACTTCATGTAAAACTCCTCGTTACCAAAATTGAACCCAAGATTCTTGCTGACCTGTAATGAAAGAAAATGCCACCAGTCAACAATTTCAAAAATACTGTGTCACCTGCCAGCGTAAAATGGCTGTCTGACTCTGCTAAGTCAGAAAGCAGTTAATGTCTTGATTACACACAGGATATAATTCGGCTGCAATATGTTCCAGGCAAACGAGATGGTGGGGCCATAATTTAGTATTGAGTGATTGGGACAGACTTGGTACATAATCTAACTGAAATTTGGAAAGGAGAAACTTTGCATCCAGACCTGTGCTAAAAGAATAAACATGGCAAAAAAACCCCACTAGAACTGTGCAGGTGCGGTGTTGGCAGGGAATGTACATTTTACCCGATTCTCCATGAAACATCCTTATTACTGCAAAATAACACTAATACACTTCAAAGGGTAATCATTCAGACTTGAAACACTTTGTGACGTCCTAAAGATGCGACAGAGTGAGGTATCATTTCGAGCCATGTTCCTTTGCCTGGCATTAGGAAGGACTCAAAGAAGTTGCTTTAAGGTTTTAACTATGAAACTCGGATTTTTAATTGTGCAACTGAAAATCTGTATTCACATGGTCTCCAAATTTAGAACAAGACTCAGGGTGAAGAAAATGTCGTTGTTATGAAAAGACCTCAACTTGAGTAAGAATGAACTCAAAAAAGGACAAAAACAAACCATAGAGATTTACCATATCTGGAAGGGACAATAAAGCACTATAGAAATGCATTGTCAAGATCTATCTCCACAGAGGATTGTGCATGTAAAGGAATTTGAGGCAATAAACAAGCCTGTCTCTATTTATATTTCCAGCAAAGCTTTCTTTATTTGTAATTATTTTTGGGATGCTTAAGCATCTAAATGAAGTATGGAATTCAGAGGTCTCTTCAGCTCAACCTTTTGAAGCTTCCTGGATTTGAAAATGTGGGTTCTTTTGGATTGGCCGCAGCCTTTAACGTCTAAACTGTGCAACGAGTAATGCCTTCTCTCGCCACTTCTGGCTGCAGGAAGCCATTAGTAGGAGAGACTAGGACCAGAGGGCACAGCCTCAGAGTAAAGGGAAGACCTTTTAGAACAGATATGAGGAGAAACTTCTTTAGCCAGAGAGTGGCGAATCTATGGAATTCATTGCCACAGAAGGCTGTGGAGGCCAGGTCATTGAGTGTATTTAAGACCGAGATAGATAGGTTCTTGATTGGTAAGGGGATCAAAGGTTACGGGGCGAAGGCAGGAGAATGGGGTTGAGAAACTTATCAGCCATGATTGAATGGCGGAGCAGACTCGATGGGCCAAATGGCCTAATTTCTGCTCCTATGTCTTATGGTCTTAGGAACTTTTATTTCTGTTGGATTGCCTGGACAAACAAATCTCATTTCACTTGCCATTGGTACCACCTTCTCTGCAAATTCAGCCTGCGCAATCCTCAATAACTCCGACTGGCCTGATACTAAACGGGAGAGACATTCTCCCTCCACCTGCTGTTGTGGGAATGTGACCTGAGATAAATCCATTGAGAAAGTGAGGACTTCCTAATTACATCCCTTCTCCATTAAGCAGTCGCAGAATCATCCAGTGCAGGAGGTGGCCATTTGGCCCATCGTGCCTGTACTAGCTTTTTGAAAGTGTTATACGATTAGTCCCACTCCCCTGCTTTCTCCCCATACTGCCATGCATTTTTTCACCTTCAAGTCTTCATCCAATTCTCTTTAGAAAGTTGCTATTGAATCTGCTTCCACCGAGCAGATTTCATGTATTCCGCATAACAACCAGACAAGGTTTTTTTGGTTTGTCAGCTATGCGCTACAAGTTGATCTTGGGTAAAACGGTCAGTATCAGATCGGCTCCACACTCCATGTAGGGTTGCCAACCCTTGGCGGATTAGCCGGGAGTCTCCAGGAATTGAGAAAAATCATCGCAACATTAAAAAACGATTTTTAAAATTTTCTTTGAACATTTTTCTCTTCACTAGATATAAAAATATTGCCAATGGGTAAAAAAAGGCTGTTTGGCTGAGGGTCAAGCTTCATCCAATTGGGTAATGAGCCTTTTTGCTTTCCAATTGGTGTAGGAAGGCAGTGCGTCACAAAGATGGGTGTGTTGGCTGCAGTGTGGGGACAAGTCATGTGATGAAACCTTCAGGAACACATTTAATCACAGTCGGCGACCCCAACCCTACATTCAGCTTGACTGATAATGGGGGAGGGCAATTGAGATATTGTGGCCATTGCAGCAGCAGCATTCCATCAGCACAGGTATGGTTTTGTAAAGTTGGAGGGTGGGGAAGGGGAGTGATGAAGGGGGTGGGTGGGGTAGGTGGGTCTGCTGAGGCTGCAGCAGCCCTGCCGACCCCCCGAGCAGAGCAGGCTGCCCCCTGCTCTCCCCACCCCAGAACAAACTCTGTCACAAGGCCTAAAACAGGGGCCAGCTCCCTCATTTACATGCGTAAGTAACCTAACGATTGTTTTAGGATGTTGCGGGAGGGGATGCACGAATTAAGGCCCAACCAAACTTTGGCTTGGATATTTTTCAGGCGTAATTGGGGTGCAGGATTCCCTGAAATTATGCCTGATTGCACCCATTTCATACCTGTAAAATAGGCACAGCAAAGTCCCATTTCTACACCCCCCTTCTCTGCCACTTAAAAGACCCTTTCATTTTTCCCACAAACAGCATGTAGCAGAGACTGTCTAGAGACAGAGAGCTTCCTTCCTTTATGTTATAGTAATTAATATTCCCAGTCACTAAAATGAACTTCAAACATTACTCCTAACCTTCTTAAGGGCAACTAGGCACGGGCAATAAATGCTGGCCTAGCCAGCAATGCCCACATCCCCTAAATGAATTAAAAAAAAACTTAATTTACAGGTTTGTGACCTCACTACCAGCAAGAGGGTAGCCAACAGAGGAAGTGTCACATTTTAAGTGACTATTAGGGGAGGGGGCGCAAACATGCATTTCGTGTTTAGTTCAATGTCCATGGCAAAAGGCCGGACGCTGATAACTATTATTATCTTATAATTTAACACTTCCTACTTAAGCATTGAAAAAAGGCATTGTTTACTGCACAACTTAATATTGCGATCGTATGGAATTAATTTTCAGCCTTTGTTCACTGGGTTAGACTATGATGCCTGGTCTTCTGCTTGGAGATTCAATGCATTATCCAAAAGATATAATCTTACCTCACTCTTGGCCTCTTTCTCTCGACATGCATTATAAGCATAATTGATGCAAATGGTTTTTCGCCTCATCTTCTTCCTCATTCGACAGGGGCCCTCAGCCATATCCAGTATCCATGCATCCTGCTGTGACCCTGATGAAGGACCCCATAATCCTCTCTCTTGAAGCAGCTGTTGTTCAATCTTCGCCCAGTCTTTCGATGTTTGGTTCAGAATGCACTGCTGCATCTGGGAACAAAAGTGAAAAACCTCAACAGATGGTGTCTGTATTGTGTACAGCTGGCCGCTCGATCGTTCCTTTAAACGCATACTTCTTCCTTTTGACAAAAAAAAAGACCCCACAGTATTTGTTGTGCTGGATTGCACAGACCCCAGGTGATTATCTCGCAATGTCAAACAAAAGATTGAGCGGACGCACTTCACAAACGCTACTCAGTCCAACTGGACTCATCTCAAAGTTCTCGAGGCTGCTGCAGAGTAAAGGGAGAGACAAAAGAACTTATAATTTACAGTTTGCTTCGGATTACCTCAGGAGTTCCCAAGGTGCGTCCGAAGTGTGGGCATTGTTGTAATGTAGGGAATGTGGCAGACAATTTGCACACAGCAAGCTCCCGCAAAGAGCCACGACCAGATAATCTGCTCTAGTGAGGTAAGTTGAGGGATCAATGTTGGTCAGGATACTAGAAAGAATACCCATGGCCCTTCTTCAAATAGTGCCATGGGATCGGTTACATCCACCTGAGAAAGGGCCTGTGGTTTAAGGTCCTATCGGAAGGATGGCCTCTTCGACTGTGCAGCACTCCCACTGCAGCGGACTGTCAGCCCAGATTCTATGCTCATGTTACTGGAGCGGGACTTGACCACACAGCCTTCTAACTCAGAGATCGGAGTGCTACCAACTGAACCACAGCTGACGTAGTGGCTTTTGACTACTCAAGAAAGGGAGGTTTGTGTGTTTGAAAATGAATGTATCAGGACATATTGGAGTCAGTGTGGGACAGGCAGGCAAGCGGAGTTATCTTATTGAATGATGGAGCAGGCTCAAGGGAGCAAATGGCCTACATCTACTCTTATTTCTTATCTTATGTTCTTATGTGATAATGGAATGATGAAACATAGAGATTACTGTAGTATTTGCTGGTGAATTGCTTAGTATAATCCATATGGCTTTCTTCTATCCATTATGATGGAGCTCTTAACCCATTTCAATTGGACAGGTTGATGACTCCCTTAAAACAGCAAGCAGAGGAAGGTGTTAGCACTCGTACATTAATATTGTAAACAATAATTGAGGCTTGTCATTGAAACTCCAGCTTAACATCCAGACGTTTATAGTACCGGATGAACCTTAATGAAGCAGAGCTAAGTCACAATCCTGAGGAAACAGCAAATACCTTCCCAGATTCTAAGGGATCATCAATACGCTTACATTCTTCCTAAATTGCTAATGAATTTAAGCCTAATTGTTAATATTACAGATGCAAATAAAGCCAAAAGGCCAAGTGGGCCCAATGACAAGGTGAAAGGAGCTAGACACATTAAATGTCAGAGTGTGGTCTTTTGGATTTGCTTGTCTTCTTAGATGGATGTAGACAATTGCGTTATATTATTCAAAGAAGGGTGCGAGAGGTCTCCCTGTGTTCTGTCCAACATTTATCCTTCAATTAATATCACTAAAAAAACAGATTGTCTGGTTATTCATCATGCTGTTGTTTGTGGAATGCTTTGAGACACCTCGAAGGTACATAACATATAGTTCATTTGACATTTCATTTTACCTTTACGATTATCAACTAATGCAGCACAAACTGGATATTGAAATCATATCAGTTTTTGTATCAAATCCAAAAATATGATCACTGCAGTGTAACTTAAAAAAACACCCAGGATGGATTGTGTCCTAGGGTCATTGGTTCAAAGGCCAAAGGTTTTTTTAGAATTTCCTGAACCAATGCAACCTCAGATCCATCATATCATCAAGTAACAACTGGCAAGGAAAGATATTGATTTCTGCTCAATCGACATTTGGAAAATTGGATTGTAGAAAGTTATTTTTCAGTTTGCTGCTAAAAAGAATAGGAAATAAGATTAAACAGCTCTGTTTACATATAGAATACCTGTATAAAATTCAGGCACAGCATATTGTAGATATTTTTGAACTAACCATCAAGGTATGTTTTGTGATTAAAGGATGAAAGTTCCACTTATAATGACAAATGGAACAATGATTATTTTTCACCACCATTCACCATATGCTAACAATATCTTCTCTGCTGACCACCAATAATTTATATTCGTATAGCACCTTTAACACAATAAAACATCCTGTTGTAATATGGGTTCTTTAGATGTCTCAATGATGAGATCTTGAGACGTGTATATTTAAACATGAACCTTTTATTGTTAACCTTTAACCATTTACAGATCCCAGGTTACTGTCTTGCATGCTACTGTTTCCTCCATGCAAGCTGGTTCCAGCATGTTCTTTCTAGACTGTTCTCTCAGTCTATTACCATGTGACTCTATACATCATATCTCCAGTTCCATGTTAACCCTTGCTCTGCTGAGCACCTTTACATTACAATGACATGCAGGCAGGCACATCGCACAACACATCCCAAGGCACTTCACAGGAGCATTATGGAACAAAACATGACACTAAGCCATATAAGGAGATATTTGGTCACATTACCAAAACTTGGTCAAAGAGATAGGTTTTAAGGATTGTCATAAGGACAAAAGCTAGGTAGAGAGACGGAGAGGTGTAGGGAGGGTCTCCCAGAGTTTTGGACCTAGGTAACTGAAGGCACGGCCACCAATGATGGAGCAATTAAAATCGGGAATGCTCCAGGTGTCAGAATTAGAGGAATGCTAATATCTCAGAAGGTTGTGGAGTTGAAGGAGATTTCAGAGATGGGGAGGGCAAGGCCACGGAAGGATTTGAAAATAAGGATGAGAATTTTGCAATCAAGACACAATGAAATCATCCATTTCAGCATCCCGCGTTCTGGAAGAAGACAAGGGTTCTGTTGTTTGTCATTAAAAAAGGCATCTTACTTCTAAAGACGGGCTGATACACTGGAGAGGAGCCATTTAATTACGGCTAACAGTTTGTCCCAAACGTTACCTGCCAATGATCCTTGTGGAGGCTGGCAAACAATTCTTGTCCAGTTTTCCTTTGCACATCCATGCCAACTGTTAAGTCCTACATGAAGAAACAAAAGGATTCGAGCTGTGTCAACTGATCATGTAAATGGCAAAATAAAACGGATTTAAAAATAACTGGTCACAGAAGTAGGCCATTTAGCTCATCATGCCTTTCTGCAAGGAAAACTCACTCCACTAACCCTTTCCCCAGGGTGTTTGCGTTCAATGCAAATGAAGCAAAGTTCTAATATGCAATATCATGTTCTATATCTTATATTCAGCAACAAACACTGTGAATGTCAGGTTTCTGCTCAGTTTAATGTTTTTGACATATAACCCACATGAAATGAGAGTCCACACTACCTGTCTACCTTGATGTTTGCGGGATCAGCAAACAATGAATTAAAACACCTTTTTGCTCAGTGTGGGGTGGGTGCATTGCTTAAGTGGGCGTGAGGTAAGGGTACAGTATGTTAAGATTAAGAAGCAAAGGAATGTGTGAAATTCACTTATCCATGTCTTTGATGCCACAATAAAGCTTATGTGAACAGATTTTTAAAAGTCTGCAAGATGTTAATCAAGTCACTTGTGTTTATAGGAATAAAATGACCCTGAGGTGTTTTTGTGAAGGCAGTAAGCATGGAACTTGGGATGGATTATATAACCATGGTACAAAATGCTTAGAAGAGTTAAGTGCATCTTACTGTCTCCAATTTGTTATTCTGATGTCACTTTGATGTATATTTGGTGTACTATGATTTAGTGGCTGTTGCATGGAATGTGAAAATCAAAGGTAGAATTAGCAAAGGAGATGTGACTGAGCCACTGGCATGTTGTACTCCCTGGATTGTGGAGTTGTGATGTACCTGGGTACTCATATTGGATCATGCAATATGAACCCATTAAAGACCCATGTACTCTTTCTGGGATCATGTGGTATGATGTCCCAATAAAAGGCCAGATTCTGCTTTTGTTACAACTGATGCATGTGCGCTTCCATGTTTAAAGTAACAAGATACATTAGAACAAGCAAGCAGTCCAACAACCCACACCCTATGTAACATACACTTCTTTAAAACAGATTACATGAAACATGTATTCGTATAGAACACACATGGCCTTGGGCTCAACTCTCCAGAGTTAAATCATTAAACAAATGAACTAGAGTTTTGTTTCAAATGAAATAAAAGATATTCCAAAATGACACACAATTAAGTTTTGTAATGCAACTTTGCTTTCAACGTAGAACAGTAGGTTCCATGTTTGAGAAAGGTTGATAGTCTTGGCTAAGTTCTAATTTTGACACACATTCTTTTTTTAGTATAGCGGTTTTGTACCAGTGACATAGCAGATGCAAATACAATTATATCTTCCCTGCTGTGAGGAAATACAGGAGTTAGTTGGTACAGATGGTTGCTGGAGGATGTCCAAGACCAGATACCCCACTGTTAAGTTATATTCATTAGCAGTGCACAGCGGGAAGTGCCTGTGTAACGTGAAGGCAGTGATTATATTTTGTTTGTTTACAGGATCATTAAGCTTTTAGTCACAGCAATGCACTGACAAAACATTATTGTTACTTAACTGAAACTCTCATGGAATTAACTCATCAAACAAATATGAGCAGGGCCACAGTGAGTACGGCTGCTAAGCTAATAATGTCATTCAAGGTCATTCCTCGTCACTGAGCCAATCAATCACTTTTGCTGATGATGTATCATAATAGCTTGTTTGCTGCCACTAAGCTGATAATGTCACAGTGCCTCCTGCCTTAAATTTGGACCGATGGCTTCGTAATGAGCTAAGACGCTTATGTGGTTCAGGGACGTTAAAGGGGAATAAAAGTCCAGGGGCACTTTGTGGAGAAAGTTTGTCCATCCATTGTACATTCATGAAGTGTATTGATTAAAATGTCTTCAAACTTCAAAGCACAACAAAGCAGGAATGGTCCGACTGCAGCCAATGGGTCACATGCAGTCAGTCCCCTGCACTTACCCTCAACAAGAGCTGGAAATCCCAACTATGAGGCTGAGGCAATGCAATTCTATTTGTGCGAGTGGCAGAATTTAATGCCTTCCCCCATGGCAAGTTAGGGGGCAGGCCGGGCATTTAATCGGGTGGGAGGGTGGCAGGTGGGGACCCCATCGCCCTGTGACCTCTGCCCCAAATAAGCCCATTGATGGCCTTCCCACCCCGCTGCCAATTGAGACCCTTAAGTGGGCAACTTATGACCACGTCAGGGCCTCATCCCATCACTGCTGGTATCCCAGCAGCAAGCAGGAGACCCACCAATCAGGAAACCCAAAAAACAAACCCTGTCAGAGTTGCTTCTGGGCTTCCAGGGAGGGTCCCTCGCTCAAAGGCGTTCCGTGCTTTATCAAGCGTTGTAGCATTGGGAAGGGGGTGGCTGCTGAAAGCCATCCTCTGCCTTGCTGCTAAACCCCTCCCCACTGTGACTCCCACATCTGATGCCCCCTCCTGCCATCACTCACCTGTGGCTCAGGTCCCTCAATGCTCCCGGGCCTCAGGTGGATGCATTACCAGCAGTAGCCACCACCTCCCTGGTGGCACTGTCGAGCAATGAAGAGCTACCAGCCTCTGATTGGGCAAGAACTTAAGCAGCTTTCATCCAGCAAAGTGAAAATTAAAAGCAGATCCCTGCTCCTGGACTACTTTTATTGACAGGACATCTGGTGTATGGTATAGTACGTGTGCTCTATCTGAAGGCTGATTGTCTGATGATGTTTCATCTGCAACTGTTTTCTAGGCAGCTTTTATCAGTGGTGGTTTGCCATTCCCTTCTACTCTCAGGGGCAGGGCAAGGGGGCAGGTCTCAAGCCTACCTCAGCCACAACAGGAATTGAACATGCACTGTTGGCATTATTCTGAACCCCACACTAGACATCTAGCCAACTGAGCTAACCTAACATTTGGTGTAGCTAAGAAATGAAAGACCATCAGTTCCTGCAGTTTCAACAGACTCTGTTGCTTAACAGACTCAATTGTTTGCTTTGGTAATGGTTTATTTTGGCAGCAGAGCCTATTATGAATGCTTAGCTGCATTTCAAAAGCAACAGAATCACTTATCCCAGCAGTGGGGCTGTGCTCACATTTTGATTGACAGTTTAAAGAGGTTACTAAAGGATCATCTGTTTTTGATGTGGTTACTGAGTAAGTGTGTGTTTACTTTTACAACAAATTGACCACTTGAGGGGATCTAGATGTTTTTGAATGGTTTTCTTGAATGAGTTTTTTTCAGTATGAAGTATGTTTGATTGACAGCTCCATTAGACTGTTGGATGTGTATTTTTAATGTCTATTTCAAAGACAGGCTGAGGGCTGTCCACAGCGAATACTGGGTGAGTGGCTATGGTGGATACATGGGGGGCATGAGGAGGGGATGAGGGTGCACAGAATGGGCATTGTGAGTATGAAGGGGCATGGAGGAGGCATGGAATGGCATGGAGGGAATGAGGGGGAATTGCAGTGTCATGGGGTTGAGGGGGTGAGGGGCCATAAGAACAATGTTGGGAGCTGAGCTGCTGTACCCAAGAACGGAGGTGAGTCTTCTAACTGGCCCATTCCACACCCACACTCCTGCACTGCATAGCACCTTGCAAAACCCCAGCACCCACCCAATGCCCACATCTCTCGGAGACAGAAATATGGCAGGTTGGGGTTTGGAGATAGGCTCACATTAAGGCAGCCGCAAAGGGGCCCGATTCATGTCTTCCTGTCCCTACATGAAAATATAAGTGAGGGAAAATTAGCAATGATAAACAATTCCCTTACATCATGAAGGATGGAGTTGCAACACTTTAAATAATAATATTTGAACAAGTTGATTATACCTCATAAACAGTATATCTGAGAAGAATTCTTACTTTCCTTTGAAGCTAGCATATAAGTTCAGCAGGAAATAGGGAAGGCAAATGGAATGTTGGCATTTATTTCAAAGGGAATGGAGTATAAAACTAGGGAAGTTTTGCTAAAACTATACAAGACACTAGTTAGACCACATCTAGAATACTGTGAACAGTTTTGGTCCCCTTATCTAAGGAAAGATGTACTAGCATTGGAGGCAGTCCAGAGAAGGTTCACTAGGTTGATCCCGGGGGTGGAGGGATTTTCTTAATGAGGAGAGGCTGAGTAGGTTGGACCTGTACTCATTGGAGTTTAGAAGAATGAGAGGCGACCTTATTGAAACATATAAGATTCTTAGGGGGCTTGACAGGGTAGGTGCTGAGAGGTTGTTACCCCTTCTGACTGAGTCTAGGACCAGAGGGCATAATCTTAGAGTCAGGGGTCACCCATTTAAGATAGAGATGAGGAGGAATTTCTTCTCTCAGAGGGTAGTGAATCTGTGGAATTCTTTACCGCAGAGGACTGTAGAGGTTGGGTCGTTAAGTATATTCAAGGCTGAGATAGACAGATTTTTAATCAGTAAGGGAATCAAGAGTTATGTGGAAAAGGCAGGAAAGTGGAGTTGAGGACTATCAGATCAGCCATGATCTCACTGAATAGCGGTGCAGACTCGATGGGCCGAATGGCCTACTTCTGCACCTACGTCTTATGTTCTTATAGTTGCAGATGAGTTCTCTGAAATCTCTTTTTAAAAAAAAGGACAATTGGGTAATTGACCTTGGATTGATAATATAAAATGGGAGTAATATTGAATTAGCCCATTACACACAATACCTAATCCCCTTTCTATTGAAGTGAATGGAAGCAAAAAGCAGGTGTGGTTATTTAACTGGGGAGCTAAGTTGATATTTTGCACAATCGTCCGAAGTTAAAATGGTTCCTAAGATGTTTATTGCAAACAGGCACATGTCAGGAGTTTGCATCCTAAAACTGGACCCCGTAGTTCACTGTTTTACTTTAAACATTGGATGAAAGCACCTCAGCTAAACGTCGCAGAGACAATTAAGGTCTACCATTAATGGTTTCAGCAATTTTAACAAATGCCTCAAATGCATAAGAAGAATTAAGGATGAACAAAGGCTATTTGGCACACTGAGGTTCACCGCACTTTCACCCCACGCATGAACATACAGTGCAAGTTTTGGTTCTTAGGGGCTTGAGTTCATAGGACTTTCCACAACTTGAGAGAAGTACACGTATAGCACACCTCACACTTACAAATGACTAATTCGAGTATCATTCATCAAACAGGAGGGGGACCATTGTGGCAGCTTCTTGGGATTTATTTTAATGGATACAAACTTTCCTCTGTTGGAGCAATTATCTCTCTAGTTGGTCACTGGGAAGGTCTATTTAGACCACTTTCCCACAGGGAGCAGATGATCAGATTTCTGCTCTGGCGCTCTTACACTTTGAAGTTTAAAGGGTTAAGCACAGCTCTGCCTTAGCGCTTACAGCTTCTCTCAAGGCACCTCCCTTTGCACTTAGAGGTGAGGGCCATCAAGTCAGAAACATTCTCCTTACTATAATCATTGATTCATACAGCACAGAAGGAGACCATTTGGCCCATTGTGTCTGTGCTAGATCACCGTGTTCACCCTGCCTTCTCCCCGTAACCCTGCACAATCTTCCTTTTTAGATAATAATCCAATTCCCCCTTGAATGCCCCAATTGAATCCACCTCCCCCAAGCTCTCAGGCAACGCATTCTAGGCCTTAACCACTCACTCTGTGTAAAAGTTTTTCCTCATGCCTACGTTGCTTTTTTTTAACCATTTTTTACCAATTACTTAAAATCTGTGCCCTCTGGTTCTTGATCCTCCCACCAGTGGAAACCGTTTCTCCCTGTCTACACTGCCTGGATCGCCTATGATTTTGAAAACCACTGTCAAATCTTCACCCAACCCTCTCTTCTCCAAAGAAAATAGTGCAAGCTTCTCCAATAATGTAACTGAATCTGTCATGATTTTGAACACCTCCATCAAATCTCCTTTTAACTTTCTCGCTGTAATAAGAATATACTACATTGCGCATCACATTCTAACGCATGTGTCATTGTAAAACAGCTGATCGTGAGAGTTATCCCAGTAATGCGAGTGATTTGAAGATAGTGAGTTAGCACTCACATTCCTGTTCTGTAGTCACTCAATGCTTTCTCAGGTGCTGCCTACATATTAATATCATCCCATTCTTAATTGTTGCTCACAAGTCAATGGTAACAATCATTATTCCCTGCCAGAGTTCCGGTGGTTGATTTAATGCTGTTCTAAATTGACTGTAAACCATCAGCACTTTCATTTTGAAAAAAAAAGAAAGTTTAAATATTGCACAAGGCATTCTCCTCTGAACGTATGCATGTAGTTCTGCAGGAGTGCACAAGAAGGAGAGGTTGGTGCCCTTTCATAAGTATTGTACAAAGCAGTTAATGCAGAGTTGACTTTGGTGTGAACAAGGTTCAGTTGGATGTCAGCAAAAACCATACAATATAATTCGTGAGTGCAGCTACTTGAAACATACTGAAATAAGTGACCACATTGGGGATTCACATTGAGTGCTGTACACCTGTAGACAGCGACAAAGCAAAGTTTAATAATGTTGCCAAACAGGTCACTGGACCCTTATTACTTCTCCTCCAGGTATGTGTCAGATTGGAAGAATATCTGTTTCTGTCCTTGTCTCGTCTGTCAGTGTTTTCCTGAAGGAAAACACTGACAGACGAGACAAGGACAGAAACAGATATTCTCATCTGTGATCTATCTTCACAGGCATCTTTCCTTCCTGATCACCTGGCCCCAGCTGAAATTTCACCCTTAAACTTGATTCCACTTACAATCATTGATATCTCAGTTAAATTCAACACTCCCGTGACCACTGCTCTCATTCATTTCACCTGCTTTGTTACTTTGACAGCACTCCCTTTCACTGTAACTTTGACCAGTAAGGTGATTAAGAGCAGGGTCATGAACACCATCACTTCCAATCATATAAAAGCAAACTGTAGATGCTGGGGATCTTAAATTAAAAACAAAAATTGCTGGAAAGACTCAGCAGGTCTGGCAGCATCTGTGGAGAGAGAAACAGAGTTAACGTTTTGAGTCCGCATGACTTCTTCAGAGCTCTGAGTTTTTCCAACATTTTCTGTGTTTATACCATCACTTCCAAGTTCCCCTCCACATCATGACTTGGATATATATCACCATTCCCTTCACTGGCGCTGGGGTCAGAATTCTGGCCCTAAAACCATTCTGCAAGCACCATTGCCACATGGACTGCGATGGTCCAAGAAGAGGGTCCACCATCACCTTCTCAGGGCAACCAGCAACGGGCAACAAGCACATCCCAAGAACAAAGTTAAAAAATGTAAAGCGGCCAGCACAGGCACGATGGGCTGAATGACCTCCTTCTGTGCTGTAACATTCTATGATTCTATGACTGTCTACAAACCTGGACTAAGCATCAGTGCGTTAACTCCCTCAACCTCTCACTCCCCAACAGCATCAACTCACTACACATCAGCTGCTTAACAAATGCCTTTTGTCTTTCAAGATGAAAGAATCCAGGGTTAACCTGCCTTTTCTCTTTGTCGACGCTGTTGGACTTGCTTTGATACCGAGCTTTAGGAGGCCAAAACAAAATTGAAAGCATTTTACTTTCAAATTGCTTCCGGTTACATAAAAATAAGCAGATATGGAGATAACAATATTCCACGGGTACATGTGATGACAGATTTCTCAAATAAACACCAAAGCAATGGGTTCAGAATGAAATTTGCCAAGTGGTCAGATCACATTACAGATGATAAAAAAAAAACTAACTGGGTAACGATGCATTTAAGCAAAGCTAGAATGGCACACAAGAGAGAAATGAATAAAAGGACATGCTGATAGTGTTAGATGAAGAGGGTGGGAGGAGGCTCAGGTGGAGCATAAATGCCAGCATAGACCAGTTGGGCCTAATGGCCTAAGTCTGTGCTGTAAAATCTATGTAATTCAATGTAAGCATCACTATAAAGGTATAGAAGTTTATATTTAATTCCAAACCTCCCCAAGTGCAATTAACATCATGCTAATTTACATTTTAATTACTTCCCAAAAAACAGTGCCATTATTGACAGTAGAACATAATGTCAACTTCATGGCGCTGTGTTGGTAGACACTTAATGAACTTAATTAGATAACCAGGGATGTTAATTATCTCAGTAATATGCAGATAAACATATTATGCAAATGATTCATTAACTTTGCAGGCAAAATTCACAGAAAGATTTGTACATTCAGTCTTCTGTGCAGCCAGTGAGCTTGCTAATGTCAGACAAGTGAACCAGCAGGATAATTCATGACAACAGCTGTAGTATCCCAAACTATAATAGTTTAGTATTAACTAGCAATGAGGAGAAAAAAACAGGTTGCCAAGTTCTCTCATTCGTACGCTGATACGTTCAAGGCAGTGCTAATTTTCACATAAATTAATTGAAATGTTCAATACTTAGCCATTTCTGCATTACAGTGAATAAGGCGACAGTTCTCTCTGCTACCGAAGAATGTTTTGAGGGAAGAAATTGTATAAAACAAAAGAAAGATGGAATTTGCATTTAGGTAGTACCTCACCACAAGTGCTTTGAAATGTCTTGAGATTCACAGTTAATGAACTACTCTTAACTTGAGTTACTTTGTAATGGTGCGGATAAACATATTTTTTTTACTTGTTCATGGGATGTGGGTGTCACTATCTGGACCAGCATTTATTTGCCCTTGTTCAGAGGGCATTTACACGTCAACCATATTATTATGGGTCTGGAGTCACATGTAGGCCAAAACAAGTAAGGGTGGCAGACTTCCTTCCCTAAAGGGCATTAGTGAACCAGATAGGTTTTTACAGCAATCGTTTCATGGTCATCATTAGACTTTTATTTAATCCCAGGTTTTTATTGGATTCAGAATTCACTATCTGTCTTGGTAGGATTCGAACCTGGATCCCCAGAGCATTACCCTGGGTCCCTGGAATACTAGGACCGTGACAATACCACGATACCACTGCCTCCCCAGGTAACTTGCGCACAGCAAGGTCCCACAAACAGCTACTGAAATAAGGGGCCACTGTTGGTAAGGGCACTGGGAAAACTGCCTTTTGCATCCACCAGATCATTGTAGCTCGGCCTAACAAGAGGGATTGTGGGAGGGGTGGGATATTCAACTGCGGCCACCAGTTTCTCAGCTGGATGAACAGGTGCCTGCAGAGGAGAATCTGGCAGGGACCCTGGACAACCATTTTGCCGCCCGATTTGCCTTCGATGCATTTCAGGCCTTAAAGTGGACATTCATACTCCTCCTGGCCCCCACAAAAAAACTGCAGCTTTGCCGCTGGCTTGTGCTCATCGCCTGTCCCTCCATGAGGCTCTACTTGCCAACTGGTTCCCAGCATGGGGTCGACCAATTTGCCATTGCACTAGAAATCTCATCTAGATGACAGCAGCTCCAATAATGCTGGGCTCTCTCTCTCTCTCAATGCTGTACTGAAGTATAAGGTATTGAAATAAAAAAACATAGGGCAAGATTTTAACTCACTCAAAACCCACCCACTTGCATGGAGTTAAAATCAGACCCGTAAAGTGCTGGAAAATTCAGCAAGTCAGGCAGCACCTGTGGAGAGAATCAGAGCTGATGCTTCACATCCATCATGTCTCTTCTTCAGATTTAAAGTGAGTTGCAAAAGAAGCAAATGCGATGCGAGAAAATACTTTTTCACACAGCGAGTGGTTCAAGGCTGGAATGAACTGCCTGGAAGTGTGGTAGAGGTAGGTTCAACTGAGGCATTTAAGAGGTGATTATTTGAATAGAAACACTGTGTAAGGGCCAGGGGGGGGAAAAAGCAGGAGAATGGCACTAAGTCACGATGCTCATTTGGAGATCCGGTGCAGGCACGATGGGCCGAATGGCCTCCTTCTGTGCTGTAAAGATTCCTGTGATTCTGTGACCTGCTGAGTTTTTCCAGCACTTTCTGTTTTAATTTTAGCTCCCCAGCATCCACAGCATTTTGCTTTTAGATGAGATCATTGACTTGACTTTGAACACGTAACCTTCTTAACTTCAAGGCGCGAATGCTTCCCATTCCCCTGAATTCTACCCCGGGATAGTCAGCCTAAAAACACACTCTCTTTGCGCGGGTGTTCCCCTGAATAAATTATGAAGCTTCCAGCTATAGGCCGGATCTTGCAAACCCGCCTTGGGAGCTTTGGTGGCCCAGCCAATGGTCCATTGGCTTTTGACGGGACCGTCCAATCCCAGCAGCAGGCGGAGTTGGAAAATCCCGCCCATAGTTTCCTCCCCAGCCTTAGTTGAAGGAGAAGTAGACTCGAGCCTACTCGAGATGAACAACGCAATTACGTAGCAGTAACTGACCCACCTTCCTGATTTTGCACAGTTTCAATGTGGAAATTTAAACAGAAACTCAGCCCAGGAAAAATGCTGCCTGTTAAAGATCTACACATATTCACTGAGAGCATACCAGCCAGGCAGACTAAAGAAGGTTCGATGGGCACTCATACTCAAACAAGTCCTTTTTGTTCTCATCTGTTTATCGGGTCTTTCGAAGAATGACAAACATCAACTTGCATTTATATGGCACCTTTAACACAGCAAAATATTCCACAGTGCTTCACAGGCACGTTCCCAACACCGAGCCACCTAAGGACATATTAAGGCAGGTCACCGAAAGATTGGTCAAGGGGATAGGTTTTCTTGGCAGCGTTTTAAAGGAGGATAGAGAGATGTGGAGAGACCTGACGAGGGAATTCCAGGATTTAGGGTTTAGACAGCAGAAAATGTAGCTTCCACTGGGGATGAAAATCGGAGATGCACAGCTGGGCAGAGTTGGGGGAGAGCAGAGATTCCACAGGGTTGTAAGGCTGGAGGAAGTTACAGAGATAGGATGGAGCGCAGTCCCGGAGTGACAGAATTTCCTTCAGGTAATGAACGGCTGTGACATTTGACTGTCGCACTTCCTTGCGTGCACTGTGCTGCATGTGCCACAGTGTCGAGAATCCATTTCCAGAGTGACGAGGCGCTGGGTGATTTCTCAGTGAGAATATCCAGACCCCAGTCACTGAATCTGCCTCTGCGCAATCTCTGCTCAGCCGTTCAAGGCAGCCGGATAAATTAATACTTGGCCATTTATGCTAACTAATTGGCAATATAAACGCTTAACCAAATTTATGATGGGTGGGTTTTATTACTTTATTATAAAAAAAAAAGTCTGATTGGCCAGTTGAATTCCTCTGATGCTGGTGGATCCATAAATCACAGGCACCAAGCAAGGAAAATGGTGTTGAGTTGCCATTTCAAAATTGCTCTGTTAAAATTGACTGGATACAATCCAGTAATATTATCAGCAGGAAGTAGAAACAAACCTTTTGTGCCCATAGTTCAGAGTTAGCAAGGTGCAGTTCCACAGTCCCAAGCTATTATAAATGTGCAATATAATAAGTTCGTGTAATTTAAAAATCACAGATTAGACTCATTTGTATGTTGACCATACATTTGCAAGCATATGGCATGAGCCTTACTTCCAGGTTTATTTTTCTCTTATTATTTTCAGTGCTGGTGACCTCTACTCTGGACTTTCTTATTTCAAATTAAGCCTTACGATTGAATTAGAGATCTGGTAGTTCTGCTCTGAAAACAGCGGGTGGTTTCTTGCTTTCAATTTCGTTCTCAGCACTCAAAGGGGAAATGAGAAGTACACCCATCATTAAATCGTGCAATCATTATCCACACAACGAGTGACTCTCGTTGCACGGCAATTCTGACAAACGCGCACTCGGAACATTGAACACTATTTGAAAACTGTTTAGCTGTGGCTCAAACAACTTATCCCCCAAGGTAATAGCCTGGATTTTTCTGGTGGCAACGGTGGCAAACTTGTCAGTGTCCGTCATCGCTGCTCCTTTAAAATTAACAGCAGCTTTTGGAGTCCGCGCGTGCGTAGTTAAACGTGGGGATGGGAAGTTGCTGTGAGTGATTCTACCCTTCCCCAGAGGGTACGCTGCTGAGGCATCCCCAGCCTGCGGTCGATAGGAAATCTAGGGGCAGAATTTTGCCCTTGGCGTGCGGGAAGCTGACAGCCACCAGCGATCGGGCCCGGGAGGCAACTTCACGCCGGGCGGGCCAATTAAGGCCCACCCAGCATGAAACATGAGCGGCAGCTGCCTGTGCGGGCGGTGGGGAGGAGTGCGAGCCGGGTGAGTGCGGCCTTAGTGCAGGCGCGCGCGCTATAAATAATCTCCCTGAGGCGGCTCTCAGAGAGAGAGATGAAGATACATGGAAAAAATATAATTGAAAAAATAACAAATGTAATGAAACATGCCCCCTCATGGAACTCTGTCACCTGGGCAGGGACATGTTATTAATGAAAAAAAAACGTCTTCATTTGATTTTTTTATTTGCTTTCGGAAACCTCATCCCGCCTGTGGATGAGGTTTCCAAAAAAAGTGCAAAGGCCACTTGGCCTTTTCGCCTGCCCCGCCAATCGTCAGGTTGGATGTGCAGCAAAAAATTTCTCTTAGTTAACTTTTTAATGGCTTTTATAGGCCTTTTAATTGTCAGTGGGCGCGCTGCTGGCTCCTGTACCCGCCCGCCGACCGAAATATCGTGTGTGAGTGAGCCACTTTACACTCGGTCAGGTCAGGCGCGCGCCCGCCCGCTGAGCTAAAAAATTTTACCCTATGAATTGGCGAAAACCTTCACTCTTACGCTGTTAATCTCACTGTAAAAGTCCTTGAAAAAGCTGCAGCTCGTTGAATGAGATATAACCAGGGCCAGAACTTTGACCTCGATGGGCGGGCGGGCAGCCGAACTCTGCCGCCGAAACAGGGCCGGCTGCCATTTTGAGTGGGCGGGCCAATTAAGTCCTGCCCAGCGGCCTGCCCGACGGGAAGTGCTATGCACATCCTGTGCGGCGGGGGGAGGGAGGAATTCCCCATCTGTCAGAGTGCGCTCTCTCACGCATGCGCACTGCTCCCTGAGACTAAGCGCTGTCTCAGGGAGAGCGCTGAATGTTTAAAAAACTTTAAAAATAGAGAAAGAAAGAAAAACATTATTAACATGTTCCCCTCATGTGACACTGTCATGGGACATGTCAATAAATAGGAGTGAAACTCTAATAAACTTTTCAAAAACTGAGATGAAACCTCATCCCGCCGGTGGATGAGGTTTTTTAACATTTTTCAGAAGCCCACCGGGGCTCCTGGCCTGCCCGCCAGCCTTAAGGTTGGACGGTCAGGTCTTTCAATGAGCTTAACGATCCTGTCAATGGCCTCAATCGACCGTTGACAGGTCGGCGGGTGAACAGCTGATTTCGCTGTCCGCCTGCCTTCCTAAAAATTTAAAGAGACCGTGATGTCGTCGGAGGTTCCTCCTGATGTTATCCTGCGTCATTTTCCCCTCGGCGAGCGGGCCCCACCCCCAAATCGCCGACAGGAATATCCTGGCCTAGGTTTTTATCGATGTAAAAACTTCATAACTACTATCAAACACCCTTGCTGGTCCTGAGAAGCTAATTTTCTATTTCTGGAATGTCAAATTTCTCCAGAATGAAAAGAATTTCCAGATATTTTTGATTTTTTTTTCCAGAAAAAGTCTCTATCTTTATTCTAGCATCTATCTTAATCCAATAGAATCACAGCATGGTTACAGCACGGAAAAGGCCATTCGGCCTGTTGTGTCTCTGCTGTCTCTCTGCAAGAGCCATTCACCTAGTCCCACTCGCCCACTTTTTCCCCGTAGCTCTGAAAACCTGTTCCTCTTCAGATACTGACCCAATTCTCATTTGGAAGCCACGATTCCATCTGCCTCAACCACACCCCCAGGCAGTGCCAGATCCTAACCACTCACTGCACTGTAAAGTTTTTCCTCCTGTCACCATTGCTTCTCTTGTCGATCACCTTAAATCAGTGCCTCGGGTTCTCGATTCCTCCATCAACGGGAACAGTTCATCCTTATCTACTCTGTCCAGACTATTCATGACGTTGAACACACGTATCAAATACCCTCTCAGCTTTCTCTTCTCCAAGGAGAACAGTCTTAGCTCCTGCAACCTGTCTACATAACTGATGTCTCTCATCCCTGGAACCATTCCCGTGACTCTTTTCTTCATTTTGCAATCCAAAAACTTAAATTTGGGAATCTTTGTGGGCAGTTTTCTTCTGACAATGTTAGAAATGCAGGTCTCTTTAAGAGGAAACCAGAACAGGCTTCAGAGTGAATTGAGGCGATGCTCATTGAAGCCTGGACTTAAGAGCTGGGTTTTTTTCACCAGTTGGGGTTTAGCTTCTGGACTTGGAGAGGGTCCAGAATTAGGAACAGGAGACGGCCATTCAGAACTTCAAGCCTGCTCCGCTATTCAATAAGATCGTGGCCATGGCCCTAACTCCACAGTCTCGCCTACCCCTGATAACCCTTTGACTCCCTCGTTTGTCAACAACCTACCTACCTCCGCCTTAAAAATAGTCAACAATCCTGCCTCCGCTGCTCTCTGGGGACGGGATGGTTTAGTGGTATTGTCGCTGGACTAGTAATCCAAAAACCCCAGGGTAATGCTCCGGGGACCCAGGTTCAAATCCCACCACAGGAGATGGTGGAATTTGAATTCAATAAAAATCTGGAATTAAAAGTCTAACGATGACCATGAAAGCATTGTTGATTAAAAAAAAATCCCATCTAGTTCATCTTTAGGGAAGGAAATCTGCCACCATTACCCAGTCTGGCCTACATGTGACTCCAGGCCCACAGTAATGTGGTTGACTCTTAAATGTTCTCTGAACCAGGGCAATGAGAGATGGGTAATAAATGCTGGCCTAGCTAGTGATGCCCACAACAAATGGATTTAAAAAAAACAAAATCACCACCTTCTAAGAGGAAAAAATAGGTGGGATTTTCCAGCCTTGCCTGCCGATGGGATGGTCCGGTCCCTTTGAAAGTCAATGGACTTTTGGCTGAGCCACCTAGTCTCCCGGTGCAGGTCCCGCCACGAAAGGGCCAGAAAATCCCGCCTATTGTCCCCCTCATCTCCACCTTACATGGGAGCCCCCCTTTTTTTTTTAAACGCTGCATCCCATAGTTCAAGTCGCTCCCGCAAGGGGAAACATCCTTTCAGCATCTACCCTGTCAAGTCCCCTCAGGATCTTACATACTTATTTACAGATCAGTGAATGGAGTACCAGGTATTCCAACAAGCTATGCTTATTCAGAACTACATCCAATTATTGGGGACTGGCGTTACTGAGAGCCTCTTAGAAGAATGGGAGCTTAAATATAAAGATATTTCTCACCATGTAACTGGTAGACAAGTGATGTACACAGTTACAGTCATATAAGAATGTGGACCAATAAATCCCCTCTTGCCTTGCTCACCTTATGTTACATGATCCTCTATTGTACAACAGGAGTGATGTAATGTATTGCTCTGTGCGCTGAAGCAGGCCTTTTCCTTTTAGGCCCGAGTTTAATTACTGCAAATCTTCAACTCGGTTCGATGATTCTGGTTATTTTTGAAGGAAGTTGTAGGTTGGGAGGCACTTCCAAGGGCAGAATTTTTCATATGGCGGGCGGGCGGGCTCAGCGGGAGTGGATGCACAGCCGATTGCTGTCCACGATTGGCTCTGCGCCGTGGGAGGGCAAATTAAGGCCCGCCCAGCGTAAGGCACGACCACTACCTGTGTGGGTGGGGTGGGGAGGAGGGAGAGTCAGGGCCAGTGCACGGAGCTGCCTCGGGGGATTGACATTATTAAATAAAGGTTTAAAAATTCATTTAAACATGTCCCTTCGTGGGGGCTGTGTCACATGAGTTGGGACATGTTTTCATACGTATGAAAATTTATTTATTTATTTTTGCGAAAGCTTCAGGAAACGTCATCCCGCTCGCGGACGAGGCTTCTTAAAAAACGCGATGGCCGCTTGGGCTTTTCGTCTGCCCCCCCGCCAACCTTAAGGTTGGACGGGCAGTGTTCACAATCACAATAACTGCTTTCTTAATGGCCTTAACCGACCCCAGAGCGCGCCCGCCGAACGAAATATCGCGGGACCGTGCGATGACATCGGGACGCTCGCCTGACATCATCGCGCGTCATTTTACACGTCTCGGCGTTGTCGGGCCCACACCTGCACGCCGACTGTAAAATCCTGCCCTCAGCTTCTAGCCAAAGGTCAAAAGAAACCAACCCAAAATGTCTGCCTTTCTTTCATTTTTTGACACTTTGAACCGTGAAGCCATGAACAATTTCTAGAGGTGATTTCGCATTTCACAATTCTAGAAATGTTGGCAGACCCCCCACAGCATTGCTCACCGTAGGTCAGTTAATCTGCTTCATAAGGACGCCAGTAAGAACGAAAAGAAAGACTCGCATTTATGTAGCGCCTTTCGCAACCTCTGCAGGTCTTAAAGTGATTCACGACTGATGATGTACTTTTGAAGTGTGGTCATTGTCGTAATGTAGGAAATGCAGCAGCCAATATAGGCAATGGTTTACTATGCATTATCCTGCTCAGGTGCAGCCATGTCGCTTTAAGTTTGCAATGTCTAATTATTATTAAAGGAAAGAAAGGGAAGATCTTGGTGGTGCTGAAAATTATGAATGTTTCCTTCCTTAGCTTATCAACATTATTTGCATTGGCCGGTGAGCCGGTGACAGAGAGCCATAAATCTGAAGTCATCACCAAGTGAACAAAGGGGGAGGTTACGACAAAAATGTTTAAGTAATGGGTCATTAGCATAAACAGTGGGGGAAGCAGAATCCATAACAGTTTTTTTTTTAAGAAGGCAGTGGATGAATATTTGATAAAATAGAAACTTAAGAGTACAGGGAAAGGGCACAACGCCAGTGCTGGTACAATGGGGCCAGATGGCCTCAGAGCTTAATAATCATCTGCCTTAGAAGCTTTGTGACATGGAGTGTGATCATCAGCCTGAGGCTGGAGGTTCGAAGTGCAAGTCAGCATTTTAACAACTGTAGCAAAGTTCAACATCTGGAGTGTGGCATCTGCCGTACCACATTTTTGGTGAGTTTTAGATAGCTGGACAAGGCAGGTATCCCGGCAGAGGAAGAAAACCAGTTGTTTCCTGACCTCGAAACGTTTCAGAGAAGTTGCTGACCTAACCGGGAGGGAAGGCTGGCAGCTGTCAAACAGGAGAAAGCACCAAGCACAACAACAAGTAAAACCCACGAGCTGTTCCGGCCACTCACACAGAATACCTGGGCTGTGACCGACCCCACCCCCCTAACAAAAGGGCCAAATTAAGCTAGCAGCTAACACTGTGTGCCGAATGCTCCAGTAAACAAAGCCATGGAGGATCTGTCACACAAATTCCAACTTTTGAGGATGAAATCAAACTTCTGAACTCCTCAAGACCGATCACTGGTCCTTCTAATGATCCCTTACGCTGAGACATTTAAGATGAAAGAAACAAACAGGCTTACAGTGTAGTCATTTATCAAAGGCTTGATAGGCTGTCGGTAGGCTGCATGTTAAGGGAGATCACAAAATGAGTAATGTTTTGTCTGATCACAATTTACTTAATTACAGTCCTTTTGTCAAGGAACTAAAGCAGGACTTGCAGAAACACCAATTTCATGCATTCGTGCATGAGTTATGTCTCAAAGCTGCATTTTCCAGATGGTAACGTATTCACTGGAAGAACTAATGATGTGGATATATTTAGAGGAAAACCAATAAAGGAGTCTTTAACATTCAACAGCAAAAGCATGTTCTACAAAATGTTCCAAGGGATAAATTAACAAATATCAATTATACTGCTTGCTGAGGTGTAATCAGCTGTAATAATCAAAATTAATTTTTAAAAATAATTAAACAGACCCTAGGGCAAATTCTCGATGCTCTCTGGTATGACGTCACAGCATGCATTTGTACCTGTGACTGAATTCTCATTGTGCTACTAACCCTCCCTACTAAACTATGTTACTTTAAACTGTTCCCCCAAAATACCAAGAGCTGCAAAGCGTCACTTAATTCACAGCCCCAAATCCAGGCTCCTTGTAAAGTTGTAGCTAATTTTTTACACTTGCTGCTGAATGATCCAAAGCCACTCGTCCAGGATTTAACAACACTTTCACTCTTTGAGCCAGGATTTCAGACCAATGTGATTCAGTCCAAACTGAAGCAATACCTTGGGCAGAAGCACAGTCTGTGCATTGGGCAAGGGAATTCAGCGCGTGACCATGAAGTAGATAGCGACAGGATGGAGTGCAGCCTGTTTGAATGTGTGTGTGTGTGTGTGTGTGTGTGTACCTGAACAGAGTGTCTACAGCCCAATGTGGAAATCGAAACACCAGAAGATCAGCCATGATCTTATTGAATGGCGGAGCAGGCTCGAGGGGCCGAATGGTCTACTCCTGCTCCTATTTCTTATGCTCTTAAGGCTCTTTTGACAGCAACTTCCAAACCCGTGGCCTCTACCATATAGAAGGACAAGGGCAGCAGGCACGTGGAAACATCACCATCTGCAAGACCCCTCTCTAAGCCACACACCATCCAGACTTGGAACTATATCACCGATCTTTCACTGCCGCTGGATCAAAAACATGGAACTTCCTTCCTACCAGCACCTCAAGGATTGCAGCGGCTCAAGAAAGTGGCTCACCACCACCTTCTCAAAGGCAATTAGGGATGGGCAGTAAATGCTGGTTTTACCAATGATGCCCACATCCCATTGATGAATAATAGAAATAAATGTACTTCAGGAACGCTGGCTCACTTCTCTTCGCCACCTCCAGATCACTGAGACCAACTGTAGAACCAGTTAAGCTGAGGTTAGTTAATTCAATGCAAAGGGGCAATCAAACCCACGCTCTGGGATTCAGCCCTACAATACCTTCAAGGGATCCTGAGGTTACTCTGTCGCACATGAAACAAACACTGGAAGACAACTATTAAGAATTCTAGATTTCCCCTACACCCCCCCAAACACAACTCCATTATAAAGGCCCTTTAGTTACATTGTTTATCACTTGTTTGTCATTTTGATAAATGTTGCTAAGTCCAAAAGCAAATCATTTTTGGGCATTGGTTTATATGTTTACCTGTGTAAGGTTTGGTGTACTGCATACACACTAGTGACTTTTTTTCCTTTGTTTACAAGTGAATGGTTCACCTTTTTGAACACTGGTCCATAGATTTTTTTTTTCCTTTATTCTTTCATGTGGGTGTCGCTGGCAAGGGCAGCATTTGTTGCCCATCCCTAATTGCCCTTGAACTCACCTTGCTCGACCTTTTCAAAGGGCAGTTAAGAGTCAACCACAATTGCCGTGGGTCTGGAGTCACATGTAGGCCAGGCCGGGTAAGGACGGCAGATTTCCTTCCCTAAAGGACATTAGTGAACCAGATGGGGTTTTTACAACAGTCGATTATAGTTACATGGTCCCCGTCACTGAGGCTAGTTTTATATTCCAGATTTATGAGCTGAACTCAAGTTCCACTAGCTGCTGTGGATTAAACCCATGTTCCCAGAGCATTAGCCTGGCTCTCTGGATTACTAGCCCAGTGACGCTCCCACTACGCCAACACACAGGGCTGGATATTGCACAAGGTGCACTGAAGTAGCTCAACTGTGTCTGTGCGATCAATGTCTTAAGATAGGTGCGGAGTGAGCCTTAGCTCAGGGGTGGCTTTCCTGTCGCGGCTTCAACGGGCAGGAGAGCCAGTTCCGGCTTCTGAATACCGGAGAGAAGACTAAAACGATGATCGTTCAAAAAGCGAAATGGTGGGGGTTATATTCTGATAGCGCTACATGAACCTGACTAGGGGAAACTGTGTTTTGAACGGATACCTTCATAGTCAGGCGGTTGGCCTCTTTCAGAAGACGTTTGCCAACTAAACGCACAGCCGTCGACAGGCTTTCAGGCAGCCACTCGGATTTGCTCTGAATTGCTACGCTTTTACTCGACAAATTCTTCTTTTCCGAAGCTGAGGGGGCAAAAAAAAATTTATAGTCTTATGAGATTGAAGCGTGATAAGATTTACAAAAGAGTCACGCAATCTTCTGCAAACTTAACTTCAGCGAATGCTTGGGATTTTTTTAAGACAGTAAAACCAGACGCGTGTGTAATTGAGTTCTGTTTTCCCAATGATCTTTGCCTCAGAAGTAACTCATGGCCTCCCATTGTACAGGTGCCATTCTCCAGATGAGGAATGTTGTATTTCTGGCTTCACCCGCTGGGAGTGAATGTCAGGAAATCCTGATTGTTCGTGCATTCATTTTAATGGTGCCACTTTGCAACATGAGTACCTATTGGGTGAAGCTTTTTCTTAAAGTCAAATGGACAGACTGTGTGTGATACATATGCAATGAGTAACATAAATTCTTGACAAAGGACATTAAATCTATTAGTCGCACAACAGTGCCAAACAATGCTGGTGAACGTAACAAGCTAATAATCACACTAGGTCATAGTGTGATACAGCACTATAAATACACAGGGGGAGTTAGACAATGACATTCCACTCTGGAACATGCGTTCGTGCCTAGACCAGACAGATAAGATTAAGGTCACTTCTGCCCGCTATCTGTAAGAACCCTGTGTGAAATGAAGTTCGATAACAACAGTCCAGCACTTCATGGGCCACAGCATAAAATCAGTGCTGAACTCGCAGTCTCACTGAGAAAGACCACAAGGTGATTTGAGTGAAAAGCCTCACGCAGCAGTTATGCTTCTCCCGTTACATCACCATTGGGGTAAGGTGAAGAGAGTTCTATTTTGCATCTAACCATGATCCACTTAACCTGCGAGTGCCTGATGCCGGTGCTGAGATTTCAAAATGAAAAATATTCCATTCGCCACATGAAATTCCCCTCACTTCAATTAAAATAAGAAGCTATATTTTTTAAAATTAGTTAGTTTATCTAGCACAGTAATAGATGACTTACACTATATTATGGTTATTTGGAATAAACTTCCCTGGCCAGCCACAGGGAAGTAATATGCTTATGAAAAGCTAATTGCGAATGTGCTGGACAACAAGGTTTGGTATCACCCTTACAAATCCCTTCCAGTTTAAGACTACTTCCCAGTTACTCAACATACAGACCTATATATTGCTGCCATGCCTTTGTCGCAGACTCTTCCCACAGAGGAGAGACCTCAGAAAAGTCTATGACATTCTCACTAGACTTCTGCTTCACTGAGAGGTCGATATTGTAGCTTTCCTCCAGGGCTTGTCTTCTCTGTGACATGAGATGGTTCCACACCCATTCAACTGAATCCATAATATCCCTTTGAGCTTCCAAAAAGAAAACACAGAAATTTAAATCACGGAACCTTTGTACATCACTCTTCGTAAAATGCACATTTTATTTCACTTTACGACATTAACTAAAACAAACCTACCTACAATACTTAGATATTGATAATTGGAGCGAAAATCTGCAATGGGTGAACCATGAGGTACATTGATCCCCTATAGTGATTTCCCAATATGCCCACCTGCTCTACCAAGATCCACCTCATTTGTATAGTTTACACACTTGTCCCCAGGGTAGCAAGAAGATAGGATTAACAATGTCTATTGGAGGTTATAGGACTGGACTAACAACGGAGATGGCATGAGTTCAAATGCCACCAAGGACAAACTGAATTCAGCGGCAAATACCCGTAAGATCCACTGGATAGTTCAAAAAAATCAACTGGATCACTAATATCCCTCAGGAAAGGAATCTGTGACCTTGACTTAGTCCGGCCTATACATGATTCCAATCCCACGCTATATGGTTCACTCTTGATGCCCTCAATTGAAGTTGAGTGCTAAATGCTGCCTTGCTAGTGTCACATATATCCCAAAGACAAATTAAAATATACAAACCAACAACTGCATTAGGCTGAATAAAGATGATCTACTTCATTTTCCTAATGGTTAGCTAACTAATACTGTACATTTATTAATTGAACTTGCTTCCGCTTTGTACCCTGAGAGAGGTGATTATTACTTTCGACACTGTGGATTGCTTCAAAGGAGCCATCATAATTTTCGCTGTTTGATGCTGACTGTACAATCCAAGAGATTTTTCTGCTGCTTGTCCTCACACCAAAGCCATCAGGATAGCTGCAAAATGGCACAGTTGTTAACATGTTGAAAATACATTGGAGTTTATAGCCCTGGGGACAATAGACATGATTTAGGTAGGTACACAGAATACTATCTATAGCATGCCTCACGATTATCATGCATTCTGTTCAAATTACATGTGGGATGTTTGCAGTTGACCTAAACAGATTGTGTGTATAAAGTCAAAGGCAGGGATACTCCATCGTCAAGGTCTGAAGTTCATTGATCAGTTCCTAAGTATTAGTTTGACCCAGTTTGTAACATCCTAGAAGATAATTTTAACCCGTTCAAACTGATAGATTTGGGTTGAATAGGAAGTTAAAATGTTAAAAATCTGAAACAGGAATCCAACACGCCTCAAATCAGGCAGGATGAATGATGGGTGGCCTAACAACTCCCAGAAGGCAGGTCAGTTGGTAAAACCTTGTAAGGATGCTGTCTGTCTCCATTTTAACTCATCCCAAGTTTCCTCCTTAAAATTCCTTCCCTCCCAGAGCCATGGGGAACACCATCATGGCCACAGGCCATCAATAGAGGGGATCCCCTCCACTCTGCTGGCCTGACTAAAATGGCCACAATTTCACAATTCCCGAGAGTGCTTCTTCTCTACTGTCTCTTGGCCGCCTCCGCAGCACCCGCCATTCCTGTTGGGGTTGCCAGCCGGACATTGCTCCAGGCCCTCCCATTGGACTTCCCACTTTCCTGGGCCTCCCGCCATCCTTAATCGGACAGGGCTCCCGGAAACGGCTTCTTAACTGGCGGCCTCTGAGAAGATTATGAACAATGTCCCACCATGGCCACTTCCAGGTTCCCAACACGGCACTGAGGCCAGCGTTGGGATCGCGACCCAACCGTGAAAATCCGGCCCATAGATTCCTTGAAATGATGATGCATTGTCCTGGTGTTCTGGACAATATTCCTCCCTCAACCAAGACTGCCAATAAACAGAGTGCCAGTCATTTCATCTTCCACAAGCAAACTGCTTTCCATTTACCAAAGAAACAAGAGTAGCTATCCAAAGCAACTTATTAAAAGTAAGGACTTTGCCAGATCAATATTAAGGCACTTTATAAATGCAATTTCTCAAAGTGTAGTTGCAAGTACCGTGTTAAACTTAAATTAGGAATTTCCTTCCACTCAAAGGGGACATTTATAATTATGGAGATATTTGATTGATGTCCATACCTTCCAGCTTTTATTTGACAAAGGCAGTGAATGAGACAAATGGTGAATGGTAAACTAGAGTTATACGTTGCAAATACGATGTCCCATTGTTCTTGTAGGAACTTAAGAGTATTCAGCAAGGTTAGCAGGTCAGAAGGTGACTGTCTTGGCCTTGACAGACAATACAGAATGGCTCTGTTCAAACTGCTGTAAAGGTTGCTCATGACATGATCCTTCTGGGAATATACTTGCTCCATTACCTGAGGGAAAGGGGAAATATACAAGAATAATCAGATACATGACTGACTGTAGCCTGTGGGAAGAATAACCAATGCAGTGGCCATCATCAAGGTAGAATGTGGTGATGTGACATCATCTAATCACCAGAACTACTTTCCTTTAGAAAGTTCACTTGAATTGCATTTTCAAAGTTTTGACATTGCAAACCTGGGTTCATTACCCCTGGACCAAACCACTAAGGACAAATACACAACAAAGCTCCCGTATTTGAAGCTAATTAACCTCGCCAACCTTACGATATTTTACCGTACAGCGTAAGCAAGATCCATTATAAAGAGCAGTGAAAATATTGTACAGTTAGGGGGCATAGGATTTCTGGTAGATATTTTTCTAGAACTTTCAGTGCTTATTTCCCCTATTTTTTTGGATTTATACTCCACTGATGACAATACCTTAAGAAAATTCAGGTTTTCGGCAACAGAGAAACCATCATTGGATCCATTCCATCTTTAATAATGTAGAGGGCTTAACCCAGCAGAATTAAACTGATACTTTGGATTAGGGGCCTGGTGAGAAATTGGAAATATTTAAGCTGCAAAAAAGGAACCTTAGAGAAAATTTCATTGATTTTCATACCAGTAGGGTAAATGGAACCCCAATAATATGCTTGACAAAATCATAAATTTTATGGACTCACTCTCAGGAGAGGAAGCTTAAGTGAGCAGTTTATGTTCTGAGCACCAAATATACAGGACAGGCTGGTGTGACAGTGGAAGTGGTTGGAGGCAGCAGCAAGTTCAAGGGGAACTGGAAGGATATTTAGCAGGGACAACAATTGAAACATTTGTGGAGCAATGTGGAGTGAATTGTGAAAACAACATGGGATTTTCAAACATTGGGATGGCCGGGTAGTCTCTGGTCCTCCACTTTGATGTTCTGAAGACTCATTCATAATTTGACCACTTGTAAGTAAGTTATCAGCTCACCCTGCTCATGGAATATAAATCAGAAAGAACTTCCATAAACTTTTTTTACAATCAGAAAGTTATAGAGAAAGTTGAGAGCAAAAGTAAAAAAAAAAGAATGTTAGCTTGGCTCAGTTGGTTGCACTCTGGATCAGAAAGTTTTGGAAACACTCCAGTGGGAGTGCTATATTGTTGGAGTTGCCAAATTTTTGATGAAGCATTAAACTGAATCCTCATCTGCCTGTTCAGGTAGACCCCAGAAGCAGGAGAAGAGAGCTCTCCCGGTGTCCTATTCAATGTTCATTCCTCAACTAGCACCACCAAAACAGAGAAACTGTTTGTGGGATCTTGCTATGCATTGTGCACTTTTCTACATAATAGTGACTGTACCTCAATCCATTGAGTGTGATGCAATGAGGAGCCATATAAATGCAAATTCCTTCTGTCCTTAAAACACCGGCTCCTAATCAAAGCCATAGAGAGTGACAGCAACGAGGCACTGGACTGAATGACTACAAAATGCTCCTGGGAAAATTAAGCTGATAAAATCAGAGGGAGAGTTTAGGTAAGTGGCGAGCAAGTGAGATGTGAGTAATCTCATTCTTCACTAGTTAATGTACGGTTTTCTAACGGGAGGGGAGGGAAGTTATACATAATGAAAATGGTAGGGAAACACGGCAACAATCTCTTACATTTATATACTGCCTTTAATGGCACAGCAGCAAATTATTTAAAATAACATACTGTGCATTGAATCATGGAAAGTGTAAATTGATGCCAAATAGGCGTAACCTGAGATTCACAAGAGAAATAGGAGCTTCAGTCCTTAGAAGGTTCCATCCAAGCTATCTAATTATAATCAGATTTTTAAAATTAGTCAGCGCTGGTATTTTGTTGTGCCATGAAGTTGAGCATGGTTCACATTTAAACTATACAGGGCAAAGCAATTTGAAAATATTGTACAGTTAGGGAGCATAGGGTTTCCGGTAGATATTTTTCTAGAATTTTCAGTGCTTATTTCCTCTATTTTTTTGGTTTCATTATTTTTGAGTTGACCGGTGCTTCCTGCTTCACTTTGGTCGAAAATGATAAACCAGAGTAAAACTGTGCATAGTAAACAATATTCTCTGTTTTTATCTCTGATACAGACAGTTTTAGAATTGTCCTCTGTATTGCTACTGACGTTGAAATTTTGGGGAAAGTCTAATTACAAATTTAACATGTAGCGCAGGTATCTCTCTCTCTTTCTCTCTCTTCAGGTACCATGCCTAAGAGGGCATTAGTGACCATGGACCTCCATGTTCGTCTTGCTCTGGGGACGTGGATCATCTTCATTAGTGGTACATTCGTCCATTATGCAAGGCCCTTGAGATAGATGGCTCTTTGTCTACCTCGATCTCTCTTTCCATCGATCTTTCCCATCAGCATCAAAAATCATGATTTCTTATTTCTCAGTGCAGGTGTGCCAGGCCAATATGGAGTGGCGGTTATTTAAAATATTCTTTCCCCCGCTTATTTTCATGAGCTAACACGAAATTTGCCATTTCCCATTCTGGAGAGCCATTGATTTAAATCAAAAAAAATTAAACCCTTCTGTAAAAGCACTTTACAGAATAGAGTAATGTATCTCACCACACAAATCTGTTCAGTTAAGAAACGGAGGATCTTTTCAGGGTTCACATCAAACATTCTTGCATACAGCTTGTCGACAAATTTTTGGCTGAAGTATGTAATATTTTCAAATACTGTAGTCAAGGTCCCCTCAGTGGATTTGTGAGTGGCATTCTGACCTATTCAATAAAAGAGGAAGAAAGAACCATTTTGAAGAAGCTGAGAGGTTTAGGGAGGGAATTCCAGAGCATAGGGTCAAAACAACAGAAGGCACGGTCGCTAATGGTGCACAACTACATATCAGTGATGCACGAGAGGGCTGAATTGGGAGCAGTTCAGGTATTTTGGAGGGTTTTGGGATTCGAGGAGGTTACAGGCGTAGGGGAGGTGGAGGCAGTGGAGGGATTTGGAAACCAGGATGAGACGAGAGCAGGAACCACTGGAGGCCAGTGAGCACAGGGGTGATGAGCACATGGAACTTTGGTGCAAAGTAGGACACGGGGAAGAAGAGTTTTGGATACCTAAGCTTTGTTAGATATTGTTTGTAAACCGGTGTCCCAGACTTGAGGTAATTAGAATGAATATCAAGGGTATTACATGTGACTGACCTTCTCCAATCAAGATCTGTGTAACAGTCTGTTCCTCACTGATGATGTGAAATATGTCCATAATGAAGAGTAGGATCTCAGTTTGGAAACTCTTTCTCTGGTCACCAGTAGCTCTCTCTGGTGAGACCTACGGATAAAGAAAATTCACACTGATAAATCTAGAAAATAGTGAAATCAATAATTCAATTCGTATAGAGTTTATGGCCTGAATTTTTCAGTCGTTACCTACGCTAAGAAATAAGAAATCATGATTTAGGAAGTCTGATCGGAGGGCCCGGGAGCGGACAGGAAATGGGCCCTCAACCGCGATTTCACACCAATTAACGGCCAGCCAGCATTAAACGCGCGCTGTAATGCTCAGCGCTGCAGGGGCGGGTGCTGACCTGACCGAGGGTACAGGTGAGCGACCCCAGAGAGCTCCACGCAGGCAGACAGCTGCCCCAGGGAGCTGCACGGACCTCCGCAGGCTAAAGGTCACGACAAAAAATGCTGCAAAATATGTCCGTGCAGCACAATCGAGCACCTGAAAGCACACCTCATATAAAAAAAACAGTACCCAGATAGTACTCTTATTCCCCCCACGGAGATTTCATCCCGTCCCTGGATTGAAGTTTGAGGAAAAATGCGAAGGCCACCTGGGAGAAAGACCCGTCCGCCAAATGTAAATGTGGGCGGGGCCGTGACAAATCCCTGTTGCTTGCATCGTTAATGGGCTTAATTTCCCACTTAATTGTCGGGGGGTGCGCTTCCGACTGTCGCGTCCGCTCGCCGAGCGAAATGTCGCGCGAGTGCGCAATGGCTTCGGGACGCTCGCCCAACGTCACCTCGCGCTATTTCACGTCCGTTCGAGTCGGGCGCGGGTCCACTCGCGGGATGTAAAATTCTTGCCTATGAATTTCCTTCAGCAATTATACTGAAAGTCACTGCTAATTGCAGGCAGATATTAAAATGCTCTTGTAGCATTACTTGGTTCGCTATTTTAATGGACTCATTCACTGACTTAAAAGGATTGGTTCTGGAATTTCGAACCTATTGTGAGCTTGCTAACTCAATGAGACACAATCTTTTCAGCACAGCATTCATTTTTGCATAATTATACGAATAGAAAGTTAAGTGTTCTTCCCATGCTGCTCCAGATAGTCCTCTTGCAGCTAGGGAGACCCTGGGGAAAGCAGTGTTCTCTGCCACTGTATCGGAGACACAGCGCTGTTTGAAATTGAGTATATGCCAGTAATGTATCAGAGGGAGTATTCTTAAAATAATTGGCGCTAAGGGAATCAATGGGTGTGGAGTTAGGGCAGGAAAGTAGAACTGAAGGGAAAGAGAAGCCTTGATTGGGATTTCCAAATTCCCAAATTCAACAGACCTTTGGCTGGTCCATCAAATTATCTGTCCCACCCCGAGGATTCTCACCACAGGCGGGACAGGAAAACCCCGCCCCCCACGATTTTATTGTACGGTGAGCAAGCTAAAGAGGCAGCACGGCCTACTCCTCCTCTTGTTCCTTATGTTCCTATGCCAGTCCTGTATCAGAGAAAATTCAACCAGTCCTGCATCAGTACGACAATCTACACCAATGTATCAATGAAAACATACACAAGTGTAATTGGCCATTAATTGTTAAATGCTTGCCAGGATTTCTGGTCAACCGTGCACCCAGTTTTTAATTCCGAAAATGTTAAGAAAAATGCAGGTGGCCATCATCTTAAACATCTTAAATGAATGTGGTGAACAGTCATTTATAGACAATAAACTGAGGTCCAAACAAATATACAGTAACAGAGTGAAACTGGAATGTAAAATATTGACTTATCTGGGATGACATGATATTTGAATGAAACACAGCACTGGCTGTAGTATAAGGATCTGGCATGGAAAGGGTTAATGTGGGACTGGGTACAGTACCACCCATACTGTGATGTAAAGGAACACATGACCCAAGTCTAGAGGGCATACTTGTAGCGGACAGAGACGTGTGTGGAGGCAAGCGTGGAAACAGCTCCTAACTTAGACCTCGTACACACACAGTTATGAGTAGTCAATAAACACTTACTATTAAACTATACAATACTCAGAGCCTCTTCGCCAGACCTACTGAGCTAGACACAACATCTTACAACACTGACCTCGACTAGGACCTCAATAGGATGCAGCTGCTTGCTGGCGGGAATGTTCAGAAAGCTGTACAAAAGAAGGATGTGTATAAAATCAGAGACTTGCTTCCTTGCTGGATGTGTTGACAAATGTGACTGCTGCTCAGCTTTGCGAGTCAGGTTTTCCTGTGATGAGGCTTCTCCGTCAGCCTATTAAACGTGGAAAAAGAAAAAGAGATGTCAAAATCACCAGGGGGCTGGCGCTCGTAAAAGGATCAAGAACGAGAGGGCACAGAGTTAAAGTGATTTGCAAATAGAAGCAAATGTGACGTGAGAAAATACTTTTTCACGCAACGGGTGGTTCTGGTCTGGAACGCACGGCCTGGAAGTGCGGTGGAGGCAGGTTCAATCGAGGCATTCGAGAGGGCATTGAATAGAAACAATGTGCAGGGATACGGGGAAAAGACAGGGCAATGGCACTAGGTCACAACGCTCATTTGGAGAGCTGGAGCAGACACCGAATGGTCTTATTTTGTGCCGTTAAAATTCTGTGATTCTGTGATTTATATTGCACTTTCCCAACCACCGGATTCTCAAAGTGCTTTACAGCCAATGAAGTCCTTTCAAAGGGTAGTTGCTGACAGGAAAATCCAGTTTGCTCACAGCAGAATGCCACAAAGAGCAATGTGATAACAACCAGATAATCTGCTTCTGTGACACTGATTGAGGGATAAATATTGGCCAGGACACCAGGGATAATTCCCTTCTACTTCAAAATAGTACCATGGGGGAATCTTAGAGGGCGGGATGGGCCTTGGATTGACTTCTCATCGGAAAGACAGCATCCCCAACTCCCTCAGGCCTGCACAAGAGTCTCAGCCTCAATTCTCATGCTCAAATTCTGGAGTGGCACTTGAACCCAGAGCCAATTGTGAGTGGCAGAGGCAAGAGTGCTACCAACTGAGCCATCATTGTCACACTAGTGTGGAAAGAGCATAGCAAAAGGGGAATTCCTTAGAACTGGACAGGTTTTAAGGCATTCCTCATCAACATTCACAGTTACATTTTAAATCCTGTATAAATATGAAATTTTTAGGGGTGATACACTAAAACTGTACAAGTGGCTCACTATGTTTTGCAATAAAGCTGTGCAGTTTGAGTTTGGATTTCAATTTTCCAAAATTCCTGTTAAGATGGGAATGAAATCTGTTCTTTCTGGGTCAATCCAGACAGCTTTAGGCTTAACCGTTAACCATAGGAAGGTCAAAAGCAAAGGTGCACTGAATGTGACAACAGGGAGTGACTAATATGAACCTTGAGTAATGGTGTAACATGGGTGATAAGAGATCACAGCCCTCAATACACCACAATCAATCTACCTTCTACTGAAACCATTGGAACGAAGGAATCAATCAGGTATTTAATGGACAGCCAATTCAACAATGGGCAGAATATTACTGGGCATGGGTAGAGGGAGGTGGTGGGCAGATAGCTCAGGCCCTCTCACCGCCGCATCCCGGAAGCAAAGCCAGTGTGGAGCCAACCTGCTCCATGCCATAAGGCGCTGCGGGTGGGCTAGACAGGCCGAGTGCAGGACTTCCACCCCACCTCACTGGGAGGAAGCCCCACCCTCGGGAGCGGCTGGCCAAGGCCGCCATAGTGAGAGCTGCCTGGACTGCAACCAGGAAGAAGGTGGCCCTTTAGATCCCGGAGATGGGTAAATCCAGGGCCTTGGGCAGGGAGGGGTTGGGCAGGTTAGGGGGCGGGGTGCCCGCTCCAGCCCGACGGCCCTCACCAGCTGTTTTATGGCGTGGGCAATGTTTTATCAGGTCCCCTGGGGCTCCTACTCCCCCTGGGGCTCCCTGCTCCCCCCGGGGCTCCCCGCTCCCCCCCGGGGCTCCCCGCTCCCCCCGGGGCTCCCTGCTCCCCCCGGGTCTCCCCTGGGATGGTTCAATCGCTGAACACTCTAGTGCGGAGCAGTTATCCCACCCTTGAGAGCTGTCAGCCAATCAGAGACTGGCGGCTCTGCAGTACTAGCAGCGCCACCAGGAGTGTTGGCCCCCCCTGGTATTGCTATAGGGCCTATCCAGAGAATCCTCTAGAGACATGTAAGCGAGGTGGGATGGGGATACCAGGGAATGGGGGGGGTCCCACCAGCAGGGGGGCAATGGTGGGGGCAGGGGTGGGTTCGCCAGCTAGGGCAGGGGTGGCTTCCTGGAGGCGAACCCCTTCCTGATCCCGATCGGGCACAGAGCTTTTAAACGAGGAGCGCCCTGCCACACCCCCACCCCCTCCCCCACTCCCGCCCAACCCCCGAAGGCCGCGGGCAAACCCTGGGTGGTCTCCTCGCGTGGTGAGTCCCCTGCCCACTGCTGGTTGAATACCAATGGTGGCAGGATGAGGCATCTGGATGGTGGGGCCACCTGCAAACCTTCCGCCCAGGACCTATCGGAGTTTGAGTGAGGGGAGGTGAGAAGAAGGCAGAATCATCATCACCCTTTCACCCTGCACCCTCCCTCCTGCCCATCACACACCCCGTCCCACCTCTGAACACGCCCCTCACTTTAAATTCCGCCCTGTTTGTCTCGTCTCTCTCAGCGGCTGATGCATTTCTGGAATCAATTACCTTGCCAAAATTTGAGGAACATTTTTCTCTCTGCAATAAAACCCGCGTGATCGCTAACTAGGCAGCTGTAGAAAAACAAAATATTTCTTGAGGATCAGTTTGAAACATTCCCACAATGGAGTGAGAAAACCCATAGAGATGCTAAACTGCACTGATGAGACGTACCATGTAATAGAACGCTCCAGCCATGGGAAAACCAGCAGCTGCCAGGCTGTGTAGAAACTCTGGTGACCTCCACAGGGGTTCATCTGGGATCATGTAGTAGACAAGGCTGAAAAACTGCATCACACTGCCAGGGTAAATGACCTCCCACGAGCCAGCAGCGTCTGAGATTGGCTAAGAAACAGCAACAATCCGATTACTGATCAGTTGTAACCCGGCTATGTTCAGTTATCTCAAACCTGCAGTGACAATAAGCTCCAAGCACCTCGGGACATGTCAACATAGCGACAGAGTTGACCAATTCTGAAAGACCGATGAATGGCTTCTGAAGCCAAAGATCAGGAAGTGCAGGGAAGAGAAACCAGAAATATGTGGCGGGGGGCAACAGTGAGGACAAGTTGGAGTTGGTCCAGGTCAACAGTTGAGAGAGGAGGTTAAGGGAGGACATTACTGAAGATATTAAATGGTTCATAGATAAGGAAAATGCAGAATATCACTTCAAAGTAAGGCAAGTAGGACAAGAGGACATTGATTCAAATGAGTGAGGTGTAAACATAAAACAACAATCAGGACCAACTCCTTTACAGAATAGGTGACAAATACTTGGAATAAAAATATTAGTAGTATTCAAATGTTAACCTAGGCAGCTTGAGTGTTAGGTGAATGAACTTGTTTCAACAGCCTGAAAGGTCTTTTGTCATCTTAGACTAATGTCATGCAATAACATTGATTGAGCTTGCTATGTTGAGTAAATTGTGGGGGATAGATCATGCATAATTATGTTACTGAGGCCTGGGCTAATCTATCCAGTGGCCTGGATTAATGGTCTAGTGACATGAGTTCAAATCCTACCACAGCAGCAGGAGAATTTTCAATTCAATTAATTAAATAACTCTGGAGTGAAAAGCTAGCCTCAGTAATGGTGGCCTTGAAACTGCTGGATTGTCATAAAAACCCATCAAATGCACTGATTTGCCTTAGGGAAGGAAATCTTCCATCCTGATCCAGTCCGCCTGTAACGTCAGACCCAGAGCGATGTGCTCAATGTTTAACTGCCCTCTGAAATGGCCGTACAAGCACTCAGTTGTATTCAAGGAGTGACTCACCTTCTTCTCAAGGGCAGTGAGGGATGGGTAAGAAAAGTTGGCTTCACCAGTGAATGAATGAATAAAACAAAATATACCACACTGCTGAAGATCAGCATAGTAGGGTAGTGATGGGACGTGGCTATAGAAAAGACCACATTGTTGATTAAAGTTGAGATGTCTCAAATTATATGGGGAGTCTGGAAATGCAGAGTGACAATGAACTGACAACGAGAAGAGTAGAGAACATGAAAGCAAGATCTTGTGTCACAAAGAGTTAGTTTTGTTGGTTGACTGTTTAATATATGAATGGCTACTGCTGAGTAATACTGAGCCTACTTCAAAATTAATCTCAAACATCTTTAAATCTATCAGATAATACTTCTGCACAATTTCCAGGGGAAAAGGCACTTAAATAACTTTAACATGATAATAAATGCATACTGCATTGATTAATAATAGGAAGATTGTAATTATCATCTTTAAGAATGAAAAGCATTTGGCTAGTAGAAGTCGTCCCCATAAAGCTGTTACCAGCTGAATTGTTTACAACTCAGTCAAATTCACCAGTTCTTGTTATCTATAAAATGATTACATTAAACACATCTCCTCAAGGGTCATCCTGCAGCAAACAGAGCTCTAACTAAACGTTGCTCAGCACTGAGTACTAATCATGTTTTAATATTATTTGAACCCCACGCAATACACGTTCTTCCAGGAGGATCCTACCAGTCGAGCAGCGGTTCACTATATTTTACAGAATCAGCATTTTCCTGCAGAACATTTGAAGCTTGACTCAGTCATGGAGTTAAATGGTTTCAGGAGCTCAATATAAAATAATAAAAATAATATCTGGGAGTCTATAAAAGATTTTTAACGTGCCAAACAGACACTCATGAAGAGAGAGAAAATCTGCTTTACCAGACTATAGGGAGTATTAAACTACCCTCCATGCTTGTAAGAACCCCAATAAAATTAAGCATAAATCACTTCCCAAATAAATAAGCTCACAATGATTATGGTTTTTAACTCCTGCTTAACTAACACCTGCGGAATCGCATTTTTATCTAACTGATGGAGTTGACTTTCAGGAATCACTAATAACTTTGCTTAATCGGAAGTCTTTTTCCTTGTGCATGAGTTAAAAATGTTGGTCCCTTGTTCCACTGAGTAGTCTGCACATTCAGCAGTTAATCAGCATTACTTTGTAATAATGCTAACCTTGCAGAGGTTCTCCAATGCAGCCATTGGTTTAAAAATCATCTGGACATAAAATAAATTATTTAAAATAAAGTCAGTGCAACAAACTACTTTGGAAGTGCCTGAAGTATCAAGTCACTTCTTTAAGGTAAAACTCATATCTGCCCGAAGATGTTTGGACTATAAATTAGACATTATTATCGTCATAAAGAGTTGCCATTTAGAGAAACACTTCTGGTTTCCCAAGAAAGGATATTCAGGCCCTAAGAAATGAAACTAGAAGTGAACCGAACTTATACATTCATCTGGTCAGGCCACTTGGGCTTGGTTAAAAATAGCTTCAGAATTAGCTTGGGATATCACAATTTTAGATCATTCATTTTAACACTCTGTACCCGAAATAAGCACTGAGAAAGGAAAGCAGGAAATAAGTGAAGTTTCCTAGAAACAGATTTGGAAGGATTTGGCAATTACAACCATGGTGGGAGAGCCCTGAAAAGCATGAGCTGAGAAGAGAAAGAACAAACTATAATTCAGCCAGAGAGTATAATCCCCGTCTTTCTATCATTGTCAGTGAGCAGATTTGTTGAAAATGCTGATTCTCTAAAATGATTGCGTCAGTTTAAAATAACAACCATTTGGTCACAAATAATTTCCTGAGATCTTGGTTTATGAAAAGGTTGATGTGTTACACATTAGAGGTGCCAATCCTCCAGAAATTACAGCTCATTAGCCAGCTTGAGCATCTAAAGGTGAAAGACATTGCCCAGCATGGTATTTGGCCACACAAATGGTTTCGTTTCAAGGCCCTGTCTTACGTCGCATTAGCCAATTAGGTAGCAACTGGTGTATGACAGGCTCAGCATAATGCTGGAATATGAAGGGAAAATTCCACCTGGGCTCCTGCCTCTCATTGCTACAGAGCGACTCCTAGTAGGCGTACGTGTGTGGAGCTGGGCGAGAAGAGTTAACTAAAACCCCCTGTTCAGGCTCAAATATAAAGGATGGCTACTTGAGCAGGATGGCAACAGAACAGTACCTCAGCAACTCAATATCAACTGTCAACATTTACCCATGTTTAGACATTCTACTCTATCTATTTGTAAATTCATCTGAAACAGTGCTTCGTAATGATTGTACTGCACAGTCCTGGGAAGTCACTTGGAAAACTTCATAGACTTTATGGAGTTATTGCACATTAAGTATCTGAGAAACTGCACAAGGAAATCTAAATATATTGTTGTATTGCACTTTCTGCTCAAATTTTAAATGCGATTACATTTCAGCAATTTACCAATGACGACAGCAATAGTAAGGACTTGGGAGTAAGTCTGAGGTTGCACAGTTGTTGAGAAGCCTCTCCCACTGGGACTGCTAATTGGAACAGTAGACATAGCCTGCTCATGACCTTCCCCCCTTGTCAACAAACAGCAAATTCCAGCACCAAAAGTTCAAATTTGAAGTGTTTCAAGGCAACAGGCACTCTGTTTCTATGGCACCCTGGTTAGCTAAGGGGGATAGTTTGTGTTTCACAGCCCCAATATTTGAGAGCAAGTTTCAACATCAAGTGCATTGTCTCACCTTGCTCAGTATAGCTCTCACCATCCCCAGCAGAACCAAGGCGGCTTCCGCACACAATCCGTTTGAGATTTTTGCAGACTTTTCAGACGGCTTTGGTTTCACTTGTTCGAGAAGCTGAGTCATCATCGTGTCAAGGTCCTGCTAGGGAAACAATTCATGCTTTAAAAACCTGATTGTTGGTCGCTCACCAAACACCATCATTTGGAAAACAAAGCATCGAACATTCCACCTTTTGTGCTCGACTTTTTTTAAACTACCGGCCTATTAATTTTTACATGGCAGGAACAAAGCAGAATCACTAAAGGCAGTCAGTCACGGCACGAAGGAGGTCCGGAATGTTCTTTGTGTTTTCCCACTCAGTTGGGTTAACACCTTAGTGCATTTCCACAGCGCATATTTTAACAGGACTTCAGTCAGAAATATTCTTAGGCTAGAATGTTTCGCTCGGCCTGGGGATAGGTGCCCGACACGCTCGAGCGTAAAATAGCGCACGGCGGCGTTGGGCGAGCATCCTGACGTCATCGCGCACTTGTGCGCCATTTTCGGTCCGGGGTGGGGGGGGGGGCGCGTGCGTGAGTCAGCAGTGCGCCCGCCGACAATCAAGAGCTGTTAAGCTCATTAACGGCGCAAATTAACCGGGATTTTTCGTTGCCCCGTCCAACGTCACGGTTGGCAGGCGGGCGAATAGAGCAGGCGGCTTTGGCATTTCTCAGGAAACCTCATCCAAGGGCGGGACGGGGTTTCCGAGATTAATTTAACGAAAGGCAAAAATGTGCTGACGTAAATTTCAGCATCCATTTGTTTAGGTGACTCGTTCTGATGCGTGGGCTTTTCTTTTTCCAGATTTTAGAATCTGTTTTTATGTAAATTTAAATTCTTCAGCTCCCAGCCAGTGTGAAATCGTGGTCTGGGGCCGATGGCGGGCAGCAGTCGGTTCTCCAGTCACTCCCGGGCCGCCAATTGCGGCCGCCCGCCAACCTGAAAATCCTGCCCTTAGCATTTTTTAAAAAAAATGTTTCTCAACAAAGCAGATTAATGAAATTAAGTCTGCACTTAATACCTGGAATGTGCGGGTTGTCGGATGAGGAAAGGTTGGACAGGCTAGGCTTGTATCTGCTGGAGTTTAGAGGCGACTTGTTTGAAAAATGTAAGATCCTGAGGGGCCCTGACACAATGGATGTAGAGAGGATGTGGGAGGATCTAGAACTAGGGGCCACTGTTTAAAAATAAGGGGTCGCCCATTTAAAACAGAGATGAGGCAAAATTTTTTCTCTGAGGGTCATGAGTCTTTGGAACTCCCTTCCTGAAAAGGCGGTGGAAGCAGAGTCTTTGAATATTTTTAAGGCTGAGGTGGATAGATTCTTGGTAAGCAAGGGGGTGATAGGTTATCGGCAGTAGGCAGGATGCAGATTTGAGGTTACTGTCAGATCAACCATGATCTTATTAAATGGCGGAGCAGGCTCGAGGGGCTGAATGGCCTATTCCTGCTCCTCGTGCGTTTCCAAACCAAATCCTTGGAATTAAGAGTCAGCATAACATATTTATATTCGTATTGGTGTTGTATGTGAGTTATCAATATTCTCACTAAAACCACTCCCTACAAACACCATATCAAACAGCTTAGTGATATAATTTCAGCAGTCCCATTTTATCTCTGCTGCTATTGATGGGGGCAGTGTTGCTATAAAAATGTCCAATGTTACATGTCATCGATTAACTGTCCCGGTGATTTTATCTTTACCGGACCTTTTTATACTGTACATACCGACTATATAATTATGTGTATGTCACTGCAGAAGATATAAATGCACCTTGTTACACCCTACTGTGAATCACATGTTATTGTCCTGCTTCATGCAAACTATATTCAGTAATTATACACTGTCACTAATCTCATTCTGCACAACTACCAGCTGTCACTCGCTGTTCTTACACCTGAATACCAGCACTAAACCCGTCTCCATGTCCCTCAATTGCATTTGGGAGATTCTTTAGGCTGTGCAAACTGGGTGCTCAAGGACCCTCTGGATCATCTTGCACTGTTGGACATTCTACTTGGCATGCTGTCATGGTGATAATGCAAGTTTTTAAATGGGGCCGGAGTAAATGGCAGGTGTTGTCGATGGAATGGAACCAGGACAGCTAAAGAGTGCTGAGGTCAGAAGGTTGAACTCACTCCAACCATCAGACAGCGGCAGGATTGACAGACAATAGCAAGCGACCCTAATATGCCTAGAAACCCAACAAATCTATCATTAGTATTGGCAGACAAGGTGCAAATAGCTGTATTTACTGTTGCATTGGAGCTAGAATAACAATAAACCACTGGCAGAATATTATTTCAGATGGGTTTTGATGGGAGAAGTGAGATCATGTCTGTAACTATATAACAATACAAGGATTCGTCACAAAAATCTTTGTGTAATGCACTATAAAGGTTTGCTTGCAACACTTGATCTCCTCAGTATAAATAGAATGTAGTTTTGTGAAGTATTTATGTTCAAAACTTTCAATTGAAGATGCCACTTTGCTGTTAAAGAGGATAATTCATTCACAAATTCCATCAGTGTTGAGAGCCGCACCCATGGTTTGTGATCATGTCACAGCCCATTGACTGAATGGTAGTCCTGTAACACTCTCTCAGAGCATATAATATTAGGCGTTATCTTTTATTAAAAACATAATTTTAGCAAACAATAAGCAGTAAGATGGACTTTTGCCAATCTCACCCATGAAATATCCTTTATTTCCCTGTTAATAACATGGAAGGCCTTACTTCTTTATTCCACACTTAACCTTGGCTTAGTGTTGGACTTTCATCGCTGAATTAGTAGGTCATAGATTCAAAAATCGCTGCAGAGACTTGAGCGCATAACTTAAACTGACACTCCAGTGCAGTACTGCAGAGTGCTGCACTGTCAGGGGTGCCATCTTTCAGGTGAGACAGTAAACCAATGTTTGCCTGCTGGGGGCGGATGTACAAGATCTCATCGCCTTACTCAATGAAGAGCAGGGGAACCCCGGCCAACACTCATCTCTCAACCAGCATCACTAAAACAGATTATCTGGTTATTTATCTCAATGTTTGTGAGAGCTTGCTGTGTGCAAATTGGCTGCCATGTTTCCTAAATTACAAGAGTGACCACACTTCACTGCTTTAGATGTCTGAAAGTTGTGAGTACACGAAATTAACGTTTTTATTTGCTCTTATCTTTCTGTCGAAGTTGTGCTGATGATTTTAGGTCACAGCCACCACATGAAATACTTAAAGTAGGTCAATCGGGCAATCAGAGCAACACATCGCGAGTGGCAAGGTACATTTTCCAGAATTAGGGGGACAATACCTTGGAGTCTTCTGGCATCTCATTAATTGGCGTCTGTAAGAACAATGCAGCCAGGAGCAGGTACAGCTCAGGTATGGCGATATGGTGGTTCAAAAACATCTGCATCATTTCAAATCCAGGAATTAAACGCGGCATTTGGCTGCTGGCTCGGGGCCGAGATTTGATATTGTCTATAACCAAAGAGCAAATGACAAGGATTTCTTTCGGTACTCTGTTGGCATCCCACAAAGATTTTTCCAACAACTGCATAACAATTTTGATCATTTCAGTTTGCTTTTACACATTACAGTTTACACACACATTGACAGGAAAGCATCAAAAGTAAACATTGTATCAACATTATCCCTACCATCAGATGAATATTTTATCTAGACTCTACGGATTACAGGGCAATGTTATCGAATTTACAGACAAAAAGGGGTCTAAGAATGACTTCTCTTTCAAAGGGCCAGCACAGATATGATGGCCAGAATGGCCTCCTTCTGTGCCTCTAACTGTGTTCCCTCGTCTGCCAACAACACAAATTTGGCCATGATTTTCTCAAAGAACAATTTTACAAAATCTCACTGTATGTGTAATCGGTTTACTGTAATTACAATCATAGGAACCTCATTTTTAGGTAGCAAATGACCTAATGCTCAATAACCACATTGGCAGAATCCTGCACATAAGGAACTGCCACTTGTGCGACACAGCAAAGAATGTGCACAGACCTTTGGAACAGTATAATACCATCAGTCAGAGAAAAGTGAAGGGAGATATATTTATAGCATAATTTCACAATTAATAAGAACTTTTTCTATTTTTCTAAACAACGACCCCAAACCCTGCATCACTTAGGGGGTAGGAGGGTCAATTCAGAACAAAAATATTTAATCTATTCATGTGGGCGTAAACTGAATACAATTTTTTCTGCTCCATTCAGGCCACAAAACTACCTCAGGTAATGCAACAACACAATATACAATTCAATTCACTCATGACGGGAAAAGATGCCATTGAACACAAGAACACAAGAAATTGGAGCAGTAGACCATACGGCCCATTGAGCCTGTTCCACCATTCAATATGATCATGGCTGATCTTGGGCTTCAACTCCATCTTCCCGCCCGTTCCCCATATCTCTTAGTTCCCTGAGACACCGAAATCTGTCATCCTAACCTTAAATGTATTCAACGATGGAGCTTCCACAATCCTCTGGGGTAGAGAATGCCAAAGATTCTCAACCCTTTGAGTGAAGCAATTTCCCCTCATCTCAGTCCTAAATGATTGGCCCCTTAACCTGAGACTGTGCCCCCAGCCAGAATTTTCTGGCAAGTCAATGGACCTTTGACTGGTCCATCAAATTTTCGACGATTCCCGCTATGGGTGGGACCAGGAAATCCTGGCCCCCCGTGTTTCAGACTCCCCAACCAGCAGAAACAATCTCACAGCTCCTACCCTATCAAGCCCCTTTAAAATTTTGTAGATTTCAATGAGATCGCCTCTCATTCTTCTAAACTCCAGAGAATATAAGTCCAATTTACTTAGCCTCTCATCATAGGACAACCCCCTCATCCTAGGGACCAATTTAGTGAACCGTCAATGTACCACCTCCAATGTAAGTATATCCTTTCTTAGACGTGGAGACCAAAACTGCACGCAGTATTTCTGATGTGGTCTCACCCTATACAACTGTAGCAAGGCTTCTTTATTCTTATACTCCAATCCCCTTACAATAAAGGCCAACTTGGCATTTGCCTTCCTAATGCTGCACCTGCATGCTAACTTTCTGCTCTCCTTGCACACCCAAGTCTCTTTGAACAACAACACTTAAAAGTTTTCCCTTTTAAAAAATATTCTGCTTTTTTATTCTTATGAATAACTTCACACTTCCCTATCCTAACCTAGTGGGACCATTTCCAAATCTAAGGAGATTTGGAGAATCATAGCCAGCACATCCACTATCTCTGCAGCTATCTCTTTCAGAACCTAAGGGTGTAGGGCATCAGGTCCTGGGGATTTGTCGGATTTTAATCCCTTAATTTTCTCCAATACCCTTTCTGGTATGAAACTTGTGTCTTCTACTGTGAAGACAGACACAAACTATTTGTTCAATACCTCTGCTATTTCCTCATTGCTCATGATAATTTATCCCGTCCCTGCTTCTGAGGGACCAAAGTTTACTTTAGCTACTCTCTTCCTTTTTATATACTTCTACAAGCTATTTTTATATTTCTGGTCAGTTTACTCTCATATTCTATTTTTTTCCCTTTTATAAATTTTTTGGTGGCCTTTTGCTGGCTTCTAAAACATTTCCAATCCTCAGACTTGCTACTATTTTTTGCAACATTGTAAGCCTCTTCTTTCAATCCAACACCATCCTTAACTTCCGGAGTGAGCCACGGAGACTTGGGTCTTTATAGCTGAGTTGTTGTTTTTCCAATGGAATGTATTTTTGTTGAACATTTTGAATTGTTTCTTTAAATGTCTCCTTCCCTTCATTTGCCACCGTGCCTTTTGGTCTATTTACCCAATTAACCTTAGCCAGTTCTCCCCTCATCTCTATGTTATTGGCTCTGTTTAAATTTAAGATTCTTGTTTATGATTGGAGTATGTCACGTTCCAACTTAACGTGGAATTCAACGGTATTATGATCACTATTTCCCAGTGGATCTTTTACAACAACATTACTGATTAACCCTGCTTCATTACACAATAAGATCTAAGATAGCTTTATCCTTAGTCGGTTACCAAATGTATCATTCTAGGAAACTGTCACAAAAACACTCTACAAACTCATCTTTTAGACCACTGTTACCAATTTGATAGTTACCAATCTGATATCTGACCACATCAGGGTCCAAATTTCTCACTTAAACCCTCACCAGAGTGATGAAGATTAAAGTCCCCCGCAATTATTACATTTCCTTTGTTACAAGCCCCAATAATTTCTTGTTCAACACTCTGCCCAACAGTATAATTACGGTTAGGGGGCCTATAAACTACTCCCACCAGTGTTTTCTGACTCTTGCTATTCATAATTCCCACCCATACTGATTCTACTTCATGATCTTCTGAGGCTAGATTCTTTATCTTGAGAATAGGCTGTAGTTTCCTGGCAGTCAGTCTAATGGTCACATGCAGCTATTTAGACTAAACCAGACTACAAGATGATGACAAATGAGTAAGGTTATTTAATTTATGTTGATGCATCCACCCAGAAGGTCCCTAAAATTTCTGCACCACCAAACCCCCCTCCCACCCCACCCGCTGCAGCGTCCAATTCTTCCCGATTTACATCCATTATTTTCGCCTTCATGGCGCTATGTGGAAGACTATTCCACAGGATAATCACTCTTTCTGTGCAGAACTTAGAATCGTAGTTATGATACAGCATCGAAGGCCATTTGGCCCATCTTGTCTACGAAAGAGCAATCTTTGAAAGAACAATCTAACTTGTCCCATTCCCTTACCCATTCCTCGCAGCCCTGCAAATAAGCAGGTAGCCAATTCCCTTTTTAAAGTTACCATTGAATCTGTATCCACCACCCTTTCAGGCAATGCATTCTGCATCACAACAACTTGCTGTGTAAAAAAATCCCCCTCGTGTTACTTCTTTTGCCAATTGCTGTAAACTTCGTGATATCAGTCCTTAACCCCTCCTTTGTTCATCTTGAAATGAACCAGCTCTATGACCAGTTACAGATATCTGACCACATCAGGGTCCAAATTTCTCACTTTAACCCTCACCAGAGTGATAGAAGAGAAACTTCTGGAGACAGCAAAACGCCAGAGTTACCCAAGTGTCTGAAACAGCTCGGATGGAAACAACATTTTATCGGGCAATTAAGTGAATGAAATAAAAAGGGGCACATGTGAAAAATAGGATTTGCGGACGTATGATGAAAGCTCTAGTTTTATATACATTGACACGTACCCATTAAGATATTACACACTGCTGTGTTGCTTTCCAACCATACATTTCCCGCCATGCCGTCTCTGAACTTGGTCAACAGCGCTGGATTATACAGGAAGTGAAGCACCAGTCTCGTACTCAGGATCACAGTAGTCGGATGAAGGTGAGCTTGCATGAAAAGCAAGAACCAGTCAGGCCCCAGCGATGTAAACATTTTCTCCTGATCTCTGACAGAAACAATTTATTTTTTTTTTTAAAAAAAAAAGAACATTTAGTTCAGAAGAGGGTAGTTTTAAAAAATAACAAGTGATCGAGAGAATACCTACTTGGAATTTTCAATAAGGTGATCCCAACGCACAACATCCAGCAGTGTCTTTAATAGTTCGTTCCTTAGCCATATTGTCCGTCCAGGTAATTGATTTATGACTTCAAATAACAAAAGGAATTAAGAGTAAGATAGATCAGGTTCCATACGTGTGTGAGACACATCTGGAATATAATTGTCTTAAATAAATTTTAAAAATCTCACCATCTATTGATGCATCAGAAACTCTTTCTAGTGAAATTAATTTTTCATTCATGGAAGCTGGAGGCAAAGTGTAAGTAAGGAATAATCCAATCCTTCAATAGAGAATATTAAATATTTCAATGGTAATTCACCTTCAGATATGTCTCTAATTATACCACTATGTTTCATTATAATTTATGTCAGTCATTTTAAATGGCAGCCAAGAAATAATGTTAACTTTTCATGTCTCACTGTAAAGGAATTGTTGGCATATTGTCTGAATCTAACTTCAAGAGAAAAAAAAGGGAAAAGAACTGCAAACACTAAATAATTGAAACAAAAACACAGAGAGAGGAATTTTACGGGCCCCGTCGTGATGGGGGCAGGACCGGGAAATGCGACGAGCCGTTCAAAAGTCCATTGATTTCGGAGGGAGGGAGGGGGGGGACTGGAAAATGCCGCTGGCGTAAAATTCCACTTATACTTTTTAAAACATGAGGCAGGATTTTCAGGTCGTGGGGGCGGGCAGGCGCCCAACCTGCCCGAGCGTGAAATAGCCCGCGATGATATCGGGCGCGCGTCCTGACGCCAGCGCGCACTCGCGCGACACTTCGGTCGGCGGGCGCGCGCGCGACAGTCAGCAGCGCATCCACCGACAATTAAGAGGCCCATTAAGGCCATTAAAGTTCCAATTAGCTGCTGTTTTTAACTGCCCGTCCAACCTTACAGTTGGCGGCGGGCAGGTGAATCGGCCAGGCGGCCTTTGGATTTTTTTTTTAGGAAACCTCATCCATGAGCGGGATGAGGTTTCTGACATTCATTTTAAAAAAAAATAAAAATGCTTTGACATAATTTTTGTTATGGTTTCTGTTCAGGTGAGTGAGGCCTACGCGGGGACATTATTTTACAATTTTCAAAATCTGTAATTTTGAGTTTAAAATTCTTCGGCTCCCCTGCCTTCAGGGGGCTTCCCGTATGCGCGCTCCCCTGTGCTTGCGCAGACTTTTGCGCTCGTCCTCCTCCCACCCCCTAACCCGACAGTGCTCAGCTTCTCAGCACGCCTTTCCTGCTGGCTGGCTGTTAATTGGCCAGCCAGGGTGTAATGGCAGTCAGCAGCCAATGGGCTGTCTCCCAGCCACTCCCGGGCCCGCCCACCTGATGACCTGAAAGTCCTGCCCATGGTATATTGGTTCTTGGGACACTGGTAAGGCAGTATTTCTTCTCAAACCCTAGGTGCACTGAAGGCAAGTCAGGGTGAACTACACAACGTTGGACTGGAGTCACAAGTAGGTCATCTGGGTGGCGTGGCACTTTGCCTTTCCTGGAGAACATCAGTGAACCAGTCGAATTTTTGTAAAATTCCAGCAACTTCCACAAATGGCCAGATTGCTTTGAATTCAATTTCCTAATTTGTCATGGCAGGATTCTGGAGTTAGGCTCTCTGGTTTGCTAGCGCATTACAATAACCACTCAGCTACTGTACATGTACTGCAATTTTTAAAATTATCCATTCATGGGATGTGGGCTTCGCTGGCTGGGCCAGCGTTTATTGCCCATCCCTAGTTGCCCTTGAGAAGATGGTGGTGAGCTGCCTTCTTGAACCGCTGAAGTCCATGGGGCAGAATTTTGCCCTTGATGGGCATGCGGGTAGCCGATCGCCGCCACCGAAATGGGCCCCGCCACCATTTTGAGTGGGCGGGCCAATTAAGGTCCACCCAGCAGCCCGCCCGACAGGAAGCGCTATGCACTTCCTGTGCGGGGTGGGGAGGGATTCCCCATTTGTCAGAGTGCGCACTGAGCGCATGCGCACTGCTCCCTGAGACTAAGTGCTGCCTCAGGGAGAGCGCTAAAAGTTTTTGAAAGTTTAAAAATAGAAAAATTTAAAAATTATTAACATGTCCCCCTCATGTGACAATGTCACACGAGATGGGACATGTTAATAAATATCACAGAAACTTTATTAAAGTTTTTAAAAAACCAACATGAAACCTAATCCCGCCGGTGGATGAGGTTTCATGTTTTTTCTAGTTGCCACCGGGGCTCCTGGCCGACCCGCCAGCCTTAAGGTTGGACGGGCAGGGCCTTTAATTGATTTAACTACCCTGTCAATAGCCTCAATTGGCCATTGACAGGACGGCGGGCCCGCAGCTGATTTCGCTGTCTGCCCGCCTTCCTGAAAATTTAAATGGGGCGAGATGACATCAGGGGTTCCCTCCCAACATCATCCATGTCATTTTTGCGTTGGCGAGCGGGCCCCGCCCCCAAATCGCCGACGGAAAAATTCTGTCCCATGTGGTGTAGGTACACCCCCAATGCTGTTAAGAGAGTTCCAGGATTTTGACCCAGCAACAGTGAAGGAATAGTGATATATTTCCAGGTCAGATGGTGTGTGGCTTGGAGGGAAACTTGCAGGTGGTGGTGTTCCCATGTAGCTGCTGCCTTTGTCCTTCTAGTTGGTAGAGGTCATGGGTTTCGAAGGTGCTGCCGAAGGAGCCTTGGAGAATTGCTGCAGTGCATCTTGTAGATGGTACACGCTGTTGCCACTGTGCATTGGTGGTGGGCAGTGAATGTTGAAGGTGGTGGATGGGGTGCCAATCAAATGGAGTGCTTTGTCCAGGATGTTGTCAAGCTTCTTAAGTGTTGTTGGAGCTGCACTCATCCAGGCAAGAGGGGAGTATTCCATCAAATCCTGACTTGTGCCTTCTAGATGGACGACAGGATTTTGGGGGGGGTCAGGAGGTGAGTTACCGTCCCCAGAATTCCCAGTCTACAACCTGCTCTTGTAGCCACAGTATTTATATGGCTAGTCCAATTCAGTTTCTGGTCAGTGGTAACCCCTAGGATGTTGACAGTGGGGGATTCAGTGATGGTAATGCCATTGAATGTCATGGGCAGATAGTTAGATTCTCTCTCGTTGGAGATAGTCATTGCCTGGCACTTGTGTGGTGCCAATGTTACTTGCCACTTGTCAGCCCAAGCCTGAATATTGCCCAGATCTTGCTGCATTTGGACATGGACTGCTTCAGTATCTGAGGAGTCGCGAATGGTGCTGAACATTGTGCAATCATCAGCGAACATCCTCAGTTCTGACCTTATGATGGAGGGAAGGGCATTAATGAAGCAACTGATGATGAATAGGCCTGGGACACTATCCTGAGGAACTCCTGCAGTGATGTCCCGGAACTGAGATGGTTGATTTCCAATAAGCACCACCATTTGTATTAGGTGTGACTCTGACCAGTGGGGAGCTTTCCCCCGCACTGACTTCACTTTTACTAGGGCTCCTTGATGCCACATTCAGTCAAATGCTGCCTTGATGTCAAGGGCAGTCACTCGCACCTCACCTCTTGTGTTCAGCTGTTTTGTCCATGATTGCATTAAGGCTGTAATGAGGTCAGGAGCTGAGTGGCCCTGGCGGAACCCAAACTGAGTATCAGTGAGCAGGTTATTGCTGAGTAAGTGCTCTTTGATAGCACTGTCAACGGCACTTTCCATCACTTTGCTGATGATAGAATGTAGACTGATGTGGTGGTAATTGGCCGGGATGGATTTGTCCTGCTTTTTGTGGACAGCACATACCTGGGCAATTTTCCACATTGCCGGGTAGATGCCAGTGTTGTAGCTGGACTGGAACAGCTTGGCTCGGGGTGCAGCTAGTTCTGAGGCACAAGTCTTCAGGACTATTGCCGGAATATTGTCAGGGCCCATAGCCTTTACACTATCCAGTGCCTTCAGCTGTTTCTTGATATCATGTGGAGTGAATCCAATTGTCTGAAGACTGGCATCAGTGATGTTGGGGACGTCAGGAGGAGGTCGAAATGAATCATCCACTCGGCACTTCTGGCTGAAGATGGCTACAAATGCTTCAGCCGTATCTTTTGCACTGATGTGCTGGGCTCCTCCATCATTGAGGATGGGGATATTTGTGGAGCCTCCTCCTCCAATGGGTTGTTAAATTGCCCACCACCATTCACGACTGGATGTGACAGGACTGCAGAGTTTAGATCTGATCCGTTGGTTGTGGAATTACTTAGCTTTGTCTATTGCTTGTTGCTTATGCTGTTTGGTATGCAAGTAGCCCTGTGTTGTAGCATCACCAGGTTGACACCTGATTTTTAGGTATGCCTGGTGCTGCTCCTGGCATGCCCTCCTGCACTCTTCATTGAACCAGGGTTGATGCCCTGACTTGATGGTAATGGTAGAGTGGGGGATATGCCAGGCCATGAGGTTACAAATTGTGTTCGTTTACAATTCTGCTGCTGATGATGATCCACAGCACCTCATGGTTTCCCAGTCTTGAGTTGCTCGATCTGCTTGAAATCTATCCCATTTAGCACGGTGGTAGTGCCACACAACACAATGAAGGGTATCCTCAATGGGAAGGCGGGACCTCTTCTCCACAGCGACTGTGAGGCGGTCACTCCTGCCAATACTGTCATGGACAGATGCACCTGTGGCAGGCAGGTTGGTGAGGATGATGTCAAATAGGTTAGCCCTCTTGTTGGTTCCCTCACCAGCTGCCGCAGACCCAGTCTAGCGGCTATGTTATTAAGGGCTCAGCCAGTTCAGTCTGTGATGGTGCTACTGAGCCACTCTGGGTGATGGGCATTGAAGTCCCCCACCCAGAGTACATTCTGTGCCCTTGCCACCCTCAGTGTTTCCTCCAAGTGGTGTTCAACATGGAGGAGCTGTGACTCATCAGCTGAGGGAGGGCGGTACGTGGTAATAAGCAGGAGATTTCCTTGCCCATGGTCAGAATCTTCTAGTCGGCGTGCGGGAGCGCGTGTCCCGATGTCACTGCGCCTCATTCTGATCTTCCGTTTGGCGGGTGCGCACCGGAATCGGCTGTGTGCCCACCAAACTGTCAAAGGCCTATTAAGGCAATTAATAACCTAACTGAAGTAATTGTCAGGGCTGCCCGTCCGACCTTAAGGTTGGCGGGGGGGCAGGCGAAGAGCCCAGGCGGCCTTCGCATTTCTCATGAAACCTCATTCATGGGCGGGATGAGGTTTCCTGAAGAGTTTATAACAACTAAAAATTATTAAAACTCAAACATATCCCAGCTCATGTGACACAGTCTCATGAGGGGACATGTCTGAATAATTTTATTTTTTTTATTTTTAACATCTTTTGCACTTAACTTAATCTCCCTGAGGCGCGGAGCTGCCTCGGGGAGGTTTCTATGCTCTTCTGAGCACATGCATGAAAGAGCACAGGCCTCGACTCTCCCTCCTCCCCCCGCCCACACAGCTGAGCGCTTCTGGGAGCGCGTCACGCTGGGTGGGCCTTAATTGGCCCACCCACGTAAAATGGCGGCGCTCAGCCAATCACGGGCGGCAATTGTCTCTGTGCCCGCTCCCAACCCGCCCGCCCGCCAGGGAGAAAATTCTCCCCCATGTTTGGCCTGATGCCATGAGACTTCATAGGGTCAGACTCAATACTGAGGACACCCAGGGCAACTCCCTCATGACTGTATACCACTGTGCCGCCATGTCTGATGGGTCTGTCTTTCTGGTAGGACAGGACATACCCAGGCATGGCGGCGGTGATGGCGGTGCCTGGGACATTGGCTGTAAGGTATGAATCCATGAGTCAGGCTGTTGCTTGACTGTTCTTTGGGATGTACCAATTTTGGCACAAGCCCCCAGTAAGGAGGACTGTGCAGGGTCAACAAGGCTGGGTTTGACTTTGTCATTTCCAGTGTCTGGGTCGATGCCGGGTGGTCTGTCTGGTTTCATTCCTACTAGGCTTTGTAGTGGTTTCACATAACTGAGTGGTTTGCTAGGCCATTTCAGAGGGCATTTAAGGCTCAACCACATCGCTGTTAGTCTAGATTCACATGTAGGCCAGGCCACGCAAGGTAAGAATGGCAGATTTCCTTCCCTAAGGCACAATCGTGCACCATATGGGTCTATAATGACAAATGGTTTTGTCGTCACCATTACTGAGATTAGTTTTTAATTCCAGATTTATTAATTGAATTCAAATTCCACCAGCTGCTGTGGTTGGATTTGAACCCGGTCCCCAGAGCATTAGCCTGGGCCTCCCAGAAGGAAAAAAACAGTTCGGATCAGTACGCTTATTTCCCAGTTTTTACTGGTGTTCCATTTTATGGTATACAAGACCAGTTTGGACCAGTATTCTTATTTCCTGGTTTTTATTGTTTGTTCGTCTGGGCTCTGGATTACCAGTCCAATGATATTCCCACTACACCACCGTCTCCCTCAAAATGCACAATGAGTCAGCAACTGACTGAGAAAATAGATTAATATTCAATGAAAGACCAATCATTAGAACGGATCCTACTTGAAACACCATTTGTATCTTTGAACCTACCAAGGTGCTCAGCATCCATAATTCTTCACTTTGAATAGATGAAATAATAATGTGTAAAGTCTTTAAACACCACTTAAAACAAAATGATGGTATTCCTCCACAGATCTTGTACATGTTGGCAAACAGTACAAACTAGAGCTGCTAATGCCCTGCGTTCTTCCACCCTTGGGGCAGAATGTTGCCATCGGCGTGTGGGGGCAGGCCCGACATGCCAACCAATGTGTAAAATGATGCACGATGACATCAGGCGTCATTTTGATATTTCGTTCAACGGGTGTGTGCCAGAGGAGGCTGCGCACCCGCCAAACTTTCAACGGCCTATTAAGGCCGTTAAAAAAGTAATTGAAGTTGTTAATAACGCTGCCCGTCCAATCTTAAGGTTGGTGGTGGGGGCAGGCGAAGAGCCCAGGCGGCCTTCGCATTTTCCAGGAAACCTCATCCACGGGCGGGATGAGGTTTCCTGAAGCTTTTATACAATTAATAAGTACATTTTGTGCACTTCGCAAACCTGTCTAAGCACATGTGACACTGTCACTTGAGGGGACATGTTTAAATAATATTTTATTTTATTTTGCAGAAACTTTTATTATCCACTTAATCTCCCTGAGGACGCTCCGTGCCTCAGGGAGATTGTTGCGCTCTTTTGTGCGCATGCGCAAAACAGCACAGGCCCCAACTCTCGCTCCTCCCCCCCTCCCCCCCACCCGCACAGGCAGTGTTGAGCGCTACCGGCCGCGCGTTATGCTGGGCCGGCCTTAATCGGCCCGCCCGCGTAAAATGGCGGCGCACAGCCGATCGCTGGCGGCAATCGGCACCGCCCCTGCCCCCACCCAGCTCTCACCCAGCCCGTCCGCCACAGGTAAGGTTCTGCCCTTGGGAACAGAGACAAATGAAGGAAGGGATGATTTAAAAGGAAAACATTTTCATTCATTGGACAAAAAATAAAAATCACTGGCAGCACAATTTTGTCAAATCGCCTTGCAAAGTATTACCTTAGAAGGTCTGTTGTGGTAAAGTAGCTTTTCAGCAATGCTGCGAGAATGGTGCATATGATCTGAACCTTTGACCTGGTATTATTTGGGTCATTCAGGAGAAAGACAAGTCTTGGTACTACCTGAAGCCTGTGCATGACTTCAGCATTTCTGTATCCATCACTGTAGGGAGAGGAACAAGAACACTTAGGCACTCCTTTATACTGCACAATATGAATTTAATAAGCAAGAATTTCAGATGGTTCATAGTGTGACCCAGCCCCTGACTGATATTGCCAGCCTATTAATCATAACACAGGAAACAGGAGTAATCCTTTCAGGTTTCTCGTCAAGAATTATTGTTGAAGAGATGCAATGAGATGACTCATAAAAGGGGGAAAGAAAAAGAGGAAGGGAATATAAAACAAAAAGGTAAAAAAATTAAACTCAATGTTTCATGTTCAGGATTCAGGTTCCTTCAGTCCTACCATATTCATTCCCAGTTGGAGAGAAATGACACAATGATATGGATTTCAAAAATGCAAACAGCAATATTTTCAAGTTCAAAATTAATGGATTTAATCATTTTCATATCTTCTAGGTATGCATTTAATAAATCGGTGATTTGCATTCTCCAAAGCCCTCCACAAATGCAAATACTTTAATTAAATCAACTAGCAATCAGACAACAATGATTCCTACATGTACTCTTACCTGCTTTTGAGAAGTTGCACAAAATGTCTGAAAAGCTGCAGATCGAGCATCTCTGGAGAATTCAGCCAGATCTTCAAAAGAAACAAGCAATGCCATTAATGACAATGGGAAGCCAGTTTAATGTGCTGTGGACTGCCCCAAAGCCCTGTGCACTATTGTGCCAATAGCCTTAATTCACAGGAAGCTAAAAATGGAAAGGGTGCTACCAATACATACAGTAATCAGAGCTGAAATCAGGTTTGGAAATAAAGCTAAACTGATGATAGCCAATCCACACAGCTACACCTGAAGTTAAAAGTAAATCAGGCCTGAAAACTATCTCTTGACCGCAGCTTCAAAGTGTGTGAACTTGAGCTGTGAACAGGATCGAGCTCAGTCATGATGCCCTCCACATTTGAACAGCCTGAAGTGTGAATATTTTCAAGGCATGTTTACCTCAAAATCACAGAGGAGGTCTCTGAAAGCGCTGTCGTTCCGAATTGTTGAGGTTCCTCGGCCCAGCTCTGCAGTTCCAACTATGGTCAATATAAGTTGAAAAATCCTTGCATTTAACAATCGGACCTTCCTTTTTAACAGAAGCGCTAAAAGCTATATGGAGTAGAAAAGAGTTGAATGTAACTTATAATAAACCACAACAGTAGACAGGCTGTAAGCTAACCGCACAATTTGGAGTTCGAAGTCATTAGGAGTTAAGCAGATCTGGAGTTGTTCGCAAATGAAAATGAAGCTTGTACTTCTAGTCTCCTTCAAATTCAAGTTCTGATAGTTCAAAACTCCTTTGAGCACTAACTCTCTGTTTTATGTTGCTTTACTTCAAATTATTGGATAATTTATTCTTTTTAAAACTTTGAACTTTCAGGATTAGTTTGGATGGAATTTAGTAATAATTTCTATAACTTTCACTAAATATTCCAGGATATAGAGAGTGGCTTTGATTTTATAATTAAAAAACAAATTAAATACCCACTGATTTAGTGTAACCAGCAAGTTCCTCAAGAACAAAATTTCACACATGGACCATTTTGTGACATCAATAATGAGATACAGAGATTGTGGCATAACTGATATAAATTTATATAATTAAGACATGAATTAGATGGCTGATATATGGTTATTTGGATAGTATTTGGCAACTTTTGACTCTTGTGTGCAGTACAACACAAAATCTAGCTTCTCAATTTATTATTGAGGTGTTAATGTCTTGTTTCGGGTTTAAGTGAGCTAGCAGCAGATAGACATCATTACTTATTTTTACTCCTTCCATCACCATTATCTCATTATCCCTGAAGGATGAACAGAACTTGGAACACAAGTCAATGCATGTGCTCTGTTTACAACAACAACAACAATGTGCACTTATATAGTGCCCTGATCTAATAAAATGTTCCAAGGCGCATTATGAAACAAAATGTGACACAAAAGCCACATAAGGAGATATTAGGGCAGATGACCAAAAGCTTGATCAAAGAGGTGGGTTTTAAGGAGCGGCTTAAAGGAGGGAGAAAGGTAAGGAGGGGGCAGAGAGGTTTGGGGTGGGGGTGGAGGGGGGAATACCAGAGCTCAGCACCAGGAAGCTGAAGGCACGGCCACCAGCTGGAGGGCAAATACAACCAGGGGTGCGCAGAATTAGAGGAGCACAGAGATCTTGTGGGGCTGGAGGAGATTACAGGGATAGTGAGGGGTGAGGCCATGGAGGAATTTGAAAACAGGGATGAGAATTTTAAAATCGAGACATTGTTTAACCATTGCTTATCACAGAATGGTAGCTGGGTGGCAGGAGACCCTCAGCTGATGTGGATCTTTCTCTCCTGATAAGTTGCAACTTTCCCATTTGGACCATTGTGATCATGGGTGTTTATCAGTTCACTCAACATTTGTCACCACTAAGTGACTTTATTTTGATACTGTGCATTCTTACTTATAAGGAGATCTTCAAAGTCTTCATGCTTAAACTACAAGTTTAATCATTATGTATATATAATTGGTTATTATGATGCAAGTCAGCAATTGCAACCATATCCCACCTTTCTCTCTTCTCCTCACAGGACCTCCTAGAATTTGTCTTACATATCCAACTTTAATGGTGGGAGGAGTTACAACTTGACATTCTCACAGACCAGTCCCTCAGGATCATTGCAAAGCAACTAGGGGTTTGCAATGTTTATCTAGCATTGCCTATCAGTAGTGATGGTTAAGGTGAGAGTCTTGAGTGTGTACCATCTACAAGTTGCACTGCAGCAACTCACCAAACCTCCTGCAACAGCACCTTCCAAACTCGCGACCTCTACCACCTAGAAGGACAAGGGCAGCAGACGCATGGGAACGCCACCACCTGCAAGTTCCCCTCCGAGTCACTCACCATCCTGACTTGGAAATATATCACTGTTCCTTCACTGTCGCTGGGTCAAAATCCTGGAACTCCCTTCCTAACAGCACTGTGGGTGTGTCTACACCACATGGACTGCAGCGGTTCAAGAAGGCAGCTCACCATCACCTTCTCAAGGGGCAATTAGGGATGGGCAACAAACGCTAGCCAAGCCAGCAATGCCTCCATCCCGCGAAAGAATAAACAAATTAAAACTGAGTAACTAAAGGGAACTTAAAAACCTGCAACAATCTTCAGCTCACAAGAATTCTCAGTCAGGGTCTGACTTCATTGTACCAGAAAACTTGGCTTTCACTTTAGTTTAAAAAGAGACAAGATCCTTAAGTCAATCAGTCCTTGACTGGTCTTCCATAATGTATCATTCTTGTCAAAAATACTTATGTTATGTAAACAATCTGATTGCAGAATATTTTCAATGCTTTTGCAGAGTTTAAAAAAAATCAACTCATACTTATACCCAAAACCTAAATGACTTCTTGAAATTTTATAAACTTCAAGGTTCAATTGCATTTGTTAGAATTCCATAAGACAACTTCAAAATCCTGGCTACCAATATACTTTTAAACATCTCCAAATTGGTCAATTTACCCTGTAGCCTTTGATGCGTTGCATCTCTTTTTCACACAATGTGCTGCTGTTCAGAACAGAAATCAAAACCTTAACAGCTGCGTACATCTCATGGTCATCGGACGCCATGGCAACGAGGCCTAATATCACAGCAGGACCACCGACAAACTGCAAACAATTGGCAGCCGGATTTGAAAAAAACGTTCTGACTCCTAAAAAGATAAATCATGGCAGGTGAGTGTTCGCATGCTACCGTATTCAAACCAAAATTTCAAGCACAGTGTTACACGGAGGTCAATTCTTCGCTCGTGTTGCAGAAGGAATCAGACATGGAATAAGTGACCCTGTGTGAAGGAGCTGTTTAGATCTTTCACTTGCTGCCTTGATCAGCTGAAGCAGCATGAGCCATGAATATTCTCATGCTTCCTACCAATACTAGTCATCGATGGTCCTAAACTTTTCTACAGGATGGAACTCCTAACCAAGTGGGGAATCGATCCGTCAAATGAACATACTTTTAAAAGGTTCAAACTCTGAGACCAAGTTTCTCGAGGATATTAGACTATGCACAAAGACTATTACCGAGCCAATAAACCAAAATCAACTTTTAACACGTTAATTTTTTAGTATGCTCTGGACTGGGAGTAGGACTTGCATTTACCTACCTCATTATCTACGTTAAAAAACAGTGACGGCACTTTGAAGGTGTTTCATTGGCTGTAAACTGCTTTGGGGGGGTCTTGAGGTGGTAAAATGGGCTGCTGAAATGCAGCTCTCTCTTCATGGTCAAACCATTGTACAACAAATGAATTACATATTTTTTCTGAAGCGCAGTCTTTGTTATTATGCAAGGAAATGTGGGGTCCAATTTGCACACAGTAAGGTACTTCAAACAAAGAATGAATAAATGACCAACTAATGTAGCCGTGGCAGCATTGGTTGAGGGTTAAATGTTGGTCAGGGCACCAGGAGAACTCCCTGCTCTTATTTAAATAGTTCTGCAAGACATTTACTTCCACAATACCAAGAACAAAGGGCCTCAGTCTAAAGCCCCATCTGAACGCCATCACCTGTAATACTCCCTTAGTTCTGCACTGAAACATCTGCTTAGATTGCAGACTGCAGTTCTAGAGCAGGACTTGAACTCACAACTTTCTGTTTTAGAAGCAAGATTGCTACCAATGGGGCAAGCTGGCACTATGGTGCAATATAACTGTAAACCTTAATATTAAAGGTGCTATAAATTGGGATGTGCCAGGTAAAATATTGATATATTTTGTTTTTTTAATTAAAGGATTTACTCAAAGGAAATAGAACGCAATGTAATTGCTACAATAAAATAAATCTATTCAAAATATTTCATCAAAAAGGCCTAAAAGGTCTTGATGACTTGTTTACAACAGAATGTTGTCACAGTATGGGGTAAATAATGATACAGAAATTAGGCAGGGCAATTTGTCCAGGACCTCAGTCTTTAGTAGGTCTGCTCATTACAAAGTGCACCTAGGGACCCTTTTTAGGCTCCATTCAGTCGTGCAGGGCAGATAGGGCTTTGGTTTGTCGCCTAATTCTAAAGATGAAGGGAACAATTTCCATGGACTAATTACAGCAATCAAATAAATAACGAGGATTATCTTCAAAATGACTCCCTTATCAATCTCTGTGAGCTCTCGGGCTCTTGTCAATCCTTCAGCAATACTTCCGCACCAAGCCATTTGTTAATCCCTTGTATCCTATCTGATGATAATAGTGGAGGCATCGAGCCAGAATGGCAATTTAGCCAAGATATTCCCAGCAAACTACCTTATAGAAAGATATTTGTCAGTACAAAACTACAACAATTAAACAGCGAATTCTTTCAAAGTTATAAAAAGAAGAAAAAACATGGGAAATAAGTTTAAGATAGAAAATGACTTGCAACTATGTAGTGGTTTCCACAACCTTGGGTCATCTCGGAGTACTTTTCAACCAATGAAGTACTTTTTGAGGTGTAGTCACTGTTGGAATGTAGGAAACACAGCAACCAATTTGTGCACAGCAAGCTCCCACAAACAGCAATCTCTGGCTCTTTATTGGATAGTACTACTGGGGCCTCTTACGTCAATTTGAGAGGGCAGATGAGGCCTTGTTTCAATGTCTCATTCAAAAGATGGCTCCTCAACAGTGGAGCACTCCCTCAGTACTGCAGTGAAGTGTCAGGATGGATCATGTGTTCAAGCCTCTCGTGGACTGAACCCACAAAAGCTCTGTCTCGTAGACAAGAGTGTTAACACTGAGGCACGGTTGACACAAGTTTAACCACACCATGGGCTGAAATCTCCAGTTGACGAGTGGAGGCGGGGCCCGCTCGCCGACGTGTCAAATGACGCGCGGTGACGTCGGGTGGGCTTTTCAGTTCACCGGGCCCGCAACTGAGTCGGGTGCGCGCCCGCCGAACTGTCACAGGCCTGTTAAAAACTAATTTAAACAATTAATGAGCTGTCCGTCCAACCTTAAGGTTGTCGGGCAGGCGAAGAGCCCAGGCGGCCTTCGCATTTTTCATGGAACCTCATCCATGGGCGGGGTGAGGTTTCATGAGGTGTTTAAAAATTCAATAAAATTCTTTAAATAAAAATCATTGATATATCCCAGCTCATGTGACAAAGTTTTCAAATACTTTATTTAGAAATTTTCAACTTAAACAAATCTTCCCGCGGCAGCTCTGTGCCTCAGGGAGATTTCTGCGCGTTTTCGCGTGTGCGTGAAAGAGCACAGGCCCTGACTCTCTCTCCTCCCCCCACCGCCCGCACAGGTAGCGCTGGGTCGGCCTTAATTCGCCCGCCCACGTAAAATGGCAGCGCGCCCCCGATTGGGGGCGCCGATCGGGTTCACACTCGCTCCTGCCCATCCCCGCACAACTCCCCCGACAGGGGGTGAAATTCAGCCCCATGGGATAAAAAATAAACAGTCCCCAATGCTTGGAAGTGAAACACAATGATCAAACGATGCCCCCAGTTCCTCATATGTTCCAAATTAACCAAACTGTAACTGTAGTGATTGTGAAGGTGAGCGTGTTGATCTCAGTATTTCTGGCCCAGGCTGCCCTCTTTAGACTGCTACCCAATGAGACATGTCGGAAAGGGCATGGGAGAGGAGGGAGAGAGGCCGGATGTCAGGCGTGATGTGTTCCCCCTGCACTCCCCTCGTCCCACCCCAAAAAAGAAAGACTTGCATTTATATAGCAATGACCACCAGACATCTCAAAGCGTTTTACAAACAATGAAGGACTTTTTAAAGTGCGGGCGCTTACTGTAAAGTGGAAAACATGGCAAACAATTTGCACACAGCCAGCTATACAAACAGCAGTGTGACAATCAACAGATATTCTGCTTTTGTGATGTTGATTGGGGGATAATTATTGAGCAGGAAACCCAGGGGTTAACTCTTCTCCAAAATAGTGCCACAGGGCATTTTAAACTCATCCAAGGGCCTTGACTTAACATCTCATCTTAAAGACAGTGCAGTACTCCCTCAGTACTGCACTGAAGTCTCAGCCTCAGTGCTCAAGCTCTGGTGTGGGACTTGAACCTGGCACCTTTTGCCTCAGAGGGGGAGAGTCCTACCAACTGAGCCACAGCTGGTACCCAAAGTTAAATAGCCTGATGAACCCATCATCTCAGTTTATACAAGAAGAATGTCCACTTGATAAAGTTATTTCTAACTTTGCCACACATCTATCAATCTGTTGCCCCATTAATTCTCTTTAGCATTAATATGAATTAATGTTTCTTACCAAAGAAGCTTGCAATTGGTGCCCCAATTGTCCGGGCGAGACCTGGGAGATGGTTGGCCGTATTTTTTGCCAGAACAATGGGCATTGCATCATCTCGAGACGAAATTCCCAACTGCACCAAATGGAAGGAGACGGAAACATTGCAACATTAATACCAGAAATTTGGAAAGGTTTCAGTATCTCGAGTCCTCGGTGAAGGTGCCTATCAGGGCCTAGAACGAGCACTTTTCTACAGCCTTTCAGCTGCTTTTTTCAAACACACGAGCATGATATGAGCAGGGACCGGCAGTGGCTTTGTCTGTTGCCATTGCTTCAGGATGAGGAAAGGCAAAGCTTCACATATGTGCATCCAAGCAGCAACAACTTACATTTATGGAGTGCTTTTCATGCCCCAGGCACTTCACAGGAACAATGTTCAAACAAAATTTGACACCGAGCCACATAAGGGGGTATTAGGATAGAAGATTGGTCAAAGCGGTAGCTTTTAAGAAGCATCGTAAAGGAGGATGGAGAGGTTTCGGGAAGGAGTTCCAGTGCTTGTGGCCTAGGCAGCTGAAGGCAAAGCGCCAATGGTGGGGGAAGAAAATCACGGACATGCAAGAGGCCTGAACAGGAGGAGTACTGAGGGCTGCAGGCTTATGGATTGAATAATTCCAAACAGCTTCCAAGAAGCAAAGAAATTTTTGAGGGGTAAAAAAAGTTAATAGGATATTCAGTCCTTTTTAACCTTTATAACCTTATACAGCTGCTAGGAAGGTCAAACCATAGATGCTTACAGCACAAAAACAGACTGCGCCAGCCTTTTGCTGGTGAAATAAAAGACTAGTTCCATTGTTCTACTCCTTCCTCATATCCCTTTATCTTTGTTTGCTCCAACGTTACTTAGTTCTTCTTTAAAAGATACGGAAATCTCTGCCTCCACCGTCTCTTGTGGCAAAGCAGCCCCATGATCTGGAAACCGTGTAAACAAATTCCTCCTGATGCCTTTTCTCAATCGCAGTGACAATCTTAGACTGATGATACCTCATCACTGGCTCCCCAGCCAAAGGAAATCGGTTTTTGTTTTTTGCTTTTTAGGCTACCTCCTCAAAAATTTTTGAAAAAAAAAAACTCGATTAAATCTTCTCTTAGCCTTCTCTGATCCAATGGAAATAGCTCTGGTCCCAATTATATAGTTGCTTTTGAATGAGTTGCCCCTCATTTTAAATTCGATAAACCATAGCATAGTTTGTAAAGCAAATTAGTGAACATACCTCACTTGATATTAATCGGCTGTCCACTTCATTATAATTATTTCTTATATCTGTAACGGTCATCACAGCTGATGATGCTACATTGATACCAAAGGATACCTTCTCTTCTGGCACTAGCACTGAAGGCACTGGCATCTTGGCTAAATCATCGCCTGTAGTATAAGAAATGATTTTTTTTTAAAACAAAAGCAAAATGAAGAGATTCTAGGTAGAAAGTGAAGTACATCCGAATTTTGAATCCATATATTATCCACCTACCTGGCGAATAAACAGATTGAAAGTTTCCTAGATAGCTTGGTCCCAACTGATAAATGAGTTGAACAGTTTCGGGAAGAGTCACCTCTTCAAACAGGCACGTTGGGCCCAGACGCCAGACTAGAGAGGACCATCGCTTCCAGATCTGGGGGGTTCCAATAATTCCATGCACGTCGATGACAGCTGACGAATCCAAGGAAAAATGCGTTCCTGGAAATGTCTGAATGTACTGTATCTGTTAACAGGGAGGCAGAATGACAGTAAAGAATTCACAATATACCACAGCGTTAGGTAAAGCCTTACCTTCTAGTTTACTACAATGTGTTCATGATTTTCTATTCGCTTGCTGATGGGGGAAATCCCTTCCATTTCCTCAGGCCTTTAGTCAAGTATAAGATACACCTGTACATTGGTATTTAACTAACCGAGTACTTTGATGATCTTCCTCTTTAAAGCAAGCATCCCTGGAGTATTCCACACATCTATACATATTATTAAAGATTTTATACAGGGTGTACAATTCCTGCCCACAAATCCTACTTTCTACTGAAACAGGGTAACTGCCTAAGATGGGACCAGGGCATAAAATTGTCCATTAGCATGAAAAGGTTTTTGAAACTTGATTTGTGGAGCCTGGCAAGAAGTAAAATGACGCAAGTATGAGACTTTTAGTGTTCTGAAATACTGGGGGAAGAGTTCTGCAAAATGACCCATCCGCAAACTGTTACTTTGTCTGAATATTAGAATCTTTCACCAGAGAAATAATCAGCGATTGCCTTTTACAATGCTAAATTATACGTGTTTGCAATGGAAACTGGACGTTTATAAAATTACCATTCATTCGAAATTAAAAGCCACATCACCCACCTTTGCAGTTCCTACGAGGTTCCCGTTTAAATATGCCAGCACGGTGGTGTTCTTTCGAGCGTCCTTGCTCAGCACCACAGCTAAATGGTGCCACTGACCGACAAGTAAGTACTTGGAGACGTCGAACTCAACAGAGGTTAGCGCAGAAGACTGCTGGGTCTGACTTGACTCATTCCAATCTGAAGTGCACATTAACCAAGAAAAATAATTATTCAGGTGGTGGTAGGAAGCAGATTTTATTTAGAGTTGAAGTACATGGTGGAAAGCAACAACTTGAGCCATTTCTCTGGGGCCGATCACTTATCAGGAGCTTTTTTAGGCCAATCTGTACCATGTTGTGTTGGAGGACGTGGGAAACCAACACATTGGCCGGAATTTTCCATCTTCTCACGCCGGCAGGGTCTTCCGGTCTCGCTGATGTGACCGGAGATTTCAGTGGAACGCCGGCCCTGCTATGGGGGAACGCGCTGCAGGGGCGCCGGAAGATTCTGGCCATTGAGTTTCAGGCCTCAGCTATGCCACTGGAAAGAGCTGCGGTGTGAAGGGAGTAGCTTCCTCCAGGGGAAGGCAAGGGGAACCGGAACATAAGCCTTTACAGGTAGTTCTCAGGGGTATGTCCTTGAAGCAAGTTGAAGGGCGCCATTAGCAGAGTTGGCTGACTATCCTCCGAATGTTGGGTCGGGGTAATTATGAATCGAAGAAAACCCAATGTGACAAATACAGGCAGTGGGGGTAAATCTGGAGTCTCCCCACTCTGAACTCCAACAAAAATGGAGGCAACCAGAGGGTGCTTGACTTGTAGGGACGCGTGGTGTGGCAAAGCAAACATTTCACAGAAGAGTCCTGCGCCATTGCGGTATCTCTAAGTACCTGACAACAGGGAGTTGGGTGATGTCTTGGAGGCAAATGCCATTGGCACCAACTCCAGGCACAGGGACGGGCAGGCAGAGCTGAAACATTGTCAGACAGGCAGGTAATGAGTGTCTAATTTTTACTCTCAAGAGGTAACAGCAAGTTAGTGCTGATTCCCTGCATGTTGAACACAGCATCTATTATCACTTTAAGCTGAGGGCTGCCACTCCAGGTTAGCTTCCTCATGGAGGTTCTCACTGTCTCAGCTGCATTCAAGCCCCACTTTGCTATCATTTCAACCCCTGTGTAAGTCCACGTGTATCCACACCTCCATAGACAGAGGCTTGTTTTTCTTTATTTGGGAGCATGGCAATGATTTCTCTGGTTTATTGCTTATCACTACACAAGCACCACGGAAATTCTGCAATTCCACATTAAACCCACAAGTCATAAATAGCATCAATTATGTGAGCAAAAGAGGTCAACAGGTCAAGTCGCTTGAAGACGAGAAAGAAGTTGGCGAGCCTCCAATTCAACACACAATGAAAACAATTGCTTCGGTATCTTCATAAAGGCTTCGTGAGTTTGCAATATTTATATATCTAGTAATCTAAGAACTGACAATGTAGCTAGAATGTTGCTTATCTATTTACCTCATCGCTCTTAGCGAGACATAGCTCTGTGCCAATTATCTGCCATGTTTCCTACATTTACAACAGTGAATACACTTCAAAAGTACTTCGTTGGCTGGTGATGTGGCTTGACCCCGATGTTGTGAAAGGCACTATATAAATGCAAATCTTTCTTTCTTCCTTTGATACAGTGTGGCAAATGGCAGCTCATTTCAACACTGCACTGACCATACTTCTGTCTAGACATTAAAAAATAAGTACCATCGCTGTTTCCTCCACATGAATATATGGTTGATGTGCCTCTAGCAAGTATGCTTCATTCCTATTTTGTAAGAATGTATGTGCGAGCCCAAATGAGGGTGCAGAGTGCAGGAGTGGATCTTACTATGTATCAGTTTGCTCATCTTGAGCTGCCAGACCCTCCTGTCTCCCACCCACATCGTTAGGCAACATTGCGTGTCACTGAATTAAGGAATGAAAAATAAACTGAAGTCTCAGCACTCTAGTTCCCAAAATCCTGAGTAAAATTAAAACCGTAAATTATTTACACATCTACGCATGATTGCGCTGAATAGAATAATATTGAAGTGGGAAAAGTTTAAATATTTCAGGAGGGCTACTAATTACTCTATGTCACTTGGCATAATTCTTGCTACAGTAAAGGGATGCCTCTCCCCCTACTGAAAACTTGCTGAGCTACTGGAGAAAGTGTAAAAAAGATTCACTAGAATGATAGCAGAGCTGAGTGGTTACGCCTATCAAGATAGCTTGAACAGATTGGGGCTCTTTCTCTAGAAAAGGGAAGACTGAGGACTTGATGGAGAGCTTCAAGGTTGCGAAAGTGTTTGATAACGTGGACATAGAAAGAGCGTTTCCACTTGTTGTTAGACCTGAACTAGGATGGTCACTAGTAAATCTAATGGGGAAGTCAAGAAAAGCTTATTTAACCAAAGAGTGGTTAGAATGTGGAACTCAGTATCTACCAAAGGAAGTAGGGGAGGTGAACAGCATAGATGCATTCAAGGACAAGCTATATGAGGGAGAAAGGGGTTCAGTGAAGATGGCTGGGAGGAGGCTATTGTGGAACATAAGTGCTGGCCTGGACCAGTTGGCCTGTTTCTGTGTTATGAATACTTTGCAACTTTGTACAGTTCCATGAGCTTCCACTCCCATACCATCCAATATTTTCCTTCCATGGTATTTCTTATCTGTAAGCCTGGTTTGTGCACATTACCAGGCTTCTTAACCATAGGGTCATAGCCTTCCCAGAATGAAAAAAAACAGTAAAAGCTGGGAAATAAAGAGTACAGGTCTGAACTGTTTTATCCTTCCGGGTTGCCCTTTACACTTCCCAGCAAGCTAGGCCACTGGATAGTGATGAGGGGCAACAGCCCTTGTCCAACTACCCCTCCTCAATACAGGGCAACTGATGCCTATTGCAGCCGTGCTCTCACTACCCTGATTGAGACTAACTGCAGATCAAACATGGGATCTTCCTTCACTACATAGTTGGCTTCTACAGTAAGAAAAGCATTTACTAGTTGAGTAGCTAACAGAACTGCTAAGGGACAGAATGGCAACCTTCTGACACCAATTACAAATTCACTGATTTCACCATTATAATCAAGGGTTACCCAAGGGTTCAAACACTTCCTCCTGAGTGGAAATGACCAACTGCTTCTCCGGTGCTGAAATTCTGATCGACAAACAAGTGAAATCTTCCTCTATCTTCGAAGTGTGGCGGAAGAGTGTGAGAAAGCGAATGGGATGAGCTTCGAAAGCAGAACTGAAGCTGACGATGGTGAACCACGTGGAGTACGTGAAGCCAGCAGGTGGTGGAAACCCCCGGCAACCTAAGAGCAAGAAGGAAGCCAGGTCAGGAAAGCAGAAGTCAAACCAGTAAAGCCTGTTTTGCATTCTTGCTCAGCTTCTCAGAGCGGGTAAAGGCGGTGGGTGGTATGTGCCACGCTCCTCCTGCATGTCTGTCATGTGGTGTTGGCACCAAGGCTCCATCTGCTCAGTCGTGTGCTGCAGTCATCTTCTACCATGTTATTGGCCCATAACCTCGGAGCTCCAGGGTGTCGTATTGAGGGAGGCTACCCCAAAGATGCGCTGGGTAATCCCCTTCGGAAGTTCACAGGTAAGGTTTGCACAGCCATTGCCCGGAACTTCAACCTTTCCCTGGGAAATTTCCCTGCACTGGGAACCATCCAAAAATGTGATTTAAATCGCAAACTTCGGATGGTTCCGACTGGAACCAATAGTTACACAGAAAAAGTTAGAAGAATTAAAGCCTCTTTTAACTTTTGGGTAACTATTGTACAGACCCACACTGGCCTCCCCATGAGACTCCCCCCCCACATCCTCAACTACTCCCCACCACGGAACTCTCCCAATACCCCGACCCCCCCTGGGGGTCTCCTCCCACCCCCCGGACTCTGCCCTGACAGGACATCCCCCACCCCCTGAGCACCCCCCCAGGGGTCTCCCCTATCCCCTTGCCTACCCCCACAAAGGACTGCACCCTCTGACAGGAATTCCCCAACCCACGGGGGTTCTTTCACTTCTGCCTGACCAGGCCCGCCTCTCACACCCTCCACTTCCCCCACCCTGACAGGACTGACTCTCACCCCCAAACCCGCCCCCAGGCCCGACCTCACCCCCACCCCGCCGAGGCCCAACACCCCCCCCGCCAACCCAAGGCCTGACCCCACCCAAGGTATGATACCCTCTCCACCACCCTTCCCTCAAGGCCCAACACCACCCCACCTCCAGGCCCAACACTCTCCCCCACCCCCCCTGAGGCCCGACACCATCCACAACTCGCCACCCCCAACCCAAGGCCCGACATCGTCCCCCCACCAACCCCCCAACCCTTCCTCCCCTCCCCGAGGGCTGACACTCTTCCCCCAAGCCCAAGGACTGACACAACCTGACCCGAGGTTCAACACCACCCCTGCCATTCGCAATAACAATTAAAAAGTACAAAAGTCATCGGGGGAAATGATTTGACCGAAGAATCTCTGCCATGCCTATTAGCACTGCGCTAATAAGCATATAAACAGAGCAATTACAAGAAAACAAAATATAGAAAACTTCTTACCATCTCCAATCCCACCAGCAATTGGGGATTCTGCATTAACCCCCATTACTGTCGCCAGTGTAGGTAATAAACAGCACCTAGTAAAACAGAGAGAGAGTTAGGCCTGCAGTCAAGAACTGACAACATCTGAGATCATTCTCCCCTTCTAATTTAATTTCATTTTACATTTGTTGCTCTTTAGCTCTCCTTGGGCTTCACACTTTCCCAGTACCTTCATGCTCAACAGCTAGTCCTGCTCTCCAGTCTGCCACTGGCAGAGGTGCAAAACCCCACGTGAGTTGTTGCTCTCTCACCCTTCCTTCCATCTTGTGGTGAAGTACCCCCCCGCCCAGTCACCATAGGTAACATCAGGAACATGTCACATGGGCATGAAGGTGCCATCCTCTCTGCCTCTGTCGCTCCTTTCAGATGCCCTGCGGCCTGAATTTTCAGCTCAGCAGGTGGGCCCGATCGGCGGGCCCAGGATCGGCTGGGAAACGGGTCACCAACCGCTATCGGTCCCCGCGCGCGATTTCACGCCGGCTGGCCAATAGACAGCCAGCCGGTGTGAAGCGCACGCTGAAAAGCTCAGCGCTGCCGGGGTGGGGGCAAGGAAGAGGGCGGGCGATGACGTCAACGTGGGCACGGGGCCTGCCGGGCAGAGAGCTGCCTCAGGGAGCTGAAGAGCTGAAAAAGCAAAAATGAAGGTTTCAAAAGCTGGGGGGGATAAAAAAGTATCGACGCATCACAATCAATCACCTGAAAATTTAGCCGCTGAAAATGCTGTCCACAGAAATTTATTGGTATTTTATTTCATCACGGAAATCTCATCCCACCCGTGGATGAGGCTTGATGAAAAATACAACGGCCGATTAGCCCGTCCGCCAACCGTGAGGTTAGACGGGCAACGAAAGAAATCGGAGTAAATTGCGTTGTCGATAAGGCCTGTCTCTGAACAAGCTTCGCCAGCCCGACATGCAATAGCCATCACAGGCTTTGCTGTGGAAACTTTGCAAATGGGGCAGCGAAGCTTATTTAGAGGATGCACGCACTAAAAGCTCCTTCAGCAAACCTACAACCCTCCCTCAACCAGAAGAGCAGGGGGCAGCAGAGACATGGCGAGGCCAATACCTCCGAGCTCCCCTGCAAGTCACACGCCATCCTGCCTTGGACAATATAATCATGGCTCCTTCATCATCGCTGGGTCAAAACCCTGGAACTCCCAACCCAACAGTGCGGTGGGAGCCCCTTTGCTACATGGACTGCAGGAGTTTAAAGAGGTCCACCACCATCTTCTAAGGTCAACGAGCGCGGGCCAGTAAATGCCATCCCTGCCAGCAATGCCCATACCCCCAGAATGAGTTTTTTTTTTAAAATGCTGGGCGCAGGCTGCTTTATTCTCACACCTACCCAAGCAGTTTGCTTTGCTTATATGTGCGGCATTATTGTTAAATACCGTGCGCCAATCTGGCTTTGGACTGGCAAAAAATTGGCAATCCTCCTCTCACAATATGAAAATTCAATGCACGCAAACAGCGAGGCACCATCACAGCTCTAATCTCCTTTCCTTTGGATCCACCATCTGCTGACACACCACACACTCGGAGCTAATATCTGTAATTACAACACTGGGACTGCTAGACCTTGAACAGAAGCCAGGTTCAAAATACCATCACTGGGCTACTTGTCATTTCACAACTGGCTGACTGATGAAAAGTATCGAACCCAGCACCAGACTAAAGTTCCATCTTGCTGTTGTCTTTAGGAATCAGGCCTCCAGGTTATTCATTTTCCTGACGGCCCTCACTGAATGACAACACTCCTTCCCCACCCTCTGACCCAGAAGGTCGTCAGTTGAAGCCCCACTCCAGAGGCTTGAGCACATAATCCATGCTAACACTTCTGTGCAATACTGAGAGAGCTCTTTTGGATGGGGCATTAAACAGAGGCGCTATTTTCTCTTTCAGGAGGATATAAAAGATCCCGTGGCGCTATTCAAAGACTGGTCATGGCCAGTATTTATCCCTCAGTCAACACCGTTGAAACAGGTTATTATTGCTGTTTGTGGGACCTTGCTGTGTGTCAATTGGTTCCGTGTTTCCCCACTTAAAAACAGCGACTCCATTTCAAAAGTGCTTCATTTGGTGTGTAGCTCTTTGGGAAGCGAAAAGCACTATATAAATCTTTTCTTTATAGTCCTTCAACATCAAGTCGCTCAGCTCATCCTCAATTTCTTCACTGATCACGTTTCACGTTTGCCCCTCCTTCCTAATTCTTTATTCGCCAATCGAAAAGCAATTGGGTGGCTATCTGAAAAGGGAGAATGTGCAAGGTTACGGGGATAAAGCAGGGGACTAGGTAGGACTAGGTAGAACGCTCTTTCAGAAAGCCAGTGCAGCCTCGATGGGCCTCCTGCACCATAAAGATTCTGTGGTTTGCCAACTTCAATTTTGACTTTAGGCTTTTATTTAATTATATACGTGCCAAGCAGCACCTCTCGCAGGTGAACACACTTTTACCGGAGTTATATCTGTTAGCCGTGTTAGACGGTGATCACTGCCATACTGGCTATGTTCTTAGTGATTTGTATCTATGTTTCATACCCATAGCCAACGATGGACATGTCAAACTCTACAAAGGAGGGCGCAGTGGATGATTTGGTTGGGTGGAAACTCCGAGAAGACATCATGGAGACTAAGCTCATGACACGATGCCATGGTATTGCATTATGTCTTGACAGGTGGGATAAACTGAATCCCCATATTGGTCTGTTCTTTGCAACAAGTGACCCTCTCCGGGCGGAGTTTCCTCTCCACCCCGAGTCTGTCTCTGAAACAGAAGAAGAAGGCTATGCATTAAGATTCGAACACTGTTTGCAATAGAATGTACTCATCGACCTCACTTAAATTAACCGTTTTAAATGCATTTAAACAAGTAAGCTAGAAACATGAATTAATGAGCAGTTACCAAGTCAATTATTACTGATAACTAACAGACTGGCCAGTGAAGACAAAGCTGCTGTTATTCAATATGTAAGTCAATAGAAATTGATTTTTATTTTCCATGCATTTGCATGATTGAGAAATCTATAATCTGCCTTTACTTAATGTTTAAAATGAATAAATTTCATTACATTTGACAAAAATTGAAATGAATTGTTGAAGAATGCAGGTATGACAATTGCTGCTAACATTCAGGTGGTAAAGAAATCTGGGCCTTTGAACAAGTCTATTCTGCTGAAAAGATTATTTGCGCGGTTCCTGATTTGCAGGCACCTGTCCTCAAACAGCTTTCATTTCAACCTGCAACAGGGGTTTTAAAATTTAATCCTGTTCATTATTTGCATCGTGAAAATGTTGGCTGATTCAGCGCAAGGAGGAAGAACAATCAAATAAACCGAGCGGAAAAAAAAATAAACCTAACAAATTGAACCCATGAGCACTTTGTACATGAAGGAATGCGTTCTGCCGGTCAAGATATATATTTGTATAAGCCACTGCTATTTGGCATGAATTCTAATTATACAACATGGATCATTTTTGCTTAATGATAATGCACTTTATTAAGCTTGTTCAAGTAAGCTCCATCTTTACATTTTGTACTTTCACCTCCCATTCTTAACCTTAACTCTCAACCAACGTCCAAAACAAATGATCCAGCAATTTTTCTCATTGTTGTCTCTGGGAGCTTCCTGTGGGTAAATTGGCTGCCAAGTTCCCTACGTCACAATAGCAACTACACTTCAAATGCACTTCATTGGTTGCAAAGTGCTTAGGGAGCATCCTGATAAGACCATAAGACATAGAAGCAGAAATTAGGCCATTCGGCCCATCGAGTCTGCTCCGCCATTCTACCATGGCTGATAAGTTTCTCAACCCCATTCTCCCGCCTTCTCCCCGGAACCTTTGATCCCCTTACCAATCAAGAACCTGTCTATCTCGGTCTTAAATACACTCAATGACCTGGCCTCCACAGCCTTCTGTGGCAATGAATTGCATACATTCACCACTCTCTGGCTAAAGAGGTTTCTCCTCATCTCTGTTCTAAAAGGTCTTCCCTTTACTCTGAGGCTGTGCCCTCGGGTCCTAGTCTCTCCTACTAATGGAAACCTCGTCCCCACGTCCACTCTATCCAGGCCTTTCAGTATTCTGTAAGCTTCACAAAGGGCATGATAAAAATACAAGCATTTTTTCCTGAGAACAGTAAATTAGGGACTCAGCAGTAAAAATAATTTTCATTATCTGGCCATTTGAAATAAGTGACTGAAACACGAGAAACAGATGAGTGATCTCAAAGAGCTAAAGCCAATGGTGAAAAAAAGGTGAAAGGTATAGCCTAAGACAAAAGCAAAATACTGCGGATGCTGCAAATATGAAATAAAAAATAAAAGCAGAAAATGCTGGGAAAAACTCAGCAGGGTTGACGGCATCTGCAGAGATAGGAGCAATGGGCAGGATTTTATGTTTGTCGGGCGAGCACAGGACCGACCCGATCGGGTGCAAAATCACGCACGACGACGTTGGCCGAGCACCCCGACCTCATCGCGCACTCTCGTGATCTTTCGGTCGCCCGTTAACTGACCAGCCAACGTGAAGTCACGGTCAGGGCCCGGTCGCTGGCCGCAGTCCGTTTCGCTGCTGCTCCCAGGCCCGCTCGCCCGGCGAAGGGAAAATCCTGCCCGGTGTTTCGAGTCACCACAGCTCTTCTTCTGAGCCAAATAGAAGTAGAAATGGTTTGGAATTTATACTGCTTAGCGGGCAGTGGAGCAGGTAAAGCAGGATAGAAGGTCAGCGACAGTTGGGGCCTAGGAGAGATTGACAAAGATGTCATGAGCGCAAGACAAAGGGAGTGTTAATGGTCGTGGTGAAGACAATAGAAGGTGCTGAAAGTGGCATAAAGGTAAGAAAGCAGCAGGTGTTAATGGCAGAACAAGGGTCAGCACGACTGAAAGAACAACATGGAATAAGTACCGGGTGGCCTTTTTGTGGTGGGTGGGGTTGGAGGAGGGGCAATGGTAGGGGAAAAAGGATAAAAAAGGGGGATAAAAAAGATATATCCTCTTTTAAAAGACAATTGTTAAAAATTTAAAATTTAAAAGACCTTTGTTAGCTGTAAAGTTCAGCTGAAAGGTGTTTATTCTCAGATGCAACACTTTTTGTCAGCCGACATGCTAACTCTACAAGAGTCAGGCTTTGAGAGTAAATAACAAATGAGATAACTGAATATCATGTCTGCACAGTGCTGACCTGGTACCAATTTAAGAGGAGCCACCATTCCTCACAACACTTGGAATGTTCCGGCTCCTGTCATTGTTACCCCCCCCACTGTCATGTGCTTACCTCTGGGACCAATCTGCCGGCAGGAAAGATCGGTCTGATGTCTACCAGATGAGTCACACATTTGGGTCTTTCCAACTCTACAATTCAAGGGCTCACCAAGGCGCAAGAACTGTCTGTGAATTGTAAATCAGAAGGCAGTAGAATCACAGAAACATAGCACGCGGATACAGCACAAAAGGAGGCCATTCAGCCCATCATGTGCATGCCAGCTCTTTGTATCCAATTAATCCCACATCCGAGCTCTTGTCCAATAGGCCTGTGTTATTGAGGCTGAACCTCTTTTGGAGGCCGGCTTTCTGGCAATTTCATGAAAGTTAACAGTTTCCTGAAAACTTAAAATGCCTCATTCTTCCAGTGAGGCGTTGAGCTAAAACTTCTTTCAACTGCCTGGCATGGCTGGTTCAGGCACACCTCAGGGGTCCCGTTGGGATTGGAAGATAGGCGGGAAGCTCCCCCGGGTTCCTGGCCAAAATTCCTCCCACAGCAAACCCCAGCTAAACTAGATTAGCTGATTATTCCCACTTGTGGGATCTTGCTGTGCACTAAATGGCTAACCTGTTTCCTTGGGTTTCGGCCGCTGGGCTTCGAAGAAATCCAGTGGCGCCAGAAGCATTTTAAGATTTTCCGAGGGATGTGGTAAGGTGTTATGTAAACGCAAAACTTTTGTCGCCACAACTGTCAGAATTAGGAAGCAACAATACTTCTTCTTATCAAATACAAAAGCAAAGGCTGCTGGAAATCAGAACTAAAAACAGAAAATGCAGGAAAAACTCAGCAGGTAGGGCAGCATCTGTGGAGAGAGAAAAAGAATCAGCATTTCAAGTCCAACTTGACTCTTCTTTGGAACAAAGTTGTAGTGTAGGAAAGCCGTAGGCAACTTATGCACAGAAAACTCCAACACACAAACAGCATTGTAATGATGGCCAGGGAAAATATTGCCCAGGGACACAAGGATAGAGAGTACATGGGCATCAGAGTCCTCCTGCTTCTCCACTGATTACTCTTTCACTATCAGGAAGTAACATAATCAGCAAGAGACCTGGGCCAGTCTTTGTTTTAAATGCATTCATGGAATGTGGGCTTCGCTGGCTGGGCCAGCATTTATTGCCCATCCCTAATTGCCCCTGAGGAAGGTGGTGGTGAGCCGCCTTCTTGAACCGCTGCAGTCCGTGTGGTGTCAGCACACCTATGGCACTGTTAGGGAGGGAGTTCCAGGATTTTGACCCAGTGACAGTGAAGGAACGGCAATATAACTCCAATTCAGGACTTGAAGGGGAACTTTCCCGGTGGTGGTGTTCTCATGTATCTGCTGCCCTTGTCATTCTAGGTGGTTGGAAGTCACAGGTTTAGAAGGTGCCGTCGCAGGAACCTTGGTGAGTTCCTGCAGTGCATCTTGTAGATGGTACACACTGCTGCCACTGTGCGTCTGTGGTGGAGGGAGTGAATGTTTAAGGTGGTGGGTGGGGTGCCAATCAAGCGAGTTGCTTTATCCTGGATGGTGTCAAGCTTCTTGAGTGTTGTGGGAGCTGCACTCATCCAGGCAAGTGGAGAGTATTCCATCACACTCCTGACTTGTGCCTTGGAGATGGTGGATGGGCTTTAGAAAATCAGGAGGTGAGTTACTCGCTGCAGGATTCCCAGCCTCTAACCTGCTCTAGTAGCCACAATATTTATATGGCTGGTCCAGTTCAGTTCCTGGTCAATGGTAACCCTGCAGGATGCTGATAGTTTCCAAAAATTGTAACCATCAGTGGAGCTGGGTTGGAATTGACAAGGCTCTGGATGAGGGAACCAGCACCGTGCCAAAAGAGCAAGAGATTCTTGCACTCAACTGTAAAATTTATCACTGACATTAATATTTACAACACCTCTTTGCCTTACAAGCACACTGCCCCAGTAAAATTGCCATTTCATTGTAAGAAACTGACATAAGCAGCAGGTTTTAATAAGAGCAATTCTCTGGCAGCTAACATAAAATGGAATCCCAAGGTCTTCTATAAGCATGTAAATAATAAAAAGGTGATAAAAGAAAGAGTAGGGCCAATTAGGGGCAAAAAGGGGACTTGCATGTGGAGGTTGGAGAAATAGCGGAGGTGTTGAACGAGTACTTTGTATCTGTTTTTACAAAGGAAGAACTTGCTACCTAGGCCAAGGTGAGAGAGGAAGTACCTGGTACACTAGAAGAACTTTGATTCGAGAGGAAGGAGGTATTGGAAAGGCTATCTTTACTTAAAATACATAAGGTACCAGGACCGGATGGGATGCATCCAAGGGTGCTGAGGAAAGTGAGAGTGGAAATTGCAAAGGCACTAGTGATAATCTCCCAGTCTTCCTTAGACACAGGGGAGGTGCCAGAGGACTGGAAAACTGTGAATGTTACATCCTTGTTCAAAAAGGGGTGAAAGGATAAAGCCGACAACTACGGACCAGTCAGTTTGACCTCAATGGTGGGGAAACCTCTGGAAACTATCGTACAGGATGAAATCAATAATCACTTAGACAAGTGCAGGATAATTAAGGAAAGCCAGCATGGATTCATCAAGGGAAAATCATGTTTAGCTAACTTGCTGGAGTTTTCTGAGGAGGTAACAGGGAAGGTTGATAAAGGAAACACTATTGATGTGGTGTATATGAAGTTTTAAAAGGCATTTGATACAGTGTCACACAACAGACTTCTGGGCAAAATTCTAGGTCATGGAATAAAAGGGAAAGCAGGTACTTGGATAAGAAATTGGCTGAGTGACAGAAAACAGAGAGTAATGATAAATAGTTGCTTATCAGATTGGAGGAAGGTTTGTAGTGGAGTTCCTCAGGGGTCAGTGTTGGGACCCTTGCTCTTCCTGATATGTATTAATGACCTAGACAGTGGTGTGCAGGGCATAATTTCAAAATTTGCATATGATACAAAGATTGAAAATGTTGTCAACTGTGATGGGGATAGCCTTGAACTTCAAAAGGACATAGACATGTTGGTGGATTGGGCAGACAAGTGGCAGATGAAGTTCAATGCGGAGAAGTGTGAGGTAATTCATTTTGGTAGGAAATATATGATGACACAGTACAAAATAAAGGGAGAGCCTCTAAAGGAGGTGCAGGAACAGAGGGACCTTGGTGGACACGTACATAGGTCACTGAAGGTGGCAGGGTATGTTGAGAGAGCAGTTAATAAAGCATATAGTATTCTTAGGCTTTATTAATAGAGACATTGAGTACAAGAGTAAGGAGATCATGTTGAACTTATGTAAGCCATTAGTTAGGCTTCATCTGGAGCACTGCCAGTTCTGGGCGCCATGCCTGAGGAAGGATGTGAAGGCATTGGAGAGAGTACAGAGGAGATTCACAAGAATGATTCCCGGGATGAAGAACTGTAGCTATGAGGATAGATTGGAGAGGCTGGGACTGTTTTCCTTGGAGAAAAGAAGGCTGAGAGGAGGCTGGATAGAGGCAAACAAGATTCTGAGGAGTTTGGACAGGGTAAAAAGTGAGAAATTGTTCCCACTCAAGAGAGCATCAAGAGCTAGAGGGCACAAGTTCAAAATAATTGGCAAAAGGAGTAGAAGTGATGTGAGGAAAAGCTTTTACATCCAGAGGGTGGTTGAATGCTGGAATGAACTTCATGGGAGGGTGGTGGAGGCAGGTTCAATCAAGGTATTCAAAAGGGAATTGAATTGCTACCTGAAAAGAGAGAATGTGCAAGGTTACGGGGATAAGACAGGGGAGTGGGACTAGGTGGAATGGTCTTTCAGAGAGTCAGTGCAGACTCAATGGGCCAGATGGTCTCTTTCTGCACTGTAAAAATGCTGTGATAATTTCAACAACATGCATTTGTTTAGGCCCTTTAACATAGTAAAGCATCCCAAGGTGCTTAACAGGAGTGTTATTGAATAAAATTTGACACCAAGCCGCACAGAGATATTAGGATGGGTGACCAATAACTTGGTGAATGAGATAGGTTTTAGGGAGATTCCTAAGGAAAGGAAGGGAGTTAGAGAGGTGTAGGGGGAGGGAATTCCAGAGCTTAGGGCTTAGGCAACTGAAGGCATAATACAATATTGAAAAAGGCTTTGCTAGTTGTACCAGAGTGAGAGCGCACGCATAACCATACCTCAGAATTGGCGGATCAATCGCCTGGCAAGCCAGCTTCTCGAAAATCCTGATGAGGGGCAAGTGTAGCGGGTCGCCACTATCAGCCAGTGCCTCCTTGCAGCGACTCACTAGGATGGTCAGAAGTCCCGATCCACTCATGGCCTGGCGGTTCCTTTCTGATCTGACTAGCGACAGAACGTAATCAGCCACTGCATATTGCAGCTCCAGGGATTGCTGTAGAGGGCAGAAGGTAAAGCTGTCATGGCTCATAAAGCAAAGTATAGGGAAGACTTGGGAGTACCAAATATCCCATTGTGCCTTACCCTATGTGAATGCGCTTTTTAAAAAAAAAAGTACATTTAAATTAATATTCAAATGAAACCTAAAATTAACACTACACAAAATATTAACTGCACAAATGCATGAGAAAGCTACTTTTAAAAATGTCAAATTAGAGCAGGTGTGTATTGCACAAGTATGTCAATAAACTTGTGGAGCAGCGTATAGATGCTCTGCGCATTCATGTTGATCTTACATCATATCCTATTGGTGCACTGTGAAGTCAGATCACTGACCTGACCCCTCTCTACTCCGATTTATACTGCCATTTTTGCATAGTGACCCACCCTGAATTATTTCACAACGATGTCACAGAATAGCATCTTCCTCACATTTCCTACCCCACTGCCCACTCTCTCAGCACAGCCTCAACCAATGGGAAGGGGCCAATTGTACGTTCCGTATGTCAAGTATTATTTTGGCCAGCTGTATTTACGTGCATGAAAGATATGATGGCCCAGACCAGTGGCTTATGCTCAATGATCTGCACTTGCCGCAAGTGGCCACTGTTTGGCACCACCCAGCATGTGCCAAATATGTTAAAAACGTTGATGCAATCATCAGTCGCAATCTGTCCCACTTCACAGAGGAACAGTGCATCTGAGGAAACAAATAAAAGAAAATACATTAAAATATTTCAGTTGTGTACATGGAGCTAACAGTAAGTTCACTGACCCAACTGACCGAGGGAGGACTGGTCAGTAAATTGGCATTACAGTGTTGTAGCCCTTCTCTGATTGGCACTCGCTTTGATTTAGCTCCATACTGGCTTGGATGAATGGACCTTAAGTTATACAAAATGGTCACGCAGCAGGGGCTACTGATTCACAGAAAGTAAACCAGACAAATTGTGTGTAAACTATATCGCCGTTCCTTCACTGTGGCTGGGCCAAAATCCTGGGACTCCCTTTCCAACAGCGCTGTTGGGTTTACCTACACCACACAGACTGCAGGGGCTCAAGAAGGAGGTGGCTCACCACCACCTTCTCAAGGGCAATTAAGGATGGGTATTAAACCCTGGCCTAGCCAGCGATGCCCACAGCCTGTGAAAGAATAACAAAAAAATCACATCAAACCTGATCCCAGTCAGCAACTCACTAACCCATGTCACTGGTCCGCCACTTGTATATCCACTACAGGACTCAGAGGTTGCAAATACGTTGAGATGTGGGATATTGTGGTGAATTCCCACCAGCTGTCTTGCACCCTCTTCCTCAACCCCAGCTCACCCCACCAGGAAATAAATATCAGCAAGGGGCCAGGAAGAGTAGCACTTAACATTATTTCATGGTGGTTCAGCCCACTTAAAACCAGTTGAATGATGGAAAAGGGGGATTTATACCACATCAGAATCAAACTGATATTTGTCATGTTTAGCACCGATAAACCACCATTTAAAAATCTGTTTGGTGTGAAGCACCTCTTTAATTGTGGCATTGTAAGACACTCTCCTGGAGTGCTTCTTTAAATATAGCTCAACAAAGGTGGATTTTAGGATTCTTTGATGGATTTACATACTAAATAAACAGTTCATTATATAAAACCACAGTTGCCTTTTTGGTTTAGTGATTCTTATTCAAAGCAGGGTGACATGGGCCACTTGCGCGGCTTTTCCCATGAACAGCTACAAAGACATGAAACAAATTCTGTCAATGGGTTCAAAGACACAGGGCTGAATTTTCCAGTCCCCCTATGCCAGATTTAATGGCGGGTGGGGGGAGGACAATGAGGCAGGAGCTCAAAAAATTTGCTTCATGTCGGAGTGAAAAGAAGGTGGGGTCTTTCACTCCCGCTCATCGTGGTGAATCGCAATTCCCACCGGAGGTTGACGTGAAGCCAATTTGCATCCCGCTAATGGGATGTAGGCGAAGGCCTGACTGAAATCAGCCCCCCACCCCCCACCCAGCAAAACCCAATCGTCCGCACCACCAGCGGGAAATCACATCGTTCCAGAACATGTCTGGACCAACGTGTCACGTACATGTCAGCACTTACCTGAAGTAAGAGCTGCCTCTGGAATTTGGGACAGAGGCCTTCAGTGATCATAGACCCTGGAAGGTGCAGCAGTGGGTGGAGGGAGCATCAATCAGGTGGGTGTTCTGGTTTCAGTGTCTTCGAGGAGGTCCATCTTCCAGCTTCAGAGTGTTCCTGGAGGTCCACCTTCTTTCTCCGACGGTGGATCAGTTAAGTCTGGACTCCTTTTAAAAATGGCGCCTGGATATGATGGTGGAGTGTGGACCACCCAGCCCGCCCCGCCACGGGAAGCGTTTCAAAACCCACCAGTAAGCGTCGCATATTTAATGAGGCCAGGGTTGTGCGATACTGCGCGAATTCCCAGCTGCCTCTGTGGCGGGAAACACTCCCTGGCCCAACCCCTGCCGTGGGGCTTAGACCCAGGAGGGAAAATTCCACCCACAGTATTAAATAATGCCTGGGTACCAAATCAAACTGTTACACCTAAAAATTGAGAAGTTAGGTCTCTAATTTATAAAATAATGTAATGATCTAGGTGGATGATAGCAGGCCATGGCATAGCAACAGGAGTAGGCCCTTCAGCCCCTCCAACAGATTCTATCAGATTGTTGTTGATTTGCACTTCACCTCCAATCACTCACCTTTATTCCTATACCCTGACTGAATACAAATCTGTCCACGTCATTATTGAAATCTTCAACTGATCCCGCAACCACACTCTTTTGGAAGAGAGGTTCCAAATTTCGGCTACTCTTTATGTGAAAAAGTGTTTCCTGTTTTGACTCCTGAATAGCCTAGCAAGAATACCGAGTTTGCGCATTATTCTGGATTCCCTCTTTTTCTGTATCCATCCTATCGAATCCCTTTTTGAGTTTCCACACATCAGTTCGATCAGCCTTTATCCTTTTTTACTCAAGGTGATAAAAAATCAGGGTTATGTAATCTGGCCTCATTATTTAACCTTTAAAGCCCTGGCATCATTTTGGTGAATATGTCCTGTACCCTGCCAAAGTCAATGTATCCTGAGGTGTGTTCCCTTTTTGTAAATAGGGCTGTTACAGCACAGAAACTCAGCATAACTATCTCTCAAGCGTTATGAATGAACGCAAACAGTAGATCGTCCTGAACAGTCATACAAGGTAAACATATTTCACTCTCAATTACGATCATACACATAACAATGAAAGCTTGATGGGTACCTGAGGGGTTTCTTCACAGTTTATATTTGGTAGTAGGTCTATCATGACACAAATAGCACCTGGATGGACAAGCACAGGATCTGGAGCAAACCTTCATAAAGACAAACACAAACGTGTGATTCCATGTCATTAGTTGTGTATTGTAAATAACACGAGATAATGGATTTCAGTGGGACGGAAGACCAGAGAATCAGATGCAGAGTCCACCAGAAAATCAAGAGTGACAACTTCCGCCATCTGAGTCTCTGATCTGTGCTCCCGCTAACTGAGCCTCCGTGCCAGCCTCACAAAATTTATCCTTCTAAATATAACGACATTCTTTGCAGAACTGTAATTTTGGTTGACCATTCAACATTGGATTGCAGGCGACTGGAGGCACACACAACTAACCCATCACACTCGCACCTTTCAACACAGCTTTAACCGTCAATGTTCTCACCTTCCAAAGGAAACTCAGGGCATCGATCTACAATTGGAATCTTTACTATTCTTTCCCGGCTAACTGTATCTCCCAGGTGGCACTCTCAAATTCCCAACAGACATTTGCTTCTCTGACAAAAAACCCCAGCAAAAAAAAAAATCTTTAAAGTCAAA